>NC_056733.1:1524690010-1524912510 GCF_019279795.1 Protopterus annectens
GTCCCATTTATACATACCCCTCAACACAAAGTCACATACACACACATACACACACACACACACACACACACACACACACACACATACACACACACACACACGCACACACCATAAACACACAAACATGCATACATGTCAACAAGACAAAAATTTGAAACTGAAAGTTGAAGTTATTTATCTATTTATTTGCATTTTTTTTTCCGGAAAAGTCTTTCTCAAATGAGAGGAAAGTTGTATGTATTTCTTTATTTATTTGCATTTTGTTTACCATAATAGTCATATTAGGCTTTGAGAGATCCCCAGACTCCTTGTCGGTGGAGGCCATGGGGAAAACAGCTAGAATATTAGCAGTGCAAGTCAAAATACAGTTTACAGTGCATGCACCAGGGTAACATATGTGTCACAATAACAAAAATATTTTAGGATAGAGCTAAAACAACTGGAATTGAGATCTTTGGAAATGGGTAGGCACAAAGTACATAGGAAAAAAATGGGAATTGTGGGAAGAATACTTACAAGGGAGGAATGAGTTTTAAAAGGTGGTAGGACTTAAATGAGCTATGTAATGAAAAGATTGGGTAAGATTATAAGTGATGTATAATGTTTGCAACTGGGAATGTGTCAGTATGGTTTGTGATGTAAAATGCTTGCAACTAGGATTATGTCGGTGTGGTTTGTTTTCATTTGTATAAATTTACGATTGCCTATGTAGTAAGTGATGGTTTACTAAAGATGTTTCTTGTTTAAAAAAAGGAAAGAATTGAATAATTTTGATTACTTTTATGTTTGTTTTTTTGGCTTTTCCCGGTTAGAGGTCGCTACAGCGGAACTCCGGTCCACTAATGAGTGGCAGTAGATTTTTTTTTATGGTGCCGAGTTGCCAGCCTGATGCCCAACCTTCAGCAAAGGCATGCCTATTCATGCATGTCTTTCGGAGGCCACTCGACCGCGGGGAGGACATGCAGACTCCACACACAAGGCACTCCAGCCGTGAATCGAACAGGAGAACCTCTTGCTGTGAGGCAACAATGCTACCGCTGTACCACCGCGTATAAATTTGCCTATGTCATAAGTGATAATTCAATAAAGGTGTTTGGAAACAAAAACATTTTAGGATATAAATATTGTTGTGAAAGTCCATTTTAGGATATATTGTAGTAAAAGTTAGAATTAAATTCATTTTCTCCACACTAAACACAGTTTATTTTGGTTTGCTGAGAAAAAGAAAGAAAAGGAACAGGAAAGAAAAAGAGAAAGAGAAGAACGTGAAATGGAGAAAGCAGTGAAGGAAAAAAATAGCTTTAAAGCAGACTGTAGAGGGGAAAGTACTTCAAAGTGGTAGTGTTATAGTCAGTATACTCGTTGGAAAATATTTTTATTCATTTTCAAAAAGAAAAACATGTATGCAGGTTATTTATGACAGTGAAGTATTTACAAATTATTTAAACAGGTCAGCTAAAAGCAGTAAATAGATACCAGCATTAAAACCAAAATAAAGTATTTACAAGGGTGCCTATTATTACATATAATCGACTTTCTATACAATTGTTTCCCAATTATAATTTGCTACAGTCATTACTCTCTAACATTTCAGTTATTTTTTGCCATGCTATATATAATGATGTAGTTACATTGTTGCCATTCTATATATAATTATGTAGTTACATTGTTGCCATGCTATATATAATGATGTAGTTACATTGTTGTCATGCTATATATATTGATGCAGTTCTTTCAGTTCTTTCTTTAATAGTGTTCACTTCCAATTGCGATACTGCTGACACCATATTCCTGTATTGCTTAAAAGTTGGAGACGCTTTGGATTTCCAGTTTGATGTAATGTTCTTTCTTGCAATGGCTATGAGAGTCCACAAGATTACATATTTTGTTCTTGGTACACAGTCAGGTACAGGTACGTTAAACAAAATAAGAGATTTAGAAATCTGGAATTTGTCCTTGAATACCATTTGCAGAAAATAATTTATTTTACCCCAATATGGTTTCTCAAATGGCATTCATAGAACATATGTTATCAGTCTGCTTTGATTGTTAAATCACATCTCCAACACACATACTCAACATAGTTATGTGCAAAATATTATAATGAGTGACTCTTGAAATGTAGTTAAGAGGTCATGCAAATGAGGTAGATACCTTGAGAAAAGGTAGAGTACAATGTCAAAAAAGGTTTGTAGGTGTATACTAGGCTAATAACCACATGGGCCTTTTTAAGCTTAGGCATGCATCCCAGATATATCTGCAAGTTTAAGGACTCTAAGAGTACTCTAAGGGGTGGAGGTAGGCTAGGGCTTGGGTGGTCAAGCATTTACAGGCTGCATCTATCCAATAGGGAAATAGGTACCAGACCAGGGGTGAATTTCCAATTCTCCATCCACTGGTTATTACAAAGGTTACTCAATTAAGCCCAAATATTCATCAATTTTTACTTGAGTCAGCTGCACATGCTGAAGCAGTGTTACAACAAAACTGAGCATGGTAACTTGGCTAATCAAGTGGGGCTGGGCAGCAACAAAGTCAGGTATTGAGAAGGTGTGTTCAGGGGTTATTTTTGAGGCCACTTGTGTTTTCAAATTGTCGTAGTGTACGTGGCAAAGTTTGGCTAGGTTACCTGAGGTATCAAGCAGCCCCAGAAGTATTGTGAGACTTCTGTTTGTATACTAGGAGTTTGTCTTTGAAGGTAGTTTTCTGGTGGGAGCAGACCCAGATCCAGCACTAGGTAACCTAGGCAACTGCCTAGGGCTGTGGAGGCCTGAAAACCATGAAAAAAAAAAGATTTCTCCATCTAAATTGTGACCATCAACCCCTTTAAATTACACCAAAAAAATTCAAAATGACTACCTTCTTGCATCAGACTCCATCCAGCCAGGCAGCCCAGCAAAGGAACCTAATTGCATGTGGATTAATTTGTGTATGCGTGTGTTTGTAGTCATGTAGATTTGCATTTATTATATTCTGTATATATAGCCATCAGATTTGTCTGCTGTGGCCTGCTTTCTTTAAATCCTCCCTTCTCGTCTCCTCCCACCACCCAATCTTTTTGAGGCACCCCCTGACCCCACTGGCAATAGAATGGCCCAACTTCAGTTAGGCAACAAGTTTTTTATATTCTGAGTTATGATTTGCTAATATTTAACAGCACACATTTGATATTATATTGCTGTTGTGACTCATGAGGATTTAATAGAAAATTCAAAAAAATAAATAAATAAATAAAGACAAAAATATTCCAGCACTGCACCATGTCAGAACAGGAGCCAGGACACAGGACAAGAGGAACATTGTACTGCTTCTGTTGCTTGTCAGACTGGCTGGCCTTACTGTACCCTGCTCCCATAATTCAAAATTAATAAAGTAAGTGACCCTCCTACAGCCTGCTGGCTAAATTATTATTATTATTTATAAATGTTTCTTGTCTGTTCTGTTGCAGTAGGCTTGAGTGGACCAATCAAGGGTGCCCAATAGCATGAGGCAGAGCTGGTGTCCCCCATCTCCATATTCTATTGACAAGTTGGCTTTGCTGGGCAGCTGGTCTCTTCAGTTTTAAAAATAACTAAATAAAATATAAAAATAAAACAAAATACTATGTCATCTTATTTACTGGTATACATTTTTTAAAGCTCATTGGAGCCTTCCTGCTTTCTTCTTCAGCCAGTGGATGGATGGACTGGTACAAGGTAATAAGCTATTTGTGCAGAATTTTGTATGCATACATATTCTGTATGCACTATTTTTTAGAAATTCAATCCCACGTTTTGCTTAAAAGAGACAGTGCTGGACTGCTGATCTGAACAGTGCTTATGGGTAACAGGAGAGAAAGACTACAAAGTAATGGAATACTGGTATGGCAGAGGCCTGATTCATTATCTTGCATAGGGCTTTACTTGTCCATGATCCAGATCTGTTGACTTTGGAGGTGTATGCTGCAAAAATATAGCATTATTAGCCATTCAAGTAAGTCAGACCTGCACTAACTGATGTCGCAGGGGTTAGCTATTTTTGATGACAGAGCAGATATAGGGAGGTCAAAAATGAGAGCTAGGTGTTCTTCAAGAATGTAAATTCCCCCGCCCCAGGAAAAAAAATGATGTATCCAGTAATGTTTCTGAAGTTTGTATGACTTGTGGATTAAACAAAAGCTGCTGCATCATTTATAGTGGGCAGGATTCACGATGGCTTGCACGAAGTCTAAGAGCCGTGTAAGACTCCATGCAGCCATCGCGATCCAGGAACAGCCCGAAATCCCATGTAAGAGAAAGCTAAAACGACTCTTACACGGGCAGGACGTGGATATGCTAATCACCCCACTTGCAGCCGAAAGGCATGCAAATGAGGTAGATTAGCGATCCACGAAGCTCAAACCAGCCCGTGTAAGAGTCGTGTTAGCTGCAGAAATGTACTCAGTTGACAACTGAGTACGTTTCTGCAAATAACACAATGGAGCCATGTCAGCTCCAAATAAAGGGTGCATATGTGTCAGGCAGCATGCCAATGGCCAAATATGTGGCCATTGGCAAGGTACCCCAATGCAAAAAATGGGCTGCGCTACATAAAACATAAAAAGTAAGGTTATAAACCCACAAATGTGGGTTTTATGCAATGCATGGATATACAATGCAGGGAACAGCAGATCAAAAACAACATGGCCACCGTTTAGTGGTTGCTAAGGGGAGAAGCTGAGTCTAAGACATGTAACTAAGCATTAGAAGGCAATCCTATGTAAATGAGTGTTAGGATACTGAATTCCACTGTCACATAGCAAATGAGCACATTCTGAGTAGTGTAAGAGTTACATAAGGGGGAGGAACAGAGTAGGAGATAGGTGACATCACAGGGGGGAATGGCAGAAAGAAATGCAGTTCATTGGAGGTCAGTGTTACGTGACAGATGTCAGGCACATATCATGGAAAGAGGAGTGCCACAAGATAAGCATGGGAAAGTCAAGAAATGGAAGGTGTACACTGTTGCCAACACCAAAGTTTCTTGCTGGGTGTGCATGCGCACGTGTGCGTGCCAGGAGGCACGAGTAGGGCAGTGTGTGTGCGTGTAAGGTAGACTGAGCATGTGGGAGCCTGTAGGCAGACTTGTAAGACTGTTTGCGCTGGTGTGCACGTGTTTTAACCCGAATAAGTAGATTCTAAACTGTGTAAGCATGTGTGCGCGCGTGTAAGCCACTGTGAGCGTGTTTCCGCTGGTATGCGCATTGCTCCCCCCTGAGGAAACAGAAAGGAAAAAGGAAGCAACAGAAATAGTAGGAAGTTAGCAGGGAATACTGCTGGAGCTAGCAGGTGAAAACAATTAGAAGCAGGCAATTACACAGGCAGAATACTAGCCAGCCCAGCACTTAAAAGTCTGCAAACAGCAGTGCAGTATGATTCTCTCAAGAGACACTGCAAGACAGGAGTAAGCTATTAGAAGTGAAAACTGAAAAAGCTTCACTCAGACCAAAAATGCTAGGGGCTGCCATAGCTGTCATAAGGAGGCATAGGCGACTTGCTGAGGGTGGTGACAATGCAAATGCTGCCAGACAACCCACAGTGAGGAGACGGAGAAGTGTGTACAGGCCCAGGGGCACCTACCAGGGGTTACATGAGCTGGAGATAGTGGAGCGCTATAGAGTGGACAGAGACCTCCTGCAGCAAATTGTTGAGCTGTGCAGGCCACGCCTCACACACAGAACCAACAGAGGGGAACCCATCCCAGTGGAAACCGAGGTATGTGCTGGCTTAAGAATACTAGCAACAGGTACCTTCCAGAGACCAACTGGTGATATGATGGGGATCTCACAGGCATCAGCATCCAGGGTACTGTACCAGTTCCTGGATGCCATGTCAGCACATGTTGGAGATCATGTATATTTCCCCAATTCCCGTGAGGCATTGGCCAGCAATATGCGTCTCTTCCAGCAAATAGCGGAATACCCTGAGGTAGTGGATGCAATAGACTGCACGCATATACGCATCAAAGCACCAGCTGGTGAGCGGGGTAGGGCTTACATTAACCGCAAGGGCTTCCCCTCCATCAACTGCCAGGTCATGTGTGATGCCCAGGGAATAATAATGAATGTTTGTGCTGGCTGCCCTGGAAGCTACCATGATTCCCATATCTGGCATCTGACGCAGCTGTACCAGACATTTGCCAATGGGGACATCCCACATGGTCACTTAGTAGGGGATGCTGGATATGCACTGGAGCCGTGGCTGATGACACCCATCAGAAATGCACACACACCTGAACAGGAATGCCATAATGAGGCACACGCACAAACACGAAATGTAATCGAAATGCGTGTTCGGGCTGCTCAAGTCACGGTTCCGGTGCCTGGACACATCTGGTGGAGCCTTGCAGTACTCACCAACTACATGTACCCAAATTGTCATGGTATGTGCTATGCTACATAATATGATTCTGTGAAAACAGCTGCAGCAGGATCAGCATAGGGCTAGGCCAAACAGCCCCCCACCATTGCCAAGGCAATCACAGGCAGAGCGTGACTCGGAGGAGGAACAACCTGAGCCTGCCCCAGTAGGCAGAAGGAGGCGTGCCCAGTATGCCTTGGCCTTGGCAAAGCAGCAATGCATAGCACATACACTGGCTCAGTAGGGACCCTGGAAATTATACCTCTCTCCGACTCACACATATAGTAAAAGGGACGCCTAAGATGACACAACCTGCTTTCAAACATGTACAGGGAGTGTAGTATGTACATCCAACATAGGCAGCCCTGCAGCACCACCTGAGGCATGATTGCCATGTGTTAAGCAATGTAACACCATGTAGTATATGCAAACTTGATGACCCTGACTAACATCCTACCCTCACCAAGCATGATGCCACAATATGAAGATGAGATGATTAATTGCAATAATTGGCTGAAGTATTGCTGTTAGTCAAAGGGGACCCAATGCGTGCCAGCCTGGGATGACATGCTGAGCACGACATGATGCTCCACCTGCTAGGGGTGGTGTGCACCTATCAGTCCTGGCCTTATGTATACTGGCAAAGGCTGTTGTTACCCCCAGCATGCCTTGAATAGGTAAGGCTCAAAACACAAACCCACCTCCATAGGTATCACAAGGGATAAGAACCTAGATGTAATGCTACCCAATGCCAGAAGTCTAAACAGCAAGATGCATGCAGTCTAAACTCCCCTCAGCATGGAGAATGTTAATATCTGTTCTGTAACAGAAAACTGGGTCAAGGCTCACAACAGCACCCTAACACTACCAGGTTATACCTCATACTGTGCTTTACAGCCCCAAAACATGGAACAAGCTACAAAAGGAGGGTGACTAGCAATAATTGTCAAGGATAACCACACCCCCATGTTGGTACCACAACAGGAAGCAGCTTGGACTAGCCATGGTCAAGTAACAGTGGCTAAAACTGCCTCCCAGTTTATAGCCTGCTACAGACTACCATCCTAACACCAGGAACTGCACTTGGTCTATGTTGGAATACATGAATATATCAAGCTCTCCAAACCACATTATATTGGGTGACTGAAAATACCCAAACATAGACTGGGAGCATTATTCTAGCTCCAACACCCTAGGACAAAGGTTCCTAGAATCCATAAACCAAAATGCTCAGGAACAATGTACCACTCCCACAAGAGGGGTAAGCATACTGGATGTGATAATCAGCAACATGGGTACTGGATGGCAAGATGAGAAGTGTATCCCTCACTGGTAAGATCAGACCATGGAGTAATCATACTGGATATACACATCCCGACCACAGTCCCTGGCCAGAAAACCACAGTGAAAAACATGTGTAAAGCAAATGTTGAACTCCTCCAAACTGATGTGGAATCCAGTAAAGGCCCTTTGCCTGTGCAAAATATGGGCCACACCTCAGAACCCGTTATACATGCATTCCATGAACACTGCTAGGAATGCATGGATTATGCAATCCCAAATAAAACCAAGACACAATGCCATACACGCAGGCATCTGGCATGGTGGACCCCAGCCATTACCAAACCATGCAAGAGAATGAGGAAGCTATTACATGATAGAGCAAACCTAAAAAGGGAAGTAATCTCTGATCAGTATTATGGCAATAAAATATGCCCACTCATACAATCCACTAAGGCCAGCTACAACAAGTTGAATCTGTGAATCTTGAGGCAATGTTACACCTGCCCCATGTACACAGACAACTTTCTCCTCCCCCCAAGAAATACAAATATATGTGAGAGATGCAACCATTTATCCAAACCGGAGGCTGAGCTCTCTCAACTCAGTACTGTCAAAACAAGTCAGGAGGAGAAGGTAACCACACACACCACAAACCCAGTCTCACATAGATCTATCACAACTGCAAACCAAAGACATAAACACAGAAAAACATTCCTGGAGGCTCTAATTACAAACACACCACATCAACAGAGGTCTCCAAAGCAGACACCCAAGCAACCACTACCTCCAAGCATAGCACATGCAACACATAGTACACAAAGCTGGTATGCCAAACAGTCACAGGCCAGAAGGAGAAACAACATGCCTGATACAGTTGTAATAGGTGACTCCATAGTCAGACACACTGCTGACCCGCTCACCAGACTGAACAAGGGACAGGGTACAGTAAGCTGCCTGTAGGCTGCTACAATACGCCACATAACACAAGCACGCAGGTCACCCCAAAGCAAGTACAAATATGATGCAGTCATTGTCCATGCTGGTGTGAATGACCTGAGACGTACCTCCCTGGACTACATGAAAAGAGACATAGATGAGCTCTCCGATTATGTAGGCCAGGCCGGTATGACTCTGACCTTGGGCAGCATCCTACCTGCACCAAGAATGATGCCACAGTACAAACACAGAATGATCAGCTCTAACATGTGGCACAATTACTGGTGTCATTCCAAGGGGATCCAATGTCTGTCCACTTGGGATGTCATGCTTGACAAGCCACGCTGCTTTGCCAGGGATGGCTTGCACCTGTCACCCCTGGGCATCTGGATATTGGCTAAGGCTCTTGCCACCTCCATAGAGACTTTTGTAGGCAAGGCTGAAAAGAGTAACCCACCTCCCTAGAAAACATAAGTGGAAAGAAACATAAGGGTAATGCTGCCCAGTGCCAGACATCTAAACCTCAAGATGCATGCTCCCGAGGCCCTCCCCAGTATGGAGAACATCGATGTCTGTGCAGTGACAGAAACCTGCAGCAAGGCTCCTGAGAGCACACCAGCACTACCAGGTTATACCTCATATCATGCGTCTTTGCCCCAAAACCAGGAGCAAACCATAAAAGCAGGGGGAGTATCCATATTCAGCAAAGATACCCACACGTCCAGGTAACTGAAAATGCATGAAGCATCGGAGACCACCCATGTGCAACTAGCCATAGGCAAAACTGCTGTACAGTCTGTAGCATGCTACAGACCACACTCTCACACACAGGAACCCCACTCAGCTTTCCTGAAGACACTGGACAGTATGAATGTCTCACCAAATACCAAACAAGGTACTCACAAATAACCACATAGGTGGTAATCCATTACGTATGGAAGGAGTAATCAGGGACCTAGGGACACAAGCGGACAGTAACCTGTCATGTGACACTCACATTGCCAACGTGGCTAGGAAAACCTTCTATATTGGCCACCTTATCATGAAAGGAATCACATCTATGTCAACAGAGGTCATTGTGCCCCTATACTGTTCTCTTATCAGGTCCATAATTTAGTACAATGCCTCATTTGGGATGTACCTCACCCGACACCTGCAGCAGTTAGAAAGACCTCAAAGGTACCTCACCAAGAGGATAAAGGGTCTCAAATATATGTCATATGCTGCCTGGCTATAGACACCCCAGCTGTATGCAGTCACATACTGCCTGCGCAGAGGCATTGTATGCCTGTTGTACAATGCCATGTCCAACACAGGATTAATGGACATGCTCCACCCCAGAAAACCCAAATCCATCAGAGCTGTGAGAGCGAGAGATGTCAACCTCAACACATAATGAAATAGGATGTGCTGGAGGGACAGATACATAACCCAGAGGCTCCCTACACCCCGGAACGGAATCCCACTCCATGTTAGGCAGAGCCCCTCACTGACTCTCCAACAGGAATCTTGACAAGTGGATCGTACATGTACACTGGGGGTCTTCACTGTATCATGTCTAGACAGAGGCACAGTAAAGTAAATCCTAAATGGCCATAATATTGACATAGCAAGGGGTGGCGAAAGCCACACACACTCTGGCTAGGCTTATAAATGCCCTAAGTTAGATAGCCTAGTATGAATCTATGAACCTATGAAGATACAAATTGTACAGGACACTAAGGATAATCACAAGGCTTTCTTAACTGATGGTAGGAACCTTGTTGGGAATTCACAGATATGCTCTGAATCACTCAAATAATACAAACAATATACCAAACACACACACATTGCCAACATCCAACCTGACAGGTTCAGTGCAACCCCAAATGCCAAATATCTATCCCAGCAGAGTGCTGGCCCCCTGACATTGCAGATGCTGAGGTAACAGCCAGCATCTACAAAGCAAAACACACAGCATCAATGGTACGAGATGGTGTCCTGGGCTGAGTCCAACATAGACTCCAAGAAGAATGGAACGCCATATAACACTACTGCTCAATGTCATCCTTACCACAGGATATGTACCCAAAGAGCAGTGTACAACAACAGTGGTCCTTCTCCACAAAGGTGTTGCCTCAATGGATACTGCAAACTACCACCCCAGAACCCTGACAAGCTTGGTCTGCAAAGCTATGGAAAGGATCAGCATGTACCTCAGACATAAAGATATTGGGGACCTACTGACACTGGACCCTACCCAGTGTGGCTTTCTTAAGTGCAGATCCTGCCCCTTAAACATGTTTGACTCATTTGAAACAGTCATTAAAGCCATTGCTGAGGGGAATGTGGTCCACACAGCCTAGCTAGACCTTGCAAAAGGCTTCCATACAATACCCCACATGCTCATTATAGATAAGCTCATCAGCTTAAATATAAACCCCTATGTCAGCAGAGGGGTTGCAAACCAGCCCAAGGACAGAACTGACATGGTCAGAAATGCTGCAGCCATGTCAGACTACAAACCAGATACAACTGGCATCCCACAAGGCTCGGTCCTGGGACCTCCCTTGTTTCGTATATATGTCCCATAGGTACAGGCCAACATGGAAGGGCTGTGTCTGAACAAGTTTGCAGAGGACTACAAACTGGCCACCATATCTGACCCTCCAGCTGACACAAGCATCCCACAAAAGGGCCACATAGAAGCAGACAACTGGTGCTATAGCCATGTCAGCAAGCTAATTGCAGAAAAGTGTATAGTCATCCCCTGTGGATATACAGTAAGTGCCCACCAATTACCACATAGGTGTTAACCCATTAAGTACTGAAGAAGTAATAAGAGACCTGGGGATACAAATTGATAGATATCTTGCATTGGACAAGCATGTGGCTGTAGTGGTTACAGAAACATACCATATACCCACCTAATCATGAAGGTAGTCAGATCTAGATCAGGGGAGGTCATTGTGGCTCTGCAGTCATCCTTCATCAGCCTCACAATTGAGTACAATGGCCCCTGTGGGATGTACCATAGCAGACACCTGCAGCAACTGGAATGACCACACAAATACCCCACCAGGAGGATTGCAGAGCTGTAACAGATGCCATGTGTTGCCTGAGTAAAGTAACTGCAGCTCCACACAGTGCCATACTGCCTGGCTGAAGGTGAACTGTGCCTGATGTTTAGAGCCATGACCAACCTGGTATCAATGGACGTTTGGCACCATGTAAACACTGAATGCTGGTGACCTATGCAGCTGACAGGCCTGAACCCCAGCACAGACATAAACAGGACATGCAGTACTGATTGGTCCACAACCCAGAAGCTCACTCCACTCATGACTAAACTCCCACTACAGGATATCCAGGGAGTCCCTCAGTGACTGTCATCCAGAAGAATCATGATGACTGGATGAGAGATGGCAGGTGTACCCTGGATATCACCTGTATGTCATGGGTAGACAGAGGCACAGCACACTAACCGTGACATATGTCATGGCAAACACCAGTAAATGTGTGTTGAAGGACAAACACTCCCTAACTAGCATTACAAATAGACTAGGGCTCATGGCCATTGTTTGTCACTGTCCACACAAGTTGTGGAATACAATAACAATGTCGGACAATCATGTACTAAGCTGTCCATATCTGAACAAAATGCAACATGGTCATATCTGCACAACTGGCCCTCGGCCAGTCTGGTGTGCTCACTATAAACATTACAAGCAGTGATAGGACTGAAACCGATCATACTGTCCACCACAGTGAAAGTTTTGCACCAGTACAGTATACAACAATACAACTGTTTGGTCAGCAGGAAAGGATGATGACAACTGTATGCAAACTATCCCATGGCGACCCTGCAGGCACAGCATAATGCCTGTTAGGTTCAGACACACAGCAGTTGGGCAGTAAGAACACAACTTGATGTCCAACACTCAACTGTACATATGATATATAGATGGTGTCCACACACAAACAGAAATGTGGTGGTCCACAGATCCAAACATAAGGAAAGGTCACACTGGGCATGCTCACACACTTAGATAAATGAGATGTGGCAGTCAAGAAGCCATACAGACTGTGAACTGGGCATGCTCACACACTTAGGCCATGTCACAGTTCAGCAGTTGCACACACATATCTGACATTTCTATGTGTTAACACAGGAACCTCCCACAATACAGACATCTGCCCAGTGCACACAGTGAAGTTACAACAGAGACATAAGTAAAGTACTGGATCCCACTCATATGCAAACATCTCCCACAGTACACATGTTGTTTATAGAGATAGGGAAGGCTATGGCAATAAAGACCCACAAACAGTATATGAGCAACAGATACGTGCATCTGGCAGGTAAACATATGGCCGTAGAGTGCAATACCTGACCGTTGTCCCTAGGGAATACAGAAGGCTATCCAAAGTGTATTTGGCGTCTGCCTCCACAGTACAGTAGGCCACTGTGCCTGTGCAAAGTTAATGCATAGATATGCTCTCCCCCTTACTGATGGATAGTAACAGATGTACATACCTCTTCTTCCATAATGATGTCAGCACACTATACATATGTCAGGAGCAGAAATCATAGCCAGTAATGTGCATAGCGCACTCCGCTACTGCGTTTCTAGCAAGTGTCATAACATAGTTAGGTAGGGGTTTGAATCCTGCAAGTACCCAGTGTGTGTGAGACTGTGTATGCGGGAGTAGTGTGTGCAATTCCATCTGTATAAGAAATGTCCCTTTTGGCAATCTTTACTACACAAAACATGCTGCATATTCCACTGTCTAAACACTGATGATGTCAGCACCCTATAAGTGCAGCAGGAGAAAGCACCCCCCCCCCCAGTAATGCAAATAGTGTGCTCTGCTAATGCATCTCTCACTAGAGTCATAACATAGTTAGGTAGAGGTTTGAATCCTGCAAGTGCCCAGTGTGTGTGTGATTGTGTATGGGGGAGTAGTGTGTGCAATTCCATGTGTATGAGAAATGTCCCTTTCGGCAACCTTTACTACACAAAACATGCAGCATATTCCACTGTCTAAACATTGATGATGTCAGCACCCTATAAGTACAGCAGGAGAAAGCAACCCCCCCCCCCCAGTAATGCAAATAGCGCTCTCTGCTATTGTGTCTCTCACTAGAATCATAACATAGTTAGGCAGGTAGGGGTTTGAATCTTGCAGTACAGCAGGAGAAAGCAATCCCCCCCCCCCCCAGTAATGCAAATAGTGCTCTCTGCTAATGTGTCTCTCGCTAGAATCACAACATAGTTAGGCAGGTAGGGGTTTGAATCTTGCAAGTGCTCCGTGTGTGTGCGACTGTGTATGGGGGAGTAGTGTGTGCAATTCCATGTGTATGAGAAATGTCCCTTTTGGCAACTAGTACTACACAAAACATGCTGCATATTCCACTGTTTAAACACTGATGATGTCAGCACCCTATAAGTACAGCAGGAGAAAGCAATGCCCCCCGTAATGCAAATAGCACGCTCTGCTAATGTGTCTCTCACTAGTGTCATAACATAGTTAGGTAGGGGTATGAATCCTGCAAGTGCCCAGTGTGTGTGTGACTGTGTATGGGGGAGTAGTGTGTGCAATTCCATGTGTATGAGAAATGTCCCTTTTGGCAACTAGTACTACACAAAACATGCTGCATATTCCACTGTTTAAACACTGATGATGTTAGCACCCTATAAGTACAGCAGGAGAAAGCAATTCCCCCCAGTAATGCAAATAGCGTGCTCTGCTAATGTGACTCTCACAAGTGATCTAACATAGTTAGATAGGGGGTTGTATCCTACAAATGCCATGTGTAATTTTGTCACACAGTTTGTCCATGTGTGGGGGGGGGGCATTCCCAATATTGCATGACATACATTATATCAGTTATGTCAATGCACACATGATGTATGTGTGTGCCACCTATACATATGTACCTGTGAACTGCAAGAGTTCCCATGTCCGAAGCCTGCCCCATATGAATACATGGAATATGCATCAGACAACTGTATGACTGGGGTGTTGTGTGCAGGGGCTGCATGTGGTATGTGACTATACAGTGTGGGTTGTAGATGGTGTCATTCCACCAGTGAGGGATACATGATTGGTCTGGAGCATATAGTCCACATGTTGGTGATGAACAGGTGCAGCATGTTGTCACCACTTGTGGGAGTGGTAACAAGTTGTTCCATAGCAATGCAGGGAATGACTGATAAGACACCTTCAGATAGGGTCTTGCAGCTAGAATAATGCTCACACTGTATGTTTGGGTAGTTGCAGTACAACCATATAATGGTGTGTGTAGAGACAGTCATATTCCCAGTGTTGTCAGGAAGGCCAAGTGGGTTTCCTGAGTATGGGAGTGTGGTGTGTGCCAGGCTATGAACCTGAAAGCAGTCTAACCCACTGTGTGTTGCACATGGAGAGGCTCTGATGCTTTGTGCAGTGCCACCAACCTGGGGGTGTGTGTATCTGAGGTGCCTTTGGATACAACCCCCCTGTTCTGTTTTGGAGCATGTGTTGGGGATGACAAGCATGGTATCAGGAATGACCTGGCACTGATGGTGTGCACCTGGGAGCCTTGTACCAGGAGTCTGTTACTGCACGGATATTGCTTTATCCCATGCTAAGGACAGTTTCCACTGCATGCATCTTGGGGTTTACACTGCTGCTGTTGAGTAGCATTGCTATTAGTGTCCCATCCCATGTGCTACCTGTGTAGGTGGCTATGTAATATCAGCCTTGCATACAAAGGCAGTATGTGTGTAGCAACAGCCTCTGCCAATATACAATGGCCCATGGGTGACAGGTTCAAGCTGTCCCATGCAAAGCAATGTGGCATGTCCAGCATGTAATCCCACACTGACAGGCATTGGATCCCCTTTGTATGTCACTGAAAGATACGTTAAGTGCAGAAACCGATGATCCTGTCTACATATTGTGGCAGCATTCATGGTGAGGGTGAGATGCTACCCAAAGCCAGGGTCATACCAACCTGTGCCACAACCTCAGAGAGCCCCTCCATGTCCCCTAACATGTAGTCCAGGGAGGTGCATCAGAGGTCATACACACTGGCACAGACAATGACTGAGTCATACTGCTACATGCCTTGGAGTGACTGCTTTGCTTGTGTTATATGGTGGATCATAGTGCCCGACGGGCAGCTCAGCGTGACCATCACCTTGTTCAGCCTGGGAGCAGGACCACCGTGTACATGTCAATAGAGGTACCTCATACAACCGTAGCAGGTGTGTTGTCTAGCCGTATGGCCTGACACTGTTAGGTGCACAGGCTTTGTGAGCTATGTGTCGCATGTGCTCTGCTCTGGCGTAATGTTTGCTAGTGCGTCTGCTTTGCAGGTGTCAGCTGCTCAGGCAGGATGCTATTCTGAGAGCCCAATAATATACCTGTGTGTGTCTGTGTTTGGATTGTGGTCGTGGCAGGTCTATGGGAGACTGGTACTGTATTCACTGTAGTATCCCACTCCACCTGACAGGGAATGCCAGTGCTGTGTAAACAGAGCTTAGCCCCCAGTTTGGCTATGTGGTTGCATCTCTCACATGTGTTGTACATGTATGGGAAGGGGAGAGGGTTGTCTGTGTACATGA
The DNA here is from genome assembly GCF_019279795.1 of Protopterus annectens. Lineage (NCBI taxonomy): Eukaryota > Metazoa > Chordata > Ceratodontiformes > Protopteridae > Protopterus > Protopterus annectens. The sequence goes on from NC_056733.1 coordinate 1,524,706,200, forward strand.
GGCAGCTGTAACATTGCCACATGACTCACAGATTCACCAACTGGACCTGAGAGTAGATCGACAGGTGACCTTTGCACATGCTACCATAGCAGTGTGACTCCCACAATAAGTAACGACACATAGGGCCAATGGGGAACAAGGTACTCAAGGTGACTATGTGAGGGTGTAGTGCTCCTGAATTGTTAGTGTTGGCATATATGAATGCTGTCTTGAGCAAATGTGAGGTACATCATATGCAATGTGTTACAGGCAAGCTACATGCAAACAGGTCAAACAGTGACGTTCTGTCAAGTGACACATGGACATCAGTACAGTAAGCAACACATATGTCACTAGGGATCCACAGAGGCACTGTATATCTGCACCGCAGGTGGAATCAGTGTTTCAGGAACATAACAGGCTAACATGCATACAAACAAAGCTACAGTCAACAGGCCTGTATGTAGACTATGCTACAACAAACAAGGTGTACGACTTCCAGTATGTAACAGTGCATATATGCAGGCACTCTAAGCCAGTACCCAGACATTCCCAGGTCAGATGGGCTGGGTCCAGCCACAACCCCCACAAGTGTATAGACCACGCACTTAAGTAATGTTGAATAACTGGCCTGATACCCAAGTGCTCATACCTGTAATAATACACATGTCAAATAACAGACACTGAGCCCTCACTCAGCAGTTCCAGACGTAGTATGATGTATGCTACCTGTCCTGGCACCACAGTATCCTTGACATGTATGGACACTCTCCCTCCTGTCATAGTTAGTTCTGTGTTTTGGTGCTGTTATGCATGGTATGAGGTGTGACCTTGTAGTGCTAGTGTGCTCTTGTGAGCCCTGAACCTGCTGTGTAGTACTGCACAGATATCAACATCCTGAAACATCTGCATTGCAGAGTCGTGTGTAGACAGCATGCAACTCGCAGTTGACATGGCCATCATTGAGTATCAATATGTACATTGTTGTATCCCCTGTGCTACCTATGTAGGTGGCCATCCCTTCACAGCCTCACCACCAGTATGCAAAGATGTGCAGACAGAACACTGTGGTAATTAGTATGGGTGTACAAAACAATACAATGACATTCATACTGTAACTGCATCAGGCATGCTGGTATATACCCACAATGCTATAATTACACTGTACTGTTGTCAACATCATACTATTACAATACATTTATGCAGTCACCCTGTGCATCAGCATCATGTTAACCTGTTCCTGCACCGATCTTACAGATTGCAGGACGTTGCACAGTTTCATCATATGCACAGGGTGTGTACCTGGTATGCCTGAGTCTGCCACTGATACAACCAATTGACATGTCTGTGTGTGTGTGTTGGTGAGGGACAGCAGTACAAGATGGGGCAATGTTGATGCAGTGTGTGCGTGTATGTGGTAGCCCTAGGTGTTATCACTTTGCATGTGTGTATGAATGCACACAGTCCCACCTCATGGCTGCCATATACGGGTGTTTGTGGACAGCCGCAGACTGTACCTGCCAGGACATACAGATCACTGTCTGTGGCCATGGACATGGTACCTGTGCCTGGCAGGGGTGCTACGGACCATATCAGGTACCAATCCAGACTGGGTATTGTCATCAGAAGCAGGTGTTCATTGACTGGAGAAAGGTCCCTGTTGGGACTGTCCAGCACCAATTGCACGTGGTCTCCTGGGGCGGCCCGATGAGAGCACAGACCCAGCATTGCTGGGGCTGCTGCTGGCACTATGTGTGCAGCTGCGGCCCTGTTGTTGTCCATGATGGCTGCCAGCTGCTCCTGTTGCTGGCATACGGCCACGTCGATGCCTCAACCGTCCACCATTGCCCTGGCTCATGGATATATAGTTGTGGAGCAGATCTAATGTGTCCCCCCAATGTCTGTAAATGACCTCGGTGAAGTTGCGGATGGCAGCCGCAACATCACGCATACTGTCACTCATGGCTGTGCGACATGCTCTCAGCTCCCTCAGACCCTGTCTGGTGTACCGTTCCATACATGACTGTGCCTGCATTACAGCCCGAACATAGCTGGGGTTGAAAGACCTCTATGGGCACATCTGACAGGGGCGGTACGCCCACGAATGCTCCCACGAGAACCCAGGAATGTCTGCCTGTGCGGTACCGTGTCACGGCCCTGGCCATGGCTGCAGTGTGGGGATGCATGTGCCACCAGTACCACATTACCCTGGTCAATGCCCACTGTATCCTGTCCATCACCTAGGGACATTGGTGACAAAGGATGTATTGGCAGGATGACTGTGCGCATAGATGGGGTCGACAGCTGTGTAGTGTCAATTGGCTGACCAATGACGGACCCTGGCACACCTACCTGTGCCATTACACAGGTATCATCATCACTATCCACAGCAGCTGATTCAGGTTCCCTGCTGCATGACACCAGAGCAGCACCAGAACCTGTGGGAGTAAGACAGGAAACACAGTTTACAATGTGTACACCACACCACCACGGATGCACACATGCACACATGCACACATGGGCACATGCACACATGGGCACATGCACACATGCACACGTGGGCACATGCAGACATGCACACACCTCAGTATATGAGATATCAACCCACAGACACAAACACACCTCCAATCAAACACATTGCACTACTGCTTCAGCCTATTATTACTATTAGTATACAGAGTAGTGAAGGTAATGGTATTACACACTCACCAGCACAGATAGGCTGCCTTGCTGTTACACCAGAGGGACCTGTGGAAAAGAGACATTCATCGTCAGTGGGCACAACTGTGCCATTGATACTGTGGGCATGTTACAGTTCAGTAGTGCAACAGTTAGCTTCCACAGGTGTACTGCAGATAATGAGGTTATCACTAATGCACAATAATTACCAAGATAACAGCTACAAATTGAGGACACACCACACACATGCATAACCTAACAGTGTACAGAATGGTCAATATACACATGGCATGTTACTTGCACGCTCTGTGTCCTGCTGCTACGTGGCTCCAGCCTCCATCATTACACATGTATGCTGTTGCTGTTGCTGCTGTGCTGGAGCCACAACACTCAGGAGTAGTCCCTCCAGTCTGGTGAGGGGGGGATGTCTAGCCACCCCACCACCTGTGGCAAGCTGCTGCCTGTGGATATCCGATGCATGCTGACGGACATTTCTAATTAAATCACTGCAGTGATGGCGTACCTGCTCATATGTCCGGTTATGTGTGCCTATATCATTTACCCGACAGACCAGGTCTTGCCACAGTGCAGCCCTCTCCTGCTGGTTCTGGCTGGTGCGGGAAAGAGTACAGCAAAATCCCGCACCAGGCTCTGGTGTATCTCCTCCTCTTCTGCAGCGGAGTAGACAGGGTTCCTTTGGTGAACCATGTACCTGAAAAGGAGAAGGGAAATATGTCAGCAATATCTGTCAGCAGATTATAGCACACATAATACACATTATACTTGACTGCAGTGATATAACTTAGGCACCATATATAGCATCTGTCTGTCTATTGGGGGATATACATGTACATGACCAGATATCAGTGCTCATCCGACAACTGTGCAACAGTACCTGGCACACTCCATACAACAGACTAGTATACTGCAGCAGTCAACGCACTGTTTCAGGTACAATACACAACCCCACACTGGGGGTTTGAATCAAGGTACTGTATGGGGAACATTATCAGCCCATGCACTGCACACAATGCACGTTACATATTTCACTGGTATTGCACACTACTCTTACTTGCCATAACCCTACCTACACCACAGTGACATACAGGGTAACACAGCACAACATATGGCAATGTAGTATGTGTTGATCGCAATACCCCACACACCTGTCTCTGGCCTCACACCATGGACACACACTACCATGACAGACAGACAGTCATGGTGAGCAATCACACCAGTACACAACATACACCCAGTCACTAGCACACTCATTCCACCTCACATATTCCGTTTGCAATGAGTTAATGGGTGTGCATTGTGTCCTAGGTAGGTAGTGTGCTTTTGGCCCTGGGCCTACAGCAGCATACTGTTATGCTATCCTGCCCCTTGTGACACATGTGTTATGATCGTACCTGCTCCTTACAAACAGTTACACAGGGTGACTCATATGGCATATTACCTATCAGCATAACATTCAGAAGGGGTATGTCTGACATCTACTCATGGGGAGGCTTGCTTCTTAATTCTGTGTGGTCTACTACAGGATATGTCATATCTGTGGGTAGGGTCCCATACCTCCACCATGTGCTCTATACTGCAGTGACAAGGACGACAGGCGTGGGTAATTTGTGTTGTGGATGTTGGAGGTGTTACCATGGTTGGGAGACAACTGTCATGGGTGTGACCAAACTATGTATATCCAGCAGTGGTAACCTCTATGTAGGTAGTCTGTGTGTGCTCTGTGGTGTTTGAGTGCATTGACACAGTTACTTGCATATGTCTGTGACCTTCACCATATCTGTAGCTGTCATGGGAGGTACATACCGTGTAGGACATTGTGGGGTGTGGAGGGGTACAGTGACCTACATGTCCATAGCTGACACACCATGTCCGCTGACACATTCCATGTACAGGTATTACAGGACTAGTGTGCCACTGTGTGTATCGATGTGGAGCCTATTGTACACTTGTTGACCCTGTTCCCCCCTGACACATGCAGTGGTGGGCAGACATGTACATATGTGGTGGTTACTGGTGTCAGTGTTTTTGAATGGGGTATGGTACTCCAGTATCCACACTGGTGTTCACTCCATGCCTGTGACACCAGGCACCTGTAGCAAGACATCTGCACACATGTGCCTCACACAGTCTATATATGTATATATATGTATATATATGTATTGATATATTTATATATGTATATGGATATATATCTGTTTGTATATATGTATATATCATATGTATATCTAGATATAGATATATACATATAGATGGGGAGAGAGGGGAGAGAGTGAGAGAGAGACACAGGGTGAGTGTGAGTGTGAGGGGGTGGGACAGAGAGTGAGAGATAGTCATATACAGACATGTCTGTTGTCAGTCAGATCTATCTGTATATGTGTAAGTCTCTACAGATATCTATATATGTATGTGTGTATTACATATATCTGTACATACATATTCTACCAATCTCGATGTCTGTGCAGTATGTGAGAACCTGGTTCAAGGCTCCTGAGAGCACACCAGCGGTACCAGGCTGTACCCCATATCATGCATTTTGGCCCCAGGACTCGGGACAAAATGGACAGGGAGGGGGTGTGTCCATATTCATGGAGGACACACACACACTCCTCCAGGTTAGTGGTAACACATGAAGCATCACAGACCATCCAGGTGCAGATAACCATAGGCAAACCTGCTATACAACTGGTAGCATGTTACAGACCACCCTCCCGATCTCAGGGACCACAGTCGGCCTTCCTGTAGACATTGGAGGATATGAATGTCGCACCACACACCATCATATTGGGATAGTGCGACTACCCTAACATACACTGGGTGCATTATTCTACCCCAAACACCCTAGCCCAAAGGTTCCCGGTATTCACTATGTCAAATGCTATGGAACAGCTGGTCACCTCTCCCACAACAGGAGATAATATACTAGACCTGATCATCACAAACATGGGGGCAATGTGCTACACACTGGAAGGATACCCCTCACTAGTCACATCTGACCACAGACTAATCACCCTGGATATACATATACCACCTCCCCCACAACACAACAGACTACAGTGGGAGACCTCTCACATGCCAACTTTACACGTCTTATAACTGAGTTGGTATCCTGAATGCCCACTGGGCCAGTGTAATCCACTTCCCACAATGCAGACACCCTCACATATGCTTCTACAGACATCTCCAAGAATGCATGGATCATGCAATCACAAATGGAACCATGGCCCTCTCCACCAAGGGTAGGCGTCCTGTCTGGTGGATCCCAGCATTGAACAATTTGTATAACAACAGATGGTAGCTACTGCACAGCAGAGCATACTTCCATAGAGCTACGGCATCTCTCATCAGCAGTAGTAGACAGATGGGTTTTGTCATACAAACATGCAAGGCCAACAATGAGAGGGACATCGCTATGGTCACTACAGATAACCACAAGGCCTTCCTCTGCTATGTTACACACCTGGGTGGGAACCCTCAGTTGTGTTCACAGTTAGTTCACAGTGACATACGCTACACTGAACACACAGATAATGCCAACAGTCTGGCAGACAGGTTCAGTGCAGGTTTCTACACTTCCTCACCCACACATGTGGAATTACTTATCCCAGCTGACTGTAACCTCCCTGTCATCTCAGATGTCCAGCTGGGAACCACCCTCAGTGGAGCTGTAAACACAGCAGCAATGGGACCCAACGGTATTGCAGGTTGCATGCTACGTGAACTGCAAGAGGAGCTACACATGCACATTACATGCTTTTCAGCCGTAGCCTTACTACAGCATATGTACCTGGACACTGGCATACAGCAACAGTAGTCCCACTCCACACAGGAGGCACCTCTACAGACCCTGGTAACTACTGCCTCATATGCTTAACCAGCCTGGTCTGCAACACTATGGAAAGGATCATTATGGTACCCATACACAGAGACATTGGGGACCTAGACAAATGTTCCCACCCGCTTTGGCTTTGTAGAGAGCAGATCCTGCCTTATGAACCTGGTTGACCTTTTCAAATCAGTCACTATAGCCATTGCTGAGGGCATAGCGGTCCATACAGCCTACCTGGACTTCCTTACAGCATTCGACACAATACCGCACTCTGCCATCATAGACATGATCAACAGCTAACATGTAAATCCATATGTCACATGATGGGTTGCAAACCAGCTAATGGATAGAAACCCTATAGTCAACTTCACTGGTGCCATGTCAGACTCAGAGCCAGTCACATGTGGTGTCCCACAGGACTCTGTCCTTGGACTACTCATGTTCGGCATATCATTCTCAGATGTGGAAGCAGACTTGGGAGGGTAGTGGCTGACAATGTTCAAAGATGACTGCATACTAGGCGCCATAGGCAATACGCCTGCTGACACATACATCCTACTGACAGGCCTCACGGACACCAACAACTGGTGGCGGAGTCATGGCCTGACACTGCATGCCACGTAATGTATACTCATACCCTTTTGGACGGACAAGGTACCTACATATTATCACATAGACAATAACCCACTGAGTACAGACAAAGTAATTGGAGACCTGGTGACACTGTGCAATGCTGACCTCTCATTTGACACCCACGTTGCAAAAGTCGTTGGATGGACGTCCAACCTTGCCCACCTTATCATGAGGGGATTCATATCCACATCAAAAGGGGTCATTGTACCCTTATACTCCTCCCTTATCAGGCCCATGACTGTGTACTATACCCCATTTGGTATGTACCTCATCTGGCACTTGCAACAGCTAGGAGGACCCCATGAGTACATCACCAGGTGGATCAAGGGTCTGCAACACCTGTCATATGCTGCCTGACTAACGCAACTCATGCTCTATTCCATAGCATACTGCCTACGTAGGGGTGATCTGTGCCTGATGTAGTAGGCCATGTCCAATCTGGTAGTGATGGACATGTTCCACCTCATACAATCCAAATCCATCAGAAGCACGACAGCTACGGATTTAAACCTCAGCACACATATGAATAGGACATACTGTAGGGACAGATCCATCACTAAGAGGCTTCCCATACAGTGGAATAGGATCCCAGTTCATGTTAGGCAGAGACCCTCACTGACACTCTTCATGTGCATTCTTGACAAGTGGATGGGAGATCATAGGTTTACAGCAGGGGTCATCTCTGTGTCACTACTAGATAGAGGCACAGTACACTAATGCTATTATGTAGGGGGGTCTTCACTGTGTCACTACTATACAGAGGCGCAGGTTTCTAAATCTATTCTATACACTGTCTGCAGATAGCCTAGTACTATACTATGCCACTGTGAAACTATGTCTGTCTATGTATTTCTACATCCCTGTCTATCTATGTATACACATATGCATATTATATATATATATATATATATATATATATATATATATATATATATATATATATATATATACATACATATCTCGATATACATACGTATACATGTTTTATATATATATATTTACTCCTTTTTAGGTCCACATATGTATACACACAGTAACGTACTGCTGAACACCCATTACAGTACCACCTACTTGTACATTGCACTACAACCTACATTGTTATGTGCACATAGCTACCATCACATACATATGTATGTGGAGCCTTCAGTGACAGTTTCAGTATGTCCCCATCCCTATGCACATCCTCATATACATAGATACAGACCAATAACACATCCGGAGGGTTCACAGTATGTAGAGAATTATAGTAGTACTTTACATTACCTGTGTTTGTTGCAGCTATTTGTGTAGGCTTGCAGTTGCTTGGCCTGCTGTCTGCCTCTTTGCCTTGATGTTTCTGGCTTGTTATTTCTTTCTTTCTCTTTCTTTCTTTCTTTTTTTTTTTTTTGTTTTCTCTCTCTCTCTCTCTCTCCCTCTCTCTCTCTACCTCCAGTGGGTGCAATGACAATATTGCATGTATGGACTGGGAGTACAGGATGCTTTTGTAGGTATCTGCACATGTCCATGTGATGGCCTCTGCACCAATTGTTAGCCAGCATTCACTAATTGCATGCATCCTGTTGTGTAGTGATTGCAGTTCTCACTGTGATTACAGGCCTGTGCTATAAAAAGGTCTGTTAGGTAGGCGAAGCCCTTTCAGATTATCAGGGTGGGGACCATGCTTGTTTGCTGTGGACACTGTTCTGTGAGTGTAAGGGTTGGTATGTCTCTCATATTTCAGGCTGTGTTGTAGACACTGCAATGCATGTTGTTCTGTAAACTACTGTTAGTACATTTGGCAGGGTGTCAGTGGGGCACAGTTGACATTTGTTTTCACATTAGGGACATCCCTGTAACTCAGTCACAGTTGCTATGTCTGCACTCTTAACTATTCGACTATGGCTGTGTTTATCCTGCTCTGAGTATGTGTGTGGCCTGCCAGATGCTACTGTGACATTATTACCTAGTAGCTACCAGCTAGCATGACTGTTTCTCAGCACACAGTACTGTTTTACAAATCCACTAGATTTGACAGTAAATATACATGACATGCTTTGTGTGCTAGACTTGTATATTCCCTTTAAATTAATTCCTACTATTTTATGATATATTTCTTTCAGCACAATATTCTTGTACAGTGTTCATGGCTTAGTGGTAAGTCATGCAGACTAGTGTTTCCAAGGTCCTGGGTTCGAGACTGAGGGAGGTATTTTATTTTGCTGCTGAGGAAACTACAGGCCTTGTCATTCAGAGTGACTAAGGCACTTTTAAGCAGTTGTAAGCGGGTTAGCGCTAGTTTGCACGGAGGTCACGCATGCGCACTGCCGATTAGCTTTGCGCCCATCCTTTAAATACTGCTTAAAAGTGCTTACTCTCACGCACACCCGCGCTATTTTCTTTGAAAGAAAAGAAAATGGGGAGATAGGAAAGTGGTAAAAAAGGGGTCACAAAGAGGGTAGGACAGTAGGGAAACAAGCTCGAGTTTTACAGGAGGGATGTAGGTAAGGCCCATAGCTGCCCATTTCTTCAACAGCAACAGCTGTGCATATGTTTGTAATTTGGTGTGACATTTGAAACCTTCCACCCCTGAGAGATGCGTAAGGACAACAATAATACTTGTTGGACAGCCAATTGTAATTGACAGTTTACATGTCCAGCAGACATGTGTGCAAAATGGACAGCTATGTATGGGGCGTAATTTTTTTGTGGGTACAGCGTGCCCTTTTTTTTTTTTTTTTCAGGTGAGAGTGGTATGTCAGGTACAGGAAGTCAGTATAGCTGGGGAGGTAGGTTGGGTAGGTTAACAGACAAGACAAACAAGACACATACAGGGGCGGTATATGATACATGTGGGGGGGGTTACACAATTGACGGGGACGGATGTTTGGATATCTCGAGCCCATGAGCCCACAGATGGCAACAGTGGAACTGAGATTCCCCACCCATGGGCAGTTGCCACTGTGCCTTCACTGCCCAGGATGGGACTGTGCTGGGGGCTGTGTAGGCCGGGCAGCAGGCACGCCCGTGAGTTGTGCCACCCGTGCCTCAAGCTGGCATAGGGGCCCAAGCACAGCGTGCCAGATCTCCCTACGCACCACAGTCCGGACACTACGGAGGGTGAGTTGATGTTCTCCTCTGGCCACGCTTGCAGAGGGGGGGCGAGCCCCATCCCCTGCAGCGCTTCCACCCGCAGGTGGCACAGGGCCACCGGAGGAGGGTCCGACCTGGGCTCTACTGCCAGGTGCATTCACCAGCTTAGGAGGGAGAGGTGGGTCCGCTGGAACCCGCCTTCCCTGTCGTCCTATGTTTTGCATTATGTTATGACAGTTTGGGTTAGTAATGTACAATACCATTCACAATTAGTTGTAACAGCATGCATTAGTATTCCCATTAACCAAACACCCATATATTCAAGCCATTGAACAGCAAGCATAACACATGCATAATTTGAACAGCAATACACAATCCAACAACATGCAGGGTTGATTGATGGCAATAGGCCATCAGGTTTGGATGTATGAACAGGGCAGATGCATCAACGTACATGCAAATATGTATGAACCAACAGGACAAATGTCCAGGGGTGTTAATTGTGATTGCACATACCAATTTCACGTGGAATGGATTATATGTGGTTATGGGGTAGGGTGAAGAAAATTTAATTAACAACTTCAAATACCAATACATATGCTGTACATTTCTACTAGCTGCAGATATATACACACTACAGTTCTGCCTACAGTTTCCTATGTGATAACTACTTCAGGTTGGTGATAGGAATGTTACTGCTACATCAATATACATTTCATTTTTATTCATACACATTCATATCTGGCTCTGCTCAGCTACATCATCCTGCTACATTTGCTTTATATAGCTATAGACAACTGTGGATGTTTGGTATTTCAGACAACCATACTATCTGCATATTGCAGACTGAGAGCAACATATCCAGATTTTGGGACACACATTCCAGCTGCAGTGCTGTTTTCAACACATGTTACTGTTTGGTTCTGCCTGTCACATTCATTTCATTCTGTACTGACTGCAGTATACTTTATTCAGGAGTTATTACTACTTTATTGGTGGATTCATACCTCTTTCTCACACTTTCTCACTTGTTTTATTTTTACAATTCAGGATGATACTTAATTCTAGGCTTTATTGACATGTTTTACCTGTAGTTCTAACAATCCTTTCCAACAGTCTCACTTATGTCATGTTTCTGTATTTCAACAGGGATATAGTTCACACATGTGTTTTACTCAGCTTCTGCAGCTGTACTTTTCAGCCTGCTGCAGGTTATGTACTATTATATTACAGGTGGGACATCTTTATTTCAGACTTGTTTCATTTTTATGTTTGGATTACAGGCTGCATCACACTTTTGTAATCAAGCAATACTTGCAAACCCTCTTACACTGTTACTTGCAAATTTTATTAATTAGTGACTACACTGCACTCTTTTGCTAACTGTCATACTTATATATTTATTTACAATTACAGGGAGAGAATTACTGACCTGCCTGGTGGCGCAACTGAACCAGCCTATCGCCATAGGCTTGATGGTTCGCAGAACGGACACCTGCAGCTGTAATATAAATAAAGTAATATTGGAATACACATCTCCATAATATCAGCTAGGTTAATTTCTTACATAAATAATTACATGTAACTTACTCAGTAGTGGGGCGTTGGGCATTTTCCGGGCCTCCTGGATCCTACAGTTCAGTTGGTCCTGCTTTCATCTCTTCAGGTCTGCATGGTGGTGACGGACCTGCTCACCAGTCCTTGGTTTTCCTGTGGCAATGGTGAGATCATGAGCCAACCGGTCCCACGCCTCAGCCCTATATGCTCCCCACAGGACCTGGCCCTGCATGAGTTGGGCCTCATGATTATGGACGAGGAGCCAAACCATATATTTGGACTCCTCAATGCCCCACCTCTGTGTTGGAAGCAACTACCCTCACCTACACCTGACATCCTGGCTGCAAGTCGGTTCTACAATCGGTTATGCTGTGCATTCCCGCCTATGGGGCTTATATATGCCGTTTTTCCCGCACTTATCTGTGATTGGCCATTTTGGAATTGTATCAGCTTCACAAAACCTGCTTTGTCATGCTCCTCTTTCTATTCATTACTATGTATATGCTATTACTGCATTTCTAAGTGCAACTGTCATGGCTTAGTGGTTCAGTACTTTGACTATAGTGCATGGTATCCTGGGTTCGAACCTGGCCATTGCTTGTTATATTTTATGACTGTCTGCACAGGCTAGGAGGTGTATCTCTGTAAAGGCAGTTTTGATACAGCTTGCTCAACATTGCCCGTCGGTTAGCTTGTTGGCACGGTGCGCAGCTCCGCGCAAATGGGTTACGCCGGTCTATGCATCATTTGGCTGTCAGCACGCATATTACGCTCAGCTCAGCTACGGGCACACAGTTTCAGCATGTTAAAATGCTGCTCAACCCCGGGCACTCATTTTACACCTGTTAAAACACTGCTTACATACGGGCACTCATTTTACACCTGTTAAAACACTGCTCACCTATGGGCACTCATTTTACACCTGTTAAAACACTGCTCACCTACAAGCAGATATCCTCAACTTGTTAGACTGTAGCTCAGCTATGGGCACATCTCACATTTTTTTTTTATTTTTTTATCTTACATTTCTTCAAAATACATGGCCCATTTCATTACATTTTACATAGAATATAATTTTATATATGTACATATATGTCAGGGAACTTGTTTCGTGCTTATTTCACTAAAAATAAAAATTTATGTTGTGGGGGCTCAAACCATGACAGCCTCCTTTTCAGCCGACGTCTCTACCGCTACGCTATTGCTTCTTGGCTTACTTTGCATATTTAGTTCTTATATGCTTTTCCACTGACTGTTAACTGTGGTTGAGCACCGGGCACGCCCACGCAAATGAGCGCACTCACGGCAAACATCTTTACAACTTATAAAAAAAAATATAAGGTGTTAATTTATACATTTTATGTTCATAGTCTGTGGGGGCATGTGTTGTGTTGCGTTTATTCACATTTACACGGACTCTGTCGTGGGGGTTTACTTTCTGGACTTTTACTCTTCTGGGGACGTGTCCGTTTGCAGGGCTCGCCCTACGGACACGCCCCCTACTGTCTTCCATGGACCGTGTTAGCCTTAGGTGTGATTCAGCATGCCCTCATGCATATTGACATGCTGACATCACACCGTTTAACTGCAGCCTCTGTGTAAGCCTTGTAACTCTTACACGGAGGCTTCGTGAATCCATCCCATTGTCTTTAATTGTTTTGTTTTATTCATTGCACTAAAGAAGGAGCTAATTCATTAATTAACCTGGATTAAGTTGCATTTTTAGTAATATTTTGTAATGCCTTCTTTAGAGCCTCTAGGAACTACAAAGGGGTTGACATTTGTCAGGTCATATAGTCTGCATTATTTGGAGTGATAATCCAAACTGTCTGATCTTTAGCATCCATTATGTAGTCATTGTTTCATGTTACTGTGATACAGTCTTCTCTACAAGATCAGATTGTACGAATTTCTGCATTTAGTTAAAAACTATTACTTTGGCAGTTAGTGCAGAAGTCTAAAGCTCCAACTTGTAATGAACTGCTTCTTCTGGCAAGAATCTTCTTCTTCTTTCGGCTGCTCCTGTTAGGGGTCACCACAGCGGATCATCTGTTTCCATTTCTTCCTGTCCTCTGCAAGGTTTTATTCTTTCTACCTTCATTTCCTGACTATGTGATATAAAGCAAGTCACTTAACCAGACAGTGCTTTGGAGCAATTCAGAATTTAGGTTGAGCTCCTCAAAGGTCTCCAGGACTGTATGCTTAGTAACTATAAACTTGCTGTCATTGTTTTGCAGTCATTCTCTATTGCATAGCTGATCTAGATCAAGAAATATTACGGCAATATCACCAGTACAACATTTTTTAATGGAACATAGGCAATTTATTCTTCAAGGGCAGCAGGCACTGTAATTGTACATGAAGCACTGAAATGCGATGCAAACTTGTTTGCCTACAGCAAACTCTACATTAGTAATAGTTCTGTTTAATTTGGAATTATTCAGATTACTTTTATTTCTGTAGATATTCTGCATATTGACTTAGGATACATTATCAGGTAGTTAACATTTCTTATGCTGTCATAAATACTCTTCTATTTAAACTGTGCTGCACAAGGCTGGATCTTATGGCATGATGATAGTGATCCTTATACAGATTCATGTAGTTTATCCAAATTACCAATAAAGTATGTGTCATTTATTTCCTCATTACAATAAGGGGTGCACACAGTCAACAAAGCATCTATAACTGCTGGTGGGGTGGAGGTTCTCTGTGTTTTGATAGTACCTTATGCTCTTATCAACTGGGCGTGTTTAAACGTTTTTTTAATCTGACTTTGTGGGACGTGTGTATGTGTGTGTGTGTGTGTGTGTGTGTGCACGCACAAGTGTCCACGCGTGTGTGCGTGTGAATTAAGATGGAATACTTCGCTACTTTGCGCATGTGTGAAACAAATTTGAAATTTGTGACTTTGGTCATTATTATTGTTATTACTTTTCTGACACACATCTGCGAAGAATGCCGTCAACAATGTAGCTATAATTGATGAGCTTGGGAGAACGTCTCGGGATAAAAATAACTGACCATGTTGAGTAGATAAAAGTTAAAGTCATTAATCTATCTTTGTAAGACTAGTGTGCATTTGGGTAATGCAAACTGGAATATAGTTTCAAGGGAATAGAAGTTTATTGTGCTCATGACAAGTCTGTTTTCAATATATGACTGTTTTCTTTAGGAAAAGGCCAGCAGTGTTTGTGCTCTAAAATTTGAAATAAAAGTTTCAAAGTAAACCCAAATCTCCGCAATTATTTTAAAAGTACTGAAGAAAACAGGTTTTGAACAGATTTATGGTAACTGAATAGAAACAGCCAAGTAATGGGACAATGAAATGGCTGGGGGGGGCTAGCCCATTATCTTGCCTAGTGCCCCATTTCACCATGCTCTGGCTCTGGGTGGGAGACATTAAGAGCACTGATAGAGGATGAAGTGGTCAAATTTTAGCTGAGTGTAGCTCAGATAGAATTTTCCATCCAATTGAATATCCTACAGTGTGGTGCAATGATGAGCTCTGCTGGGAAGTGCTGCAGCAAACTTTGCAAGTTTGTTGTAACACTGCTCCAGCCTGTGCAGCTAACATAGGTGAAGACTAGTGCACGTCTAGGCTCCATTGAGTAAGCTTGGTAAAAGGTAGGTAGAGGCAGTGGATTTTCATCCCTGCTCAGTTAAGTAGTATTTGATTTTGTATAGGTCTTCTAGCTTTTATTGTGCTTTTAATGACATTGATAATATGTTAGTCAAATCTGAGGTTCTTAGTGGTAATGCCTAATAATTTGGTACTAGGGATTGTCTCAAGTATTATATTTTAGGCGGATACTATGGGCCAGATCCCAAAACACTTGCTCTTGGTGTAAATAACTTACTCTGGTGTAAAGCAGGCTTACACCAAAGTAATTCACTTACACCATGACCAAGACTTTTAGAATCAGCCCGTATGAGCTTGAACAAGTGAAGAAGTAAGGATGGCAGACAGATTACTACCTTCAAGAAAGCTCTCTGAGATAATATATTCCAAGAAAATAAGTGTAATTGCTACAAAGATGCAACCTAGTTGGCAGACACACTAGCAGAGATACAGCAATGAGCCTCTGTCTAATGGTTTGCAAATAAAAAATGTGACTTTCTGAAAGGTTCATAAATTAGTACTAAGCTAACTGTCCTTGTGAGCCATTTTAAGCCTAGCCAATTATCCCTTGTGAGTCTCAAACCCTGCACCTTGTGCTTGTAAGACAAACACCTTAACCATTAGGACACCCTCCCAAGCCTTGATTGCAAACACTAACTACAAACTGTTGCATAGAAAATTGTATTTTCTTTTGCATAGTTGTATATGTAGGACCTATTTTTATTTTTATTTTGTTTGTTTCATAAGATGTTACTCTGACACTGCCAGCCCAGCTATCTGGAATTTTGTAAATAATCATATGTCATTTGTGAATATCAACATGATTCATATGCTTGTCTTACAAATGTAAGAGAACTATATGTTATGTGTATATTAAACTACTGGTACAGAAGTGTGTGTTCAAGAGGGTTTGTACATCACTGAGCTTCAACAATGTAACTACAGCATACCTTGCTGGAACACAGAAGATTAACTTACAAAAATTAAAAAAATAAGTTGAAATTAAGTGCTTTACGATATGCTATAAAAGTTAGTTTCAATGCAACAACCAGACACAATGTCTAGAGCTAGAGTTTTTCTATAGTCTAAAAAAAGTAATTATTAAGTTTAAACTGTAAAGTGTTTGCTTTATGACTTCCTAGCAGCTACACACTTCTGAGCACATCTGAGAGATATGTATTTCTCACACAGGGATGTTAAAATTCTATTAGTTTCTGGTTTAGCCTGGGAATTCAAGTCAGGTGACAAAAAGTGATGTCATCCAGGCTTACCCAGCAGTAATGTTTGATATTAATTTAAGAACTCTCTCAGAGAGACTGGGCATTTTGTGTTTTGTGTTGGACCTAGCAAGAACATCCACTCATCTGCATTTGCCTTGCTCTGTAAGTAAGCTATTTAGGACATAGTGGGCCAGATTCACGAAACCTCCGTGTAAGACTTAATATGTCTTACTCGGAGGCTGCAGTTGAACGGTATGATGTCAGCATGCCATGAATATTCATGAGGGCACGCTGACTCATCTGTAACTCTTACACGGACCGAGCAGTCTAAAAGTCCACGCCCCTCAAGGTTTTAAAAAGCATAATGTCAACAGACAAGAGTGAGTCCGCTCAAATGTATATGCACCCAACACCACACTCCCTGACACTGTAAACCCCCATCAGAGTTATAAAATGGAAAAAATTATTTTTCTTTTTAAATCCACAATATAGCTGCCCGTATTTGCGCTTGTTTGCACAGGTGTGCCCATTGCTTAACCACAGTTAGCAATTGTGACATTGAAGAGCATATAAGAACTACTTATGCAAATTAATCCAAATAGCAATAGCGTGATGGTAGAGTATATGCACAAAGAGAAGGCATTCATGGTTTGAGTCCCAGCACTCCCCTTCTTATTTATGTTTTAAATCAGTATTTGAAATAATACCAGACAAATATGATTAAAATGTTATTAAAAGCAGTGACATGGCCAATGTATCAGCGAAAAAAATATATATTTTTAAAAGACCCAGATATATAATAGCCTGCTGTTAAGCAACGTTTTACACAGCTAAACAGAGGTGCCCATAGTTTAATAGCACTATACCCATCTAAACAGAGGTGTCCATAGTTTACTAGCGCTTTATCCAGTTAAACAGAGTTGCCCATAGTTTAATAGCGCTTCACCCAGCTAAACAGAGTTGCTTATAGTGTAATAGCGCTTTACCCAGCGCAATAGAGTTGCCCAAAGGTTAAAAGCACTTTACCCAGCACAATGTGTATGCGGGGACGTGCGCACCGTGCCAACCAGGGCACCATAGGGCACTGGGGATCAATGTAGAGGTAGGTTGCTTAAATGCAGCCACACCCCCTAGCCTGTCTAGACAGTATTAAAATCGAACCCAGGACCCTGTGCATCATAATCAAACCACAGAACCACTAAGCCATGACAGCTTAGGAAAAACAGCCACTATTAGCATACATATACATAGAAATGGTAGATTAGCCATTACTAAGCAGGTCTGCAGTCAGCTTAGAATTCTCAAAAACGGCCAATCACAAAAAAGTGCGGGAAATGCGGCATATTTAAGCCCCATAGGTGGGTATACTCGCCATAACTGATTGTGGTACCCACCTGCAGTCAGGATGGCATGCGTCGGAGAGGGTAATCGCTTTAGAGCACAAAGGTGGGGCATTGAGGAGTCTAAATGTATGGTTTGGCTCCTAGTCCACCAACATGAAGGCTGACTCATGCAGAGCCAGGTTCAATGGAGAGCATACAAGGCAGAGGAGTGGAACCAGTTGACACATGATCTTCCCAGTGCCACAGGCATTCCCAGGACTGGTGAGCAGGTCTGTCACCACCATGTGGACCTGAAGCGTTGAAAGGAGGACCAACTGAACTGATGGATCCAGGAGGACCGTCATATGCCCAATGCCCCACTACTGAGTAAGTATCCATGTAATTAAGTATGTAAGAAATGCTATCCTAGCCTATAGTATGGATAGGTATGTTCCAATATCCCTTCATTTATATTACAGCTGCAGGTGTTCGTTCCGCGAATCCGCAAGCCTATGCTAATAGGCTGTTAAGGCTGTGCCACCAGGCAGGTTAGTAATTATTCAGCTGGTATTATTATAGAATATAAGTGAGACAGCCTGTAAAAGAGTTCATTGTTCTAACCCAGTAATAAAGGTCAAATAAGCCTAGAATAAAGCTTCTGTTAGTATTCTAAGATCAGATAAGTGATGCAGCCTGAAAAAGAGTATTGTAATCCATTAATAAAGAGTAAACAAGTCTCAAATAGAGTTTCCACCTGTATTGTAATATCAGATAACTGCTTCAGCCTGAAAATGAGTGTTCTAATCCATCAATAAAGGACAGACAAGTCTTGAATACATCCTTGTATATACTGTCATATGAAATAAGTGAGTCAGCTGGAAAGGATTGTTGTAACCCAGCAATAAATGTTAATAAAGTCTGGAATTAAGTACCATCCTGAAATGTAAATGTAAAATAAGTGAAAGAGTGTGAGAAAGAGTTTGAAGCTACCAATAAAGGTGTAAGAAGTCTGGAATAAAGGTATACTGCATGCACTACATAATGAAATGAATGAGACAGCCACAACCAAAGAGTGAAATGTTTTTAATAAAGTACAATACCTGGACTGTGTCTGTCCCACATTTTGGATATGTTGTTGTACCCTTGCATTATGGAGATAGTACGGTTGTATGAAATGCTGAACATCCACAGTTGCCTAGGCCCGTATAAACTGGCTGATGGGAATGCCAGTATCTCAGAAGAATATTTATAGTCCTCAACTGTTTCATGTATAGTATGTACATGTTAATCCGGTACATGAGCAGCTTGTGCTTGTGATCCCACAAATGTCAGTGTGTTGCTAGAACTGTACGTAACTGCTCAAATGTAGCAGGATACTTTACCTGAACACAGCCAGATATGAACATATATGAATACAAATGGAATGTATATTAATGTAGCAGTAGCATCTCCATCACCAACATTTCTAAGGTTACATACAGGGAACTGTACTAATACATGTAGGGGATATATATCTGCATCTAATAGGAATGTACAGTACACATATAGGTATTTTAAGTTGTTAATGTAATATTTTACCACCCTATGTTATGTTCACAAATGATGCCATTCCACACCAAACTGGGTATGTGTATTCACAATTAATTCCTATGGACATTTGTCCTCTTGGTGTATACATATCTGCATGTACGTTGATGCACGTACCCTGTTCACATATCCAAGCCTGATGGCCTGTTACCACCAATCAGCCCTGCATGCTGTTGGAATGTCCACTGTTGTTCTAAATATGCATGTGTTATGCTTGCTGTTCAACGTTTGGAATTCATGTGTGTTTGGTTAATGGGAATACTAATGCATGCTGTTACAACTAATTTGGAATGGTGTTGTTTGTTACTAATGCAAAATGCCATTAAATACTGCTAAACATAGGACAACTGGGAAGGCGGGTCCCAGCGGACCCACCTCTCCCACCTCAGCTGGCGATTGCACCTGGCACCAGTGCCCAGGCGGGACCTCCTCCTCTGGTGGCCCTGTGCCACCTTCGGGTGGAAGTGCTGCAGGGGATGGGGCTCACCCCCCACTCTGCAAGCGTGGCCGGAGGAGAGCCTCCACTCACCCTCCAAAGGGTCCGGTCTGTGGTGCGTAGTGAGATCAGGCATTCCGTGACTGATCCCCTATGCCAGCTTGAAGCAAGAGTGGTGCAACTCATGGGTGTACCTGCCCCTCCTATCCAGCCCCCAGCACAGCCTCGACCTGCGCTGTGAAGGCACAGTGGTAACTGCCCATGGGTGAGGATCTCAGTTCCACTGTTGCCATCTGTGGGCTCATGGGCTTGCCATATCCAAACATCCATCCCCATCAATTGTGTGTACTCACCACGTGTCATACTCCGCCCCTGTATGCGCCTTGTTTGTCTTGTCTGTTAACCTCCCCAACCCACCTCCTTCAATATTCCTACTTCCTTTACCTCACATTCTACTCTTACCTGAAAAAAAATAAAAAAGGGGCAATCTGTACCCGCAAAAAAATTACGCCCCATACATAGCTGCCCATTTTGCACACGTGTCTGCTGGACATGTAAACTGATAATTACAACTGGCTGTACAACATACTTTGTTGTCCTCACTCCTCTCTCAGGGGTGGAAGGTTTCAAATCTCACTCTAAAATTTCTAACATATGCACAGCTGTTGCTGGTAAAGAATTGGGCAGCTATGGGCCTTCCCTACATCCTTCCTGCACATCCCGAGCTTGTTTTCCTACTGTCCTACCCTCTTTGTGCCACCTTTTCACCACTTTCCTATTTCCCCATTTTCTTTTCTTTAAAATAAATTAGTGCAGGTGTTAGTGGGAGTAAGCACTTTTAAGCAGTAGTCATCAGGTATGCGCTTGTGTGCGCTTAGCTAAGCATAGCTAAGCGTAGCTAAGCATCACGCAAACTCACGCAAACCCACTTACAACTGCTTAAAAGTGCCTTAGTCACTCTTTATGACAAGGCCTGTAGTCTGCTCATCAGCAAAATAAAATGCCTCTGTCAGTCTCAAACCCCAGACCTTGGACACACTAGACTGCGTGAATTACCACTAAGCCACAGCAGATATACAATAACTTGGTGCTGTAATAAATATATCATGCATTACTATGAGGGAATGTAAAGGGAAAATAGGAATGCCATAAAACAAATCTTGTACTGTGGGCCTTAACCAGCAGGTGTTGTTGAATTGCATGACTTGACTGTGAAAAGAGAATCAGCCATGCTAGTAGGGAATAAGGTTACAGTAGCAGCTTACAAACCCCACACAGCATCAGAGCAGGATACACACTGGCATATTAGCATAGGTCACAGGCTAGACCTCCCAACAGTGACTGCTCTACAGTGATGACCCTGATTAGTAAACAAACGTTAGCTGTGACCCTCTGACTCCCTGTGAAATGTACTAACAGTAGGCAGAAAGGTGTTGAATCTCACTTCATAACAAATGTCAATAAGTGAGAGTAGACACCACTTGCACATCAGAAAAGGTGTAGTAATAGAAATGCTCTGAATCACCCAAAGTCTGAACTGAAAAATGTCAGAACTATATCACAGGTGTATCCCAGTTATATGTACCTTTCCCTGAGGCTGTTCAAATATATACATGAGAGTATCTGAGGCCTGGAAGAGTCAGAAACACACAGGCATATCAGCTTGTCTGCTGTTACACACTCTGCAAATAGCTGCAGAATGAATTCCACAAGCAATGTAATGATATGATTATGATGTACTACCAAGCCACAGCATATATACAATAACTTGGTGCTGAAAGACATATGACATGCATTACAAGGATTGCATGTAAAGGGAAAATAGGAAAACCATAAGAATACATTGCAATAAAGAAATATGACATGCATTACAAGGACTGAATGTAAAGGGAAAATAGGAAAGCCATAGGAATACATTGCAATAACTACTGTTGTCTGCCAGTTAATTCCCTAATTCCAAAAGAAAGTACATACTCCCATGTATCCAGTATTAGCATTAGGAGGTGTGAGCAAACTTACACACTGAGAAGAGTGTACTTGAAGAAGCAACAGTCAGGTTTTAGTACAACATGCATTTCACTGGCTACAACCCAGCTTCAGATATGAGACATATACCAAACTTCTGACTGACACAACAGTGTCCACAGCAAACAAGCATGGTCCCCACCTTGCAAAACTGAAAGGCCTATGCCTACCTAACCTATCATTTTATAGCAGTGTCCTGAAATCACAGTGAGAACTGCAATTACCACACAGCAGGCTGCATGCAATTACTAAATGGTGGGCACCAATTGGTGCAGAGGCCATCACATGCACATGTGCAGATACTTACAAATGCAGCCTGTACTTGCTGTCCACACATGCAATAATATCACTGCAGCAACTGGAGAGAGAGAGAGAGTGAGCGAGAGAGACAGACAGACAGACAAACAGTTGGAGAGACCAAACCAAAAAAAAAAAAACATAGGCGGTTGGAGACACCAACCAACCAAAATAAAAATTAAAACAAACAGAGGCAGTGGAGGACACCAACCTAAATAAATAAAAATAAAAAAACATCAACAGGTACAACAGACTGAGGTGAGACATACAAAGGTAAGGTATGTAACACAGATGTATTTGCTGGCATCCGAATGATGTCTGAAGGGTACTCTACATTCTGTGAACACTCCTTATGTGGTAGCAGTCCGTATCTATATGTATATGCAGATGTGCATAGGGCAAGGGACATACTGCAACTGTTAGTGAAGGCTGGACATCTATATGTATTTGAAGGTTGCTATGTGCACATATCTATGTAGGTTGTAGTGTGTGGCATTGAAAACAGCAAGCAGTGCAGGTATATGTATTTTCCAGTGTATCAAGAAATGAGGAGTGGGAATCTTGGGTCATGGTGGGAGATCTGTAGCAAGTTATAATTTGGATTGCGGTCTTGCCCAGAGTTAGTTGCACTTGGATAATCTCGGATGCATTATGCTGAGCAACTAGCCTGGAGGTGTGAGTGTCCTTAATGAATATGGACATGCCTCCACCTTTTGTGTTTCAGTCCAGGTTAGGTGCTCAAAAAGTGTGGTATGAATTATAGCCTGGTAATGCAAGGGTGCTCTCTGAAACCTTGAACCAGGTCTCTGTCACTACACAAATGTCAATGTTCTTCATTTTAAGGAGTGCCTCGAGTGAATGCATTTTGAGGTTTAGACTTCTAGCACTGAGTAGCATTACCCTCAGATTTTGCTTCCTTGTACCTGTTAAGGTGGTGAATTTGTCATTTGAACCTTGCCTAAAAAAGGCACTATAGGGGTGGCGGAGCCTTAGCCAGTATCTGGAATCCCAAGGGCGACAGGTGCAGGCCATCTCTGGCAAAGCATCATGGTCTGTCGATCATGTCATCCCAGTTAGGCAGATACTGGATCCCCTTAGAATGACACTAGAAGCTTAGCCAATTGTTGAAGTCAATCATTTTGTCCTTGTACTGTGGTATCATTCTGGGTGAGAGCAGGATGCTACACAGGGCTAGGGTCATACCGGCCTGGGCTACAAGATCGGAGAGCTCCTCCATATCTCTTTTCATGTTGTCCAGGTAGATACATCTCAGGTCATTTGAACCAACATGCACAATGACAGAGTCATATTTGTACTTGTTGTGGAGTGACCTGAGTGCATGCATTATGTGGCAGATCCTGACACTCGACAAGTAGCTGACAGTAACTTTCTCCTTGTTTAGCCTGGTGAGTGGAACATGAGTGTGCCTGACTTTAGAGTCACCTATGACTAGAGTGTTGGGTATGTTGTTATGCCTTATGGGCTGTGGTTGAGTGGCACACTGAGTTTGTGGGCTATGTGTCATTTGGGTTGTGTTGGGGGGTGGAGTTTGCTTGCGGTTCTGCTTTGGAGGTCTTTGTTGCTTGAGCAAATTTTTATTGAGAGCCTCCATGAATGTAGTTGTGTGTTCCGTGTTTCTATGTGTGTGTTTTGGTGGTGTAGGTTTTGAGGGACTATGTGATAAGTGTGGTGTGGTGCAAGTGTTTACCTTCTCCTCTTGACTGTCTAGTCCAGTCTTGGGTGAAGAGAGCTTTGCTTCCAGTTTGGCTATATAAGTGCATCTCTCACAGGTTGTAGTGTTGGGTGGTAGGAGGAGAGGGTTGTCTGTGTACATGATGCAATTGCTGCATTGCCCCAAGATGCCCAGATTCATCAGGTAGACAGGAGAAAACAGCGGGAGCTGACCCTTAGGCATGCCTGGATAATTGCTTGCTTATTTATTAAGTACTAAAATGCTGCAGTAATTTGTAGCTTATTTAGTACTTACAGCGGGTTCTGACGAAGTGCTGAGCTCAAAGAAACAGATTTTAGTGCTAAAGCTAAAAAACTGGCTCGTTCTAAGGGAAAATTTGAAGAGCAGACTTTATGGCGCCATGGCGCCAGGAATAGTTTAACCTTAGCTATGCGATGCATAAAGTGTATATATATATATATATATATATATATATATTTATATATATATATATATATATATATATATATATATATTTTTTTTTTTTTATATAACATTAGCAAATGAGCAAACTGATTTAAACAAATTAACCAATTAACCAATAAAAAGCTCAAAACTGAGTCCTGTTCCAGTAGTCTTCAATGAGACAAGTTCTAACCGCACACTCCTGCCACTAGGGTGCAGTGGAACCTTCTCCAAAAGAGATGGCCTGGATTAGTGCTCAAGTTATACAAACAAAGCTAGATTCAGGATGCCTGAATCTAGTCTATGCTACAGCAACCAAGGTGCACTAATTTCAGAAAGAAACAGTTCAAATAAGCAAGCACAATAAACCTTTAACCAGAAATTCCCAGCTCAGAAGGGCAGAATCTAGCCTCTCCTCCCACAAGAGTGCAGACCACAAATCTTCTTAATGAAAAATAACTGGCCTGAAGCCCAAGTGCTTTAACCAAAACTAATACACTTTAGAATAACAGACACTGGACCTTCAGTCAGTAATTCCCAACTTAGAAGGATGTAAGCTACCTGTCCTACCACAACAGTGCAGACCACAAACCTTCTTAATGTAAAACAACTGGTCTGGAGCCCAAGTGCTTAAACCAAAAGGATTAGAGTAACCATTGCAATTTAATCAGGCTACTACCAAGCAATAATAAATGGAGCAGAGTAAATACAATTGAGTACTTTTAAGAAGAGGCAAAAACAAAATAAAGTACAATTTTTTTTTAGTAAAGTGCAAGGAGAGAGGAAGAAGGAGCAGAAGACAATTCAAGGTTAAGAACCTAAGTGGGTTGGCCTTCTCATATGTTCTCTCTGTATTAAGTAGAGTGAACACCAGACTGGGAGGGGTGTCCCAGATCAAATTTACAGTAGGGGCAGGCAACTGCAAAGCCACCAACTATAACACCACCACAAGAAGAGGGTGGGGGGAAACAGTTCCATGACAGATGAGAAACAGAAAACAATGCCAGAAAATATATAAAATAATTCAGTCAGACAAAATTAAGACAATGCAGAACTCTGAAAGGTTAAAATGCCAAGAAATATATGTATCAGTCAGCGATATATTTCCAGATTGTTTGAGAATCACACTGCTGCCAGAACACCAGGTGTTTCCAACAGTGTATGCAGAAATTTACAAACAGAAACTATTTTTAAATCAGCAAGCCATGAAGCAATCAGATAACACAAAAGCTGTTAGACCAGTTTTATAAACTTCACCACAGGAATAGGGAGGAAGCAGTTTCAGGACAGATGAGAAACAGAAAACAATGCAGTTTCAGGACAAATGAGAAACAGAAAACAATGCCAGAAAATATATAAAATAATTCAGTCAGGCAAAATTAAAACAATGCAGAACTCTGAAAGGTTAAAATGCCAAGAAATATACTTATCAATCAGCGATATATTTCCAGATTGTTTGATAATCACACTGCAGCCAGAACACCAGGAGTTTCCAACAGTGTATCACTGCAATCATTGGGAAATCTGTGATATATATATATATATATATATATATATATATATATATATATATATATATACAAGATTCTGGTTTTGTTGAACAATGGCTTCTTGATGTCGATATGAGGCTTTTGAATATGTAGTTTTCAAAAGTCCTGTATGTCTTCTGTGTGCATATCCACAGGGTGGGACTGCTGTTGAGTTTAGCTTCAGTATTCTTGACATACCAATATCTCTCTTAGATATGTAAGATCATATCAAAAGCGTATTTTATGTGGCCTTGAGAGAGTTCGGACACTTCCTGAGATAATCCACCTATCACATTTTTGGACATTATATCATGAAATACCTCATTATCTAGTCTAAAGTAAGATTCTTCCTAAATAAAATACAGTTCAGATAAATGTGCCCTGATAATCAAAATGAAAATATAATAGAAGTATACAGGTAAATAGGTTGTATAGAATTGTTTGAAAGTACTGCACAGTCATGAGCAACATTTTTATTTTGTAATCTGCATTTTCAATTGCCTTCTCAGTGGTTACCTCCTTCAATTTTAATTGCTAGAACTTTATTTGCTAGTAGAGTCGGAACAAAAGAGGAGGGACATCCCTGATTTATATGTCAATTAAGGGGAATGAAGAGAAAAATAGCTCAGTAGACTAAACACTTGCTGAAAGAATCTTGTTTTTTCTAAATGATTATTACTGCCTTGCTTACTGACTACCAGACTTCCATAATCATATTTAACCCATGTGTTTCCCATACTAGGAATGTAATCATTGCAGTACTAGGGTGAGTCATCTGGTAGAGGTATCATTTGGGCAGCCATGATGTTCCTTTGTGCCTCTGCTCTCATTCATGTCTTCAGCTCAAATTCCTGGTAGCATGCACTGTTGTCCACCTGACCCAAGCAATTCTAGCTTCTTCCAAGACTAGGGTCCTATAGCATCCATTCAGCCTTGCTCCTGGGCCAGGAAATGCATGGTACATGCTTTCCTAGTGGTTTTGCATCCTCTGTGATACAAGCTGTCTGGGCATTTCTAGTATGACACTACTTCTAACTTAAGGTGGCTGATATGGGCAACCTCAACAATTACAGAGACATCCTCCTGTCTCCTCCTGACATGTACATGCTGCCACATGCATGCCTCATGGAAACTACAGATACTGGCTTGGGATCATGAAGACTACTTCCCCTGTCTTTTGCATGTAAGCCTCTGCTTGAATATAAGATGACAGCTGGCCAAGACCATCATCTCTTATCCTCCTAGGATGGTCTTGGCAAAACGCAGATAGATTTCCAACACTGTAGTGCAGCATAAGGGGAGTGTTCCACTCCTGAGAATGTCGTCCGTTGGATGAGATGTAAAACTGTGGTTCCATCTGCTTTCGCTAGTGGTAGCTCAGGTGAATGAAAAAGATCCCATGGAACCTACCAAAAAGAGTAGATGTCCTTTAATTAACAGATAATAAACAAAACATTATTTATATGTTTGCAATATATAATAAATAAACAATAGTATATAGGAATGTGTAGATATATACCTGTAAATATGTATATATATATTTACAGGTACATAGCTACACATTCCTGTATACCATCATTTATTTATTTATTATTTATTTGCATTTGTTTACTGGAATGGTCCATTGGGCTATAAGAGCCCCTTTTCAGTGGAGGCCCAGGGAGAAAATCTCCACATTAAGACAGTACATATAATTAACGGTATACAGAAAATATATTTGAACAGCGTACAGTGAATTTACGAGATACTTGATACAATAGATTCAGTACATTTACAGAAAATTACAAAGAAACAATAAGGTCAAAACGTACTTTGCTAAAGGATGTACTTCATACAATAGATTTAGTACATTTGTAGAAATCCAGTTGCCAAGAAACAATAAGGTAAAACATACTATGCTAAAAGTAAGGGATGGTTATATAACTGGGCAAGGTATCATTGTCTGGGAAGTATGTATATACAGTATAATAATTACTGACTGTGTTATGACAAGATAACAGAATTAAGTACCTAGGAGAGAAACAGAGGTTCAAGTTACAGAGTCTGAGCAATTAAACACTTAAAGATAAAGCACCTGCAAAATACAGTAGAATATTTGAGTTGTGAAATAATAAAGGGTTAGGATAAGTGAGTACCTGTGTGATTGGCATAGGTTCCAGTTAGACAATTGAAATAGTTAAGCAGTAGAAAGTCTTCAGCTTTAGTATAGCAGAACATGTGTAGCAGAAAGTAGTTGAGGCATACGTAGATATATCAAGTAAGAATGGAGGAGTAGTAGTAAAGGGTGGGGTTAAGTTATAGGAGGTGTACAGTTTGTACATGTGCACAGCCATAGAGAGGAAAGGTGTTGTTTCAGGGATGACTTAAAGACAGATTTACTGCTGATAGACCTAATTGATGGTGGCAGGGTGTTGCAGAGTTTAGCAAAGGTAACAGAGTACAGCATCTGACCGGCTGAAAGAATTGTTTTTTTCTACGTTCAGGAGTAGTTGATTGTTAGATTGGAAAGGTCTGTTTGGATGATACAGAGTGAGTAGAGAAGAAAGAGCAGGGCAGTTTGATGGCTTAAAGATAACTTTGTGTGCAGTGGTTAATTGAGTATATGTGAGATTATTTCTGAGTTCTAGTCAGTTTGGTAGGTGTAGTGATAAGCAATGGTGTGATGAGTATATTGTATTGATTACAAACTTAGCAATTTTGCTATAGCAAGAGTTTAGTTTGGATTTTAGAGAAGACTAGATATTGGTGAGGAGAGGGGTACAGTAAAGAAGAGAAGGTAATAGAAAGGAAGAGGCAAGGATAATTTTGCAGAGCAGATGAGGAAGTGTTTGTGCTGGTAGTGGGATTTCAGTTTTTGATGTGTTTTTTTTATATTGGTCTGAATTTGCAGGTCAAATGTCAGGTTTTCATCTATTATGAAACCTAGGAGTTTAGTATGTGTTACAATATCAATTATGGTGTTATTTTGTGCAAGAATAGTGAACTCATCTTTGTTTATGGATGTGTTTTTTTGGGAAACAAAAAGTACAAGTTTAGTTTTCTTGGGGTTCAGGGCAAGGTGATTATTGCTCATCCATACTTCAGAGGAAGCTGAACGCTTTGGGTGAATTGTAGTAGTTCTGATGAAGAGTTGGCAGCACAGATGATGGTAGAGTCATCTGCATATTGGATGACTGTACCTTCAGTAAGAATGGTATTGAAGTTGTTGATAAAAATGCTAAATAGAAGAGGCCCACGTATGGATCCTTGAAGAACACCTGTGATTGTGTTAAGGAAAGGTGAGAAAGCATGTTGTCACTTAGTTGCCTGTTTCCTGTCTGTGAGGTAGTTTGAGAACCATTTTAGGGTTTGTGGTGAGGTGCCTATGTGTGAGAGTTTAATAAGAAGAGATTGAGATACCATACCAAAGGCTTTAGAGAGATCAAGAAAGAGAGAAGAGATGATTTTTCCAGCATCTTGGCTCGATTAAATGTGTCCATGAAGGATATGAGGGCTGTTATAGTTCTGTGACCTGGTCTAAATCCATGCTGGGTGGGAGAAAGGATGTGGTTTTGAAGCAGATGGTGAAGCTGTTAGGTGTGAATACATTTTCCATAATTTTAGAGTTATGTGAGAGTATAGCAATAGGTCGAAAGTTGATAATGTCTTTTTCTAGATAGCGGGCATGTAGGACTCCTGAATAGATCTCCTGAATAGATCTGTTGAGAAGTATGCTGATGGGATAAGTTACTCAGTTGGCTGAAATTGGTAGAAATTCAGGGAGTAGATTGTTTAAGTTTTAGAAGCAGTTTTTTTTTGTAATGGTGGTAGGTATAGGTGACAGAGAAAAGCTAAGAAAAGGGAGGTTGCAGCTATTTGGTGTGGAATGGTTAGCGGAAGGTGAGTTAGACTGAGGAAAGGTGGATGCTAGATTAGCTATGGTATCAATGAAGTAGAGTTAAAGAGTGAAGCTATTGCTGTGGGTGTTTTATCTGGGTCTGGGCAAGGATTATGACTAGAGCCTGGTTTTAGTAAATTATTGATAGAGCTACATAATTTTTTAAGGTTTTGCTTATGTTGGTTTTGAAGACTAATGTAGTATTTCTTTTTGGTTTTTAAGACTAGGCACTTTACCTGGTTGCAGAGTTTTTTATATTGTGCAAGGTCAGAAGGATTTTTGTTTTTATGCCATAATTTCCAGGCTTTGTCCCTGGCTGTCATGAGTTGTATAGTGGGTCTTTTAAGCCAGCTGGCAAGATTAGTTTTTACTTTTTTTTTGTTTAAGAGGAGCAAGTTTTTTTTAGGATTTTGAGGAATGTTGATTTTAAGAACTCTACAGCTTCATCTAGGGGAAGAAACTTTAATACATGCCAGTTGATACTTTATAAAGTTTGGCAAACTGGGATAAGTTTCTAATTTGCTTATACTGATGTCTACTCAGTGGTGCAGTATTTTCACGTAGTATAAAGGCAGGTAACTGCGGTGGTGGTACTGCGGTAGCGTTGTTGCCTTACAGTAAGACATTGTCCTGTTCGATTCGCAGCTAAAGCATCTTCTGTGTGGAGACATATGTGAATGGGCATACCTTCGTCAGGGCTGGCAACTCGGCATGTAAAAAATCTACTGCCAATCATTAGCAGACCGGAGTTCCGCTGTGGCGACCCCTAACCGGGAGAACCCGAAAGACACAACAACAACAACATAAAGGCAGGTAAGAGGTTGCTTATACTATTAGAGGGAGTACCAGCGGATGCAATTTTGTTTGGATCAAAAACCAAAATTCAGTCTAAGATTGAACCATTATCATTATTTTTGTTAGGTCTGGTTATATTGGTAATTAGCTGGGTAATTAAATAGATCGATATTGCAGGTAGAATGGTAAAGGGATATAGCTATCCAATTGATATTGACATCTCCCAGTATGATTGTCTCTTTTTTTTATATTATTAGATGTCCAGGCAATGATTTCCTCTAAAATAGGGATGTTATTTCCAGGGGGGTGTATAATACTACTACTATATAAAAGCTTTTGCTGTTATTCATTTTCAGAAAGGAAACTAATATTTCAGCTGTGGAGAAATGTAGGATGGACTTTGTATATGGGACAATAGTGAAGGTAGTTGGGTACATCAGAGAGATGCCTCCACCTTTTTTATGGGGTCTTTCTGCTCTAAGACAGGTGAAACCTGAGGGTAGAAGTTCTGTGTCTTTAATGTAGGGTTTTAGCCATGTTTTGGTTGTGGCAATGACATCAGGTTTGTTGTGGGCTATCCAGACATGGAACTCTAGTATTTTATTTTTGATACTTTGAAGGTTAGTGGTAGTAAAGTTGATGGATTTATAGGAGTTAGGGGAGTTTAGATGGGAAGAGATGAGCCTGGATTGGGATGTACATCTCTGCACTGGGATAAGTTAAAGTTTGGGTGAGAGATAGTAGTGGCTTCCAGTTTCTGTTTTGCTTTGAACAGATAATTTACAGCAATGATATTTTTGTTGTGGTGATGGAGCAGGAGGAATTTTGCCTATGTACATAATAATTAAGTTTGTAGTATAAAGGCTAGAGGATATGTCAGAGAAGCAGGAATGAACTGTGTTTGTGCTGATAACGTAGCTGTGTGATATTTTGAAATTAATGTTTTCTGTAGAGATGAAACATATGATAGGAGGTAAACAGATAGTGACAGGGTGAGAAGCATGGTGCTGGAGATGACTGGCATTGTAGGAAAGGAAGAGGGATGTATGTGTAAGGAATTTGTGGATTTATTTTTAACTAAGTGGTGTTGGGAGGAAAGAGATGCAGGTGTTGAGGTTATTGAAGATTCGAATTGGATAGTTACTATGTGTGAAGTGATTCAGAAAGAGTGGTATGGAAATGTAGTAGGAAGGAAGTGATGTATTGTGCTGCGATTGGTTGAGTGGAGGTCATGGGAGGAGCTAAGGTAGAATAAAAGAAATTGAAATAGAGTGGAGGGAGTGGGGTAGGGTAGGGGTGCAGAGTGAGCCCAAGTGGGCAGAAACCAGGTATGCGAATTCCGGTCCAACAAAAACTGTCTTCAAGTTAGGAGACCTGAGGGAGTACAGCAATACAGGTCTATGTGATATTGTAAGATTGGAAACTCTGACTCTTAAAGTAGGTAGTTTGACAGACCTAACCAGTAGAGAAAAATAAAGAATGAAGGGGATTGCTAAAGGTGGCTTTAAAATAGAGTCTATAGCTAAGTATAACCATTAACGGAGTTTATTAAGAGTAGTTTGGGAAAGGGCAGGCTAGCAAAAAAGAAAGTGTGTGGGAGACTGAAATAGCAGAACATCTTGGTGGTGTTCTGTACTTCACAAAGTCTCAAAAACAGCTAATAAGTATTCTATATGTAGTTGACATACATTAGATGGTCTAAACAGCACATATCCCTAGGGAGCAGCCGGGCAGGTTGGTGCAACAGCAGAGTGTTTTCACTGGTTGAAAGGTTTGCAGGATAGTGAACGTAATCGGCAGCTGGACATTAGATGGTCTAAACACCACATATTCCTAGGGAGCAGCTAGGCAGGTTGGTGCAACAACAGAGTGTTTCCAATCGGTTGGAAGCTTTGCAGGATATTGAATGTAATCAGCAGCTGGACCTTTGTCCAGTAATGCACAGGTATTCCAGGTTGTAGTACGGATGCAAAGATCATCCTTATTATTCTTCCATAATTGAACCCACTCTTTTTGTCCACAACCATAATCTAAATTTTCACAATATATCAGCCAAAATCCATTTCCCATTAAACAAAATGTCATTCAGTCTTTCATTCCAAATAAGCCATAATACACAAAATAAATTTTTATCAACCCTTCTCACATAGTCTTTCTTCTTGTTTTTATAACATCCATACATAATTATATTCATATGTATATTGTTTACATCATTTATATTCTCAAAAAGTTCTTCCCACATCTTCTTCCAGAGTTTAGCCACTCTTCTTTACATTTCAAAAAAAAAAAAATATATATATATATATATATATATATATATATATATATGGTTCTACCTGACATAGCGAAACCACACAACACCGACAACCACATCACCGACACCACATATTCGACAGTCCATAAACACGAAACCACACATAACCGACAACGAAATAACCGGTACACAAACACGAAACCCCATACACTGCACACACCACAATAACAATTATTAAAACAAAACACATCCCCATTCCACAAACCACACACACAACACAAGCACACCAAAATCCTTACAAGCCCACACTAAACCTTACCTAACCCTAAGGTCCGTCACTATCGCACACTTACCTACCCGCTCCCTAACCCTAACTCACTTAACCCGCCCCTATCGCTCCCTAACCCTAACTCACTTAACCCAAACCCTAACCCTAACTCACTTAACCCACCCCTATCGCTCCCTAACCCTAACTCACTTAACCCACCCCTATCGCTCCCTAACCCTAACTCACTTAACACACCCCTAACCCCACAGACCGTCAATCTCCACACTTACCTGCTTCACACCCTAACGTCCGTCACTACCGCATACTCACACAGCCTTTCCCCATGTCGGCATCCTCGGCGTTGGTGTTGTCATCCGTCGTGTCGGTCTTCTGCATTGTCGATGTTCTGCCACTCGCGATTCGTCGGTCTTCTTCGCTTCGATCTTCTGGAGCTCAGTTCGATGTCGGTCTTCTGCGCTGTCGAAGTCAGGTAGAACCATATATGGTTCTACCTGACATAGCCCAGTCACAACACCGACAACCACATCACCGACACCACATATTCGACAGTCCATAAACACGAAACCACACATAACCGACAACGAAATAACCGACGGTACACAAACACGAAACCCCATACACTGCACACACCACAATAACAATTATTAAAACAAAACACATCCCCATTCCACAAACCACACACACAACACAAGCACACCAAAATCCTTACAAGCCCACACTAAACCTTACCTAACCCTAAGGTCCGTCACTATCGCACACTTACCTACCCCGCGCCTAACCCTAACTCACTTAACCCGCCCCTATCTCCTAACCTAACTCACTTAACCCACCCCTAACTCACTTAACCCTAACTCACTTAACCCACCCCTATCCCCACAGACCGTCAATCTCACACTTACCTGCCTCGCACCTAAACGTCCGGTTACCCGCATACATCACAGCCTTTCCCCATGTCGGCATCCTCGGCGTTGGTGTTGTCATCCGTCGTCGGTCTTCTGCATTGTCGATGTTCTGCCACTCGCGATTCGCGTCCGGTCTTCTTCGATCTTCTGGAGCTCCGATTCGATGTCGGTCTTCTGCTTGTCGGACGAAAGTCGGTAGAACCATATATATATATATATATACTCTTTTGTATCTTCCTCCGCACAAAATAAACACCCTCTTTCCAATTTCTTTTTATATGGCATATTTCCCCTTTACTGGTAACTTATTTGCTACCAGTCTCAATTGAAAATCCTGGCACTCTACAGTCTTAGTATACACCACTTTTTCCTTACTTTAATGGATTTTATCACTTATTCTGGTAAACGATCCCATTTACACAATAATATTGTTTTATCACATTATTATACTACATCCTTATATTCTTCTCTGTATCATAAATTTTCATTTTCCCTGTTAGTATTTTTTCTTGATATTTTTTAATTTCTTCATTTATATACTCTTCATCTCTTTTTCTTATTCTCATCATCTCCTAAAACCTTTTGCATTTAGGCATTTTCATTATTTATTACTCATTTTCCTCATTTACCCACTTTAATGCTCCATACAAGTTTAACAAAGCAGAATAAACAACTGGATTTAATAACCCCGATTCTCGTTCATCTTAACTCATGTACAACACATCTCTTTTCACTGAGTTTAATCTTGAACCCTTCATGAAATAAAATACTAAATGCACAATTTATTTTTCATATTTTTCTGGGATCTTATAAACATTTGACATATATGCTATTTTACCAATAAAACAGAATTCACCAGATAACATTTTTCTTGAATGGTAATCTATAAGTCCTCCACATAAGACATATTATTTGATTTCTTTTATCAAACCTTCCCATTGCCTCCTAACCACAACACACCTTTTTCCTAAATTTTATCCCTAACAAAGATATTTAATTCATTGAAAAATACACCCCTCAAATGGTCACAACATCACCCAAACTCTTATTTATATCTTTATTTAAGTTCATTCCTATTTTGTTTGAACATACATTTAGACACACCAACACTTCCCTCAACTATATTTTATTCTTAGCAACCACAACTATATCATCTGTATATGTCAAAAGTACTGGAATCACCACTTCCTTTTGCATCACATATCAAGCATCTTTCATTTAATAAGCTACTTCCCTCACTAACACATTCATTACTAATGCAAACAATATTCCACTCATGGGACATCTTTGCTTATACCACAATTCATGCATATTTCTTTACTCAGCCACCCATTCAATAACACGCTCACTCTATTATTTTGATATACTGATATATGCATCCTAATCACCTATTCCATACTTTTCCATAACATCCTGCAAAGCATCATGTCCTACTTTATCAAATGCCTTTCTAATATCACCTAACATATGTTTCACATCTTCCGTTTTACCTGTAACATCATCCGCACTTTCTCAAACCAACAATAATAATTCCTGGCATCCCTTACCTTTTATACCATATATACTTTCTTCCATAATGTCCTTCAACCTTCTTTCCATTCTCCTCTATATTATTCTTATAAAAACATTATAATCTATATTATTTAATGTACTAGGTCTCCATTTTTTATTTTATTTCATTCTTATTATCTTTCTTCCATATAAATTTTCATATCCCACTATGTAACGCTTTATAAGCAAACCTGTCTTTCAACTATTCATTAAAAATGTTTTAAAAAACACTTTCTTTTCCCATCTCTTAATTTCTTGTACATTTCATACCCTATACCATCTGGACCTGATACTGAATCAACATTTACTTTCCTAAGTATTTTATCCAATTCACTAATAGTAATTTATTTTCCAAATTCTTCCTTAACTCATTCTTTTTTTTTTACTTTCCAGTCTCTCTTAATTTCTTTCTTTTTACTCTTATACATATTTTCTACACTCTGTACTACAATACCCATAATTGGTTCTTGTGTTCGTTTTACCTCTCCTTTTACAGTTTTAATTTCCCTCATTACATTAGTATCCTCCTTTACTATTAATATGTAGATGCCTTTTCCCTTGCAAATAATATCTCTGCTTAAACAGTAATGACACATTTTTTATCAATTTCTTCTTTATATTTCCTTTTCCATATGTTAATGCTCTCTTGTATTCGTTTCTAGATTCTCCAATACATTTTGTACATCTTTCCATACTTCAGTTTCTCTTCCTTTCTTACATCTACCATTGGAAAAAAAGCAAATTTTATACTCAAACTATCAATCAGACCAATTTTTCTAAAAGTCAATTCATAATTGCAATGCTTCTCACTCTCCAAATTCATCCTATATTTTCTCATTTATTTTTTATCCTCTTTCCTAGGTTCATAGGTAGGTACTACGCTATCTGCCCGAAGGCATTTATAAGCCTAGCCGGAATGTGTTGGCTTTTGCCGCCCCCTTAGATTAGTTCCCTGTGCTTCTGTCCAGCAGAGCCAGTGATCCCCGGGGTAAACTTTCTGTTTCCCATCCACTCGTCAAGGTTTCTCTTGAAGAGGGTTAGCGAGGAACTCTGCCTAATGTAGATTGGAATCTTGTTCCAAAGCATGGGAAGTCTCTGGGACAGGAATCTATACCTCCAGTTTTGATCCCTGGAGCGTGTGGCTCGAGGGGAAATATGGTTTTCTTTAGGTGGAGCATGTCCATCAATTCTGGGTTGGACATGGCCTTTTATGTCAGGCAGAGATCACCTCTGAGTAGGCGGTATGCAACCGAGTACAGCTGGAGTTTCTTCAGTCGAGCTGCATAGGGCATTTGCTTGAGGCCAGTATTCCTCTTGATGAGGTACTTCTGTGGTCTTTCCAGTTGTTGCAGGTGTCTTGTAAGGTACATCCCAAATGGGGCATTGTACTCTATGATGGGTCTGATGAGTGATGTATAGAGGGGCCCAATGACCTCTTTCGATCTGGATGCAAACCCTTTTGTGATTAGGTGGGCCATGTAGAAGGATTTTCTAACCACTTTGGCAATGTGATTATCAAAGGAGAGGTTACTATCTACTTGGGTCCCCAGAGCCCTTATTACATCTTCCATATTTAGGGGGCTATCACCTACATGGTAGTTTGTGGGTACTTTGTTTTTTCCAAAGGGGATGACTATGCACTTTTTGGCATTTAGCTTGAGGCCATGGTTTTGACACCAGGTGTCTGTCTCAGCGAGACCCTTTTGGAGGATGTCTGTTTCAGCCGGAGAGTCAGTTATAGCCCCTAGTTTGTAGTTGTCTGTGAACTTGGTCAGCCATAGTCCTCCTGTGCTTGCCTGTATGTCTGAGAAGTATATGCCGAACAGGAGGGGTTCTAGGACTGAGCCCTGGAGAATGCCACTTGTAACTGGTTTAGAGTCAGACCTAGCTCCCGCAACTCTTACCGTATGGGTTCTGTCCATGAGTCAGTTGGCAACCCATCTCGTGACGTAGGGGTTTATGTTCAGGCTGGTGAGCTTATCTATAATACCTGAGTGGGGAATGTTGTTGAAGGCCTTTGCGAGGTCTAGGTAGGCTGTGTGGACCACCTTTCCCTCATCTATAGCCTTGGTAACTGTCTCAAAAAAGTCCACCAGGTTTAGGAGGCATGATCTGCCCTTAACAAAGCCGAACTGGGTAGGATCTAGTGTTTGGAGGTTCCCAATGTCTCTGTTAATGAGATCCATGATGATGCACTCCATAGCTTTGCAGACCAAGCTAGTCAGGCTTATAGGGCGATAGTTCCCGGGGCCCGTTGTGGCTCCACCTTTGTAAAGGGGAATAACTGTTGCTGTGCGTTACTCTGTGAGCACGTAGCCTGTGGAGAGGCTGAGTTTAAACAGTGTGTTTAGGTGAGGGGTTAGTTCATCTTTGAGCTCATGTAGGATGCAGCCTGGGACACTGGCCGGTCCTATTGATGCTGTGTTTTTGGCTTTGGAGAGGGCTGTTTTAACCTGAGTGTCTGTGATTTCAGGGGCACTACATTCTTCTGGTATGGTTATGGGCCCTTTTAGGGGTGAGAGGGGGGTGAAGTTTGCACTGAACCTGTCTGCCAGGATGTTGGCTATATCAGTCAGTTCAGTGTATTTTGTACCATTCTGCACTAACTCCGAGCAGATCTGAGAATTGCCACTTAGATTATTGACATAGCTAAAGAATGCCTTGTGGTTATCTTTGGAGTCCATGGCAATTTTTCTTTTGAAGCTAGCCTTTGATGATTTTATGAGGGATCGTAGTTTCTTGCTGATACTGATCAGGGATGTCTTCCCTTCTTGAGATTTTACTCTTTTCTGTACTAGTTTCTTCCTTCTATTGTATAGCTTGTTTATGGCAGGGGTTCACCAGACTGGTTTCCTTTTCCTGGAGAAGTGAGTCTTGGTTTTGTTTGGAATAGCACAATCCATGCATTTGTGTAGGTGCCCATAGAGTGCATTAGTAAAGGATTTTGCAGCTTGGACAGCTTTATCCTTTAGCATGGGGGCTTTGAAACTTCCCACCTCAGTCTTAAGTAACGTGAAGTTTGCTTTTGAAAAGTTTTTCACGGTGGTTTCTTTGACTGGGGGTGGAGGTGGAATGTGGATATCCAGAGTGACTAGTTTATGGTCAGATCTAACCAGGGGGTTGACTTCCGATGTAGAACACCGGTCGCCCATGGTGATGACCAGGTCCAATATGTTGTCACCTCTGGTGGGGGTGTTAACCAGTTGATCCAGGGCATTTGAAATTCTAGGAAATGTTGGGCAAGGGAGTTTGTACTTGAATAGTTCTCCCAGTTAATGTTTGGGTAATTGAAATCACCCAATATCAGGGTGTTTGGTAGGACCTTTATTTTTCCCAGTGTTTCCAGGAATGCGGAGGGGGGGGTCCTGGGACATGGTGGGTGATCTGTAGCAAGCTATAATTTGAATAGCAGTTTTGTCCATTGTTAGTTGCATGTGGATGATCTCTGAAGCATCGTGCTGTGCAACTAACCTGGAGGTATGAGTATCCTTGATGAATATGGATACACCCCCGCCTTTTGTATTTCGGTCTGAGTTTTATGGCCGAAATGTATGGTATGAGTTGTAGCCTGCTAGTGCTCGGGTGCTCTCTGAAGCCTTAAACCTGGTTTCTGTTACTGCACATATATTAATTTTCTCCATACTGTGGAGTTCCACGAGTGCGTGCATTTTGAAGTTTAGACTTCTGGCATTGAGTAGCATTACCCTCAGCTTTTTGTTACTTGTGCTATTTACTGCGGTGGGTTTTTCTTTTGAGCCTTGCCTAAAAAAGGCACTATGGCGGTAGGAAGAGCCTTGGCCAGTATTCAAAAGCCTAAGTGTGACAGGTGCAAGTCATCTCTAGCGAAGCAGCGTGGCTTGTCGAGCATGTAATCCCAGGCTGACAGACACTGGATCCCCTTTGAATGACACCAGAAGCTTAGTCAATTGTTGAAATTGATTTTTTTTCTCTGTACCATGGTATCATTTTTGGTGAGGGCAGGATGCTACTCAGGGTCAGGGTCATACCAACCTGGGCTACATGATCAGAGAGCTCCTCCATGTCTCTTTTTATGTAGTCCAGGGAGGTATGGCTCAGGTCATTCACACCAACATGGACAATGACAGAGTCGTATTTGTACTTGTTCTGGAGTGACCTGAGTGCTTGTGTTATGTGGTGGATCCTGGCACCCGACAGGCAGCTAACAGTAACCTTCTCCTTGCTCAGCCTAGTGAGTGGGACGTCAGTGTGTGCCTGACTATAGAGTCACCTATTACTAGTGTGTTGGGTATGTTATTTTGCCTTAAGGGCTGTGATTGCATGGCACACTGTTTTTTTGCAGTATGTGTTTCATGGTTTATGTTGGGGGGTGCAGGTTGCTTGGATGTCTGCTTTGGAGGTCTCTGTTGCTTTTGCAGATTTTTATTTAGAGCCTCCGAGTATGTTTTCGTGTATTTATGTGTGTTTTTTGCCAGTGCTGGTTTCATAGGTCTATGTGAGACTGGTGGTGTGATGCAAGTAATTCCCTTCTACTCTTGACTGCCTGGTCCAGTCTTGGGTTGAGAGAGCTTAGCCTCCAGTTTGGCTGTATAATTGCATCTCTTGCATGTATTAGTGTTTGATGGAAGGAGGAGAGGGTTGTCTGTGTACATGAGGCAAATGTAACATTTCCTCAAAATGCCCAGATTCACCAGTTGGACCGGAGAGTACACCTGAAACTGCCCTTTGGACATGCCTGTATAGGTACAGTGAACTGTTCTACTGATTGGCTGGTAAGGTCGAATAGAGAGCCTTGTCCTTCTCTACAGTATATGGGGGTCTAGTGCTAAGGTTTATTAGTGCTTGCTATAAGTTTTGAGCATGTGCCAGGATGAGAAGTGAATGGTTTGAGTGCTTAAGTTGAAAGTTTGTCTAGTTCCAAGGGAAAAATTGAAGAGTACACTTTGTGGAGCCAGGAATAGTTATACCCTAGCTAACCGGCACTGCCCGGCGTGCAAAACCACGCAAATGCGGGTTTTATAGCAGGGAAATGAAAGAGATAGAAATTAGCCCAAAATGGCCAATAAACTACTAATTTCTGGGCTGAAACCACTCCTCCAGGGACAGATAGGCTGCTCAAAGCTCCCTCTCTCACAGTGAACAGAGAAACTTCCTTCTATCCAAGTAAGGTATGGGCAAACACAGAAACCTGTAACACAGCCCTGAATTCAGCACTAACCTGAAACCTGGACTATACTAGCTTAGAAAGGCAGGAAAACAAGTATATTTTTTGTTTTTTTTCAGAAAATAAAGCAGATACAATCAAAAAACACTTTAAATGCACAGAAATGGCTATCACACTTGAGTGTGTAGCCTACAACAGTTAAACAGGTAATTTAAACACAAAAACGACTTTGTTAAAGTGCAGGCAGTAAAATAAGTACAATATGTAGCTGAAACAAGCTTTTTAAATCACAGAAACTCTAGAAAATCTACGTTTTAGGCAGAATTAGCTAAAAGCAGCAAGAAAATGTAGAAAAGTGATACTTAATTACTCCAAAGTCCCTCTTTTGTCTTTCTGCAGATGTAGAACTCTCCAGGGCACCAGGCAGAAGCTTGCTGAGCTGTATACTAGTGCAAAAACCTCACAAATGTGGATTTTATAGCAGGGAAATGAAAGAGATAGAAATTAGCCCGAAATGGCCAATAAACTACTAATTACTGGGCTGAAACCACTCCTCCAGGGACAGATAGGATTCTCAAAGCTCCCTCTCTCACAGTGTGTGTGTGTGGAATCCCAAGGGCGTCAGGTGCAGGCCATCTCTGGCAAAGCATCATGGTCTGTCGATCATGTCATCCCAGGCAGACAGATACTGGATCCCCTTAGAATGACACTAGAAGCTTAGCCAATTGTTGAAGTCAATCATTTTGTCCTTGTACTGTGGTATCATTCTGGGTGATGGCAGGATGCTACTCAGGGCTAGGGTCATACCGGCCTGGGCTGCAAGATCGGAGAGCTCCTCCATATCTCTTTTCATGTAGTCCAGGTAGATACATCTCAGGTCATTTGCACCAACATGGACAATGACAGAATCATATTTGTACTTGTTGTGGAGTGACCTGAGTGCATGCATTATGTGGCGGATCCTGACACTCGACAAGTAGCTGACAGTAACTTTCTCCTTGTTTAGCCTGGTGAGTGGAACATGAGTGTGCCTGACTTTAGAGTCACCTATGACTAGAGTGTTGGGTATGTTATTATGTCTTATGGGCTGTGGTTGAGTGGCACACTGAGTTTGTGGGCTATGTGCCATTTGGGTTGTGTTGGGGGGTGGAGTTTGCTTGAGTTTCTGCTTTGGAGGTCTTTGTTGCTTGAGCAAATTTTTATTGAGAGCCTCCATGAATGTAGTTGTGTGTTCCATGTTTCTATGTGTGTGTTTTGGTGGTGTAGGTTTTGAGGGACTATGTGATAAGTGTGGTGTGGTGCAAGTATTTACCTTCTCCTCTTGACTGTCTAGTCCAGTCTTGGGTGAAGAGAGCTTTGCTTCCAGTTTGGCTATATAAGTGCATCTCTCACAGGTTGTAGTGTTGGGTGGTAGGAGGAGAGGGTTGTCTGTGTACATGATGCAATTGCTGCATTGCCTCAAGATGCCCAGATTCATCAGGTAGACAGGAGAAAACAGCAGGAGCTGACCCTTAGACATGCCTGGATAATTGCTTGCTTATTTATTAAGTACTAAAAACTGTTTTCCTCTAGAAAAGTGAGGAAAGTTGAGTGCTGTAGTAATTTGTAGCTTATTTAGTACTTACAGCGAGTTCTGAAGAAGTGCTGAGCTCAAAGAAACAGATTTTAGTGCTAAAGCTAAAAAACTGGCTCGTTCCAAGGGAAAATTTGAAGAGCAGACTTTATGGCGCCATGGCGCCAGGAATAGTTTAGCCATAGCTAAGCGGCGATGCATAAAGTGTATATATATATATATATATATATATATATATATATATATATATATATATATATATATATATATATTTTTTTTTTATAACATTAGCAAATGAGCAAACTGATTTAAACAAATTAACCAATTAACCAATAAAAAGCTCAAAACTGAGTCCTGTTCCAGCAGTCTTCAACCAGACAAGTTCTAACTGCACACTCCTGCCACTAGGGTGCAGTGGAACCTTCTCCAAAAGAGATGGCCTGGATTATTGCTCAAGTTATACAAACAAAGCTAGATTCAGGATGCCTGAATCTAGTCTATGCTACAGCAACCAAGGTGCACTAATTTCAGAAAGAAACAGTTCAAATAAGCAAGCACAATAAGCCTTTAACCAGAAATTCCCAGCTCAGAAGGGCAGAATCTAGCCTCTCCTCCCACAAGAGTGCAGACCACAAACCTTCTTAATGAAAAATAACTGGCCTGAAGCCCAAGTGCTTTAACCAAAACTAATACACTTTTAGAATAACAGACACTGGACCTTCAGTCAGTATTTCCCAACTTAGAAGGATGAAAGCTACCTGTCCTACCACAACAGTGCAGACCACAAACCTTCTTAATGTAAAACAACTGGTCTGGAGCCCAAGTTCTTAAACCAAAAGGATTAGATTAACCGTTAGAATTTAATCAGGCTACTACCAAGCAGTAATAAATGGAGCAGAATAAATACAATTGAGTACTTTTAAGAAGAGGCAAAAACAAAATAAAGTGCAATTTTTTTTAGTAAAGTGCAAGGAGAGAGGAAGAAGGAGCAGAAGACAATTCAAGGTTAAGAACCTAAGTCGGTTGGCCTTCTCATATGTTCTCTCTGTATTAAGTAGAGTGAACACCAGACTGGGAGGGGTGTCCCAGATCAAATTTACAGTAGGGGCAGGCAACTGCAAAGCCACCAACTATAACACCACCACAAGAAGAGGGTGGGGGAAACAGTTTCATGACAGATGAAAAACAGAAAACAATGCCAGAAAATATATAAAATAATTCAGTCAGACAAAATTAAGACAATGCAGAACTCTGAAAGGTTAAAATGCCAAGAAATATACGTATCAGTCAGCGATATATTTCCAGATTGTTTGAGAATCACACTGCAGCTAGAACACCAGGAGTTTCCAACAGTGTAAGCAGAAATTTACAAACAGAAACTATTTTTAAATCAGC
This sequence comes from Protopterus annectens, assembly GCF_019279795.1. Classification (NCBI taxonomy): domain Eukaryota; kingdom Metazoa; phylum Chordata; order Ceratodontiformes; family Protopteridae; genus Protopterus; species Protopterus annectens. Next base: position 1,524,749,918 of record NC_056733.1, read on the forward strand.
AAGCCATGAAGCAATCAGATAACACAAAAGCTGTTAGACCAGTTTTATAAACTTCACCACATGAATAGGGAGGAAGCAGTTTCAGGACAGATGAGAAACAGAAAACAATGCAGTTTCAGGACAAATGAGAAACAGAAAACAATGCCAGAAAATATATAAAATAATTCAGTCAGGCAAAATTAAAACAATGCAGAACTCTGAAAGGTTAAAATGCCAAGAAATATACTTATCAATCAGCGATATATTTCCAGATTGTTTGATAATCACACTGCAGCCAGAACACCAGGAGTTTCCAACAGTGTATCACTGCAATCATTGGGAAATCTGTGATATATATATATATATATATATATATATATATATATATATATATATATATACAAGATTCTGGTTTTGTTGAACAATGGCTTCTTGATGTCGATATGAGGCTTTTGAGTATGTAGTTTTCAAAAGTCCTGTATGTCTTCTGTGTGCATATCCACAGGGTGGGACTGCTGTTGAGTTTAGCTTCAGTATTCTTGACATACCAATATCTCTCTTAGATATGTAAGATCATATCAAAAGCGTATTTTCTGTGGCCTTGAGAGAGTTCTGACACTTCCTGAGATAATCCACCTATCACATTTTTGGACATTATATCATGAAATACCTCATTATCTAGTCTAAAGTAAGATTCTTCCTAAATAAAATACAGTTCAGATAAATGTGCCCTGATAATCAAAATGAAAATATAATAGACGTATACAGGTAAATAGGTTGTATAGAATTGTTTGAAAGTACTGCACAGTCATGAGCAACATTTTTATTTTATAATCTGCATTTTCAATTGCCTTCTCAGTGGTTACCTCCTTCACTTTTAATTGCTAGAACTTTATTTGCTAGTAGAGTCGGAACAAAAGAGGAGGGACATCCCTGATTTATATGTCAAGGGGAATGAAGAAAAAAATAGCTCAGTAGACTAAACACTTGCTGAAAGAGTCTTGTTTTTTCTAAATGATTATTACTGCCTTGCTTACTGACTACCAGACTTCCATAATCATATTTAACCCATGTACTTCCCATACTAGGAATGTAATCATTGCAGTACTAGGGTGAGTCATCTGGTAGAGGTATCATTTGGGCAGCCATGATGTTCCTTTGTGCCACTGCTCTCATTCATGTCTTCAGCTCAAATTCCTGGTAGCATGCACTGTTGTCCACCTGACCCAAGCAATTCTAGCTTCTTCCAAGACTGGGGTCCTATAGCATCCATTCAGCCTTGCTCCCGGGCCAGGAAATGCATGGTACATGCTTTCCTAGTGGTTTTGCATCCTCTGTGATACAAGCTGTCTGGGTATTTCTAGTATGACACTACTTCTAACTTAAGGTGGCTGATATGGGCAACCTCAACAATTACAGAGACATCCTCCTGTCTCCTCCTGACATGTACATGCTGCCACATGCATGCCTCATGGAAACTACAGATACTGGCTTGGGATCATGAAGACTACTTCCCCTGTCTTTTGCATGTAAGCCTCTGCTTGAATATAAGATGACAGCTGGCCAAGACCATCATCTCTTATCCTCCTAGGATGGTCTTGGCAAAAAGCAGATAGATTTCCAACACTGTAGTGCAGCATAAGGGGAGTGTTCCACTCCTGAGAATGTCGTCCGTTGGATGAGATGTAAAACTGTGGTTCCATCTGCTTTCGCTAGTGGTAGCTCAGGTGAATGAAAAAGATCCCATGGAACCTACCAAAAAGAGTAGATGTCCTTTAATTAACAGATAATAAACAAAACATTATTTATATGTTTGCAATATATAATAAATAAACAATAGTATATAGGAATGTGTAGATATATACCTGTAAATATGTATATATATATATATATATATATATTTACAGGTACATAGCTACACATTCCTGTATGCCATCATTTATTTATTTATTATTTATTTGCATTTGTTTACTGGAATGGTCCATTGGGCTATAAGAGCCCCTTTTCAGTGGAGGCCCAGGGAGAAAATCTCCACATTAAGACAGTACATATAATTAACGGTATACAGAAAATATATTTGAACAGCGTACAGTGAATTTATGAGATACTTGATACAATAGATTCAGTACATGTACAGAAAATTACAAAGAAACAATAAGGTCAAAACGTACTTTGCTAAAGGATGTACTTCATACAATAGATTTAGTACATTTGTAGAAATCCAGTTGCAAAGAAACAATAAGGTAAAACATACTATGCTAAAAGTAAGGGATGGTTATATAACTGGGCAAGGTATCATTGTCTGGGAAGTATGTATTTACAGTATAATAATTACTGACTGTGTTATGACAAGATAACAGAATTAAGTACCTAGGAGAGAAACAAAGGTTCAAGTTACAGAGTCTGAGCAATTAAACACTTAAAGATAAAGCACCTGCAAAATACAGTAGAATATTTGAGTTGTGAAATAATAAAGGGTTAGGATAAGTGAGTACCTGTGTGATTGGCATAGGTTCCAGTTAGACAACTGAAATAGTTAAGCAGTAGAAAGTCTTCAGCTTTAGTATAGCAGAACATGTGTAGCAGAAAGTAGTTGAGGCATACGTAGAGATATATCAAGTAAGAATGGAGGAGTAGTAGTAAAGGGTGGGGTTAAGTTATAGGAGGTGTTCAGTTTGTACATGTGCACAGCCATAGAGAGGAAAGGTGTTGTTTCAGGGATGACTTAAAGATAGATTTACTGCTGATAGACCTAATTGATGGTGGCAGGGTGTTGCAGAGTTTAGCAAAGGTAACAGAGTATAGCATCTGACCGGCTGAAAGAATTGTTTTTTTCTACGTTCAGGAGTAGTTGATTGTTAGATTGGAAAGGTCTGTTTGGATGATACAGAGTGAGTAGAGAAGAAAGAGCAGGCAGTTTGATGGCTTAAAGATAACTTTGTGTGCAGTGGTTAATTGAATATATGTGAGATTATTTCTGAGTTCTAGTCAGTTTGGTAGGTGTAGTGATAAGCAATCGTGTGATGAGTATATTGCATTGATTACAAACTTAGCAATTTTGTTATAGCAAGAGTTTAGTTTGGATTTTAGAGAAGACTAGATATTGGTGAGGAGAGGGGTACAGTAAAGAAGAGAAGGTAATAGAAAGGAAGAGGCAAGGATAATTTTGCAGAGCAGTTGAGGAAGTGTTTGTGCTGGTAGTAGGATTCCAGTTTTTGATGTGTTTTTTTTTATATTGGTCTGAATTTGCAGGTCAAATGTCAGGTTTTCATCTATTATGAAACCTAGGAGTTTAGTATGTGTTACAATATCAATTATGGTGTTATTTTGTGCAAGAATAGTAAACTCATCTTTGTTTATGGATGTGTTTTTTTGGGAAACAAAAAGTACAAGTTTCGTTTTCTTGGGGTTCAGGGCAAGGTGATTATTGCTCATCCATACTTCAGAGGAAGCCGGACGCTTTGGGTGAATTGTAGTAGTTCTGATGAAGAGTTGGCAGCACAGATGATGGTAGAGTCATCTGCATATTGGATGACTGTACCTTCAGTAAGAATGGTATTGAAGTTGTTGATAAAAATGCTAAATAGAAGAGGCCCACGTATGGATCCTTGAAGAACACCTGTGATTGTGTTAAGGAAAGGTGAGAAAGCATGTTGTCACTTAGTTGCCTGTTTCCTGTCTGTGAGGTAGTTTGAGAACCATTTTAGGGTTTGTGGTGAGGTGCCTATGTGTGAGAGTTTAATAAGAAGAGATTGAGATACCATACCAAAGGCTTTAGAGAGATCAAGAAAGAGAGAAGAGATGATTTTTCCAGCATCTTGGCTCGATTAAATGTGTCCATGAAGGATATGAGGGCTGTTATAGTTCTGTGACCTGGTCTAAATCCATGCTGGGTGGGAGAAAGGATGTGGTTTTGAAGCAGATGGTGAAGCTGTTAGGTGTGAATACATTTTCCATAATTTTAGAGTTATGTGAGAGTATAGCAATAGGTCGAAAGTTGATAATGTCTTTTTCTAGATAGCGGGCATGTAGGACTCCTGAATAGATCTCCTGAATAGATCTGTTGAGAAGTATGCTGATGTGATAAGTTACTCAGTTGGCTGAAATTTGTAGAAATTCAGGGAGTAGATTGTTTAAGTTTTAGAAGCAGTTTTTTTTTTGTAGTGGTGGTAGGTATAGGTGACAGAGAAAAGCTAAGAAAAAGGAGGTTGCAGCTATTTGGTGTGGAATGGTTAGCGGAAGGTGAGTTAGACTGAGGAAAGGTGGATGCTAGATTAGCTATGGTATCAAAGAAGTAGAGTTAAAGAGTGAAGCTATTGCTGTGGGTGTTTTATCTGGGTCTGGGCAAGGATTATGACTAGAGCCTGGTTTTAGTAAATTATTGATAGAGCTACATATTTTTTTAAGGTTTTGCTTATGTTGGTTTTGAAGACTAATGTAGTATTTCTTTTTGGTTTTTAAGACTAGGCACTTTACCTGGTTGCAGAGTTTTTTATATTGTGCAAGGTCAGAAGGATTTTTGTTTTTATGCCATAATTTCCAGGCTTTGTCCCTGGCTGTCATGAGTTGTATAGTGGGTCTTTTAAGCCAGCTGGCAAGATTAGTTTTTACTTTTTTTTTGTTTAAGAGGAGCAAGTTTTTTTAGGATTTTGAGGAATGTTGATTTTAAGAACTCTACAGCTTCATCTAGGGGAAGAAACTTTAATACATGCCAGTTGATACTTTATAAAGTTTGGCAAACTGGGATAAGTTTCTAATTTGCTTATACTGATGTCTACTCAGTGGTGCAGTATTTTCACGTAGTATAAAGGCAGGTAACTGCGGTGGTGGTACTGCAGTAGCGTTGTTGCCTTACAGTAAGACGTTGTCCTGTTCGATTCGCAGCTAAAGCGTCTTCTGTGTGGAGACATACAAGAATGGGCATACCTTCGTCAGGGCTGGCAACTCGGCATGTAAAAAATCTACTGCCAATCATTAGCAGACCGGAGTTCCGCTGTGGCGACCCCTAACCGGGAAAAGCCGAAAGACACAACAACAACTACAACATAAAGGCAGGTGAGAGGTTGCTTATACTATTAGAGGGAGTACCAGCGGATGCAATTTTGTTTGGATCAAAAACCAAAATTCAGTCTAAGATTGAACCATTATCATTATTTTTGTTAGGTCTGGTTATATTGGTAATTAGCTGGGTAATTAAATAGATCGATATTGCAGGTAGAATGGTAAAGGGATATAGCTATCCAATTGATATTGACATCTCCCAGTATGATTGTCTCTTTTTTTTATATTATTAGATGTCCAGGCAATGATTTCCTCTAAAATAGGGATGTTATTTCCAGGGAGGTGTATAATACTACTACTATACAAAATCTTTTGCTGTTATTCATTTTCAGAAAGGAAACTAATATTTCAGCTGTGGAGAAATGTAGGATGGACTTTGTATATGGGACAATAGTGAAGGTAGTTGGGTACATCAGAGAGATGCCTCTACCTTTTTTATGGGGTCTTTCTGCTCTAAGACAGGTGAAACCTGAGGGTAGAAGTTCTGTGTCTTTAATGTAGGGTTTTAGCCGTGTTTTGGTTGTGGCAATGACATCAGGTTTGTTGTGGGCTATCCAGACATGGAACTCTAGTATTTTATTTTTGATACTTTGAAGGTTAGTGGTAGTAAAGTTGATGGATTTATAGGAGTTAGGGGAGTTTAGATGGGAAGAGATGAGCCTGGATTGGGATGTACATCTCTGCACTGGGATAAGTTAAAGTTTGGGTGAGAGATAGTAGTGGCTTCCAGTTTCTGTTTTGCTTTGAACAGATAATTTACAGCAATGATATTTTTGTTGTGGTGATGGAGCGGGAGGAATTTTCCCTATGTACATAATAATTAAGTTTGTAGTATAAAGGCTAGAGGATATGTCAGAGAAGCAGGAATGAACTGTGTTTGTGCTGATAACGTAGCTGTGTGATATTTTGAAATTAATGTTTTCTGTAGAGATGAAACATATGATAGGAGGTAAACAGATAGTGACAGGGTGAGAAGCATGGTGCTGGAGATGACTGGCATTGTAGGAAAGGAAGAGGGATGTATGTGTAAGGAATTTGTGGATTTATTTTTAACTAAGTGGTGTTGGGAGGAAAGAGATGCAGGTGTTGAGGTTATTGAAGATTCGAATTGGATAGTTACTATGTGTGAAGTGATTCAGAAAGAGTGGTATGGAAATGTAGTAGGAAGGAAGTGATGTATTGTGCTGCGATTGGTTGAGTGGAGGTCATGGGAGGAGCTAAGGTAGAATAAAAGAAATTGAAATAGAGTGGAGGGAGTGGGGTAGGGTAGGGGTGCAGAGTGAGCCCAAGTGGGCAGAAACCAGGTATGCGAATTCCGGTCCAACAAAAACTGTCTTCAAGTTAGGAGACCTGAGGGAGTACAGCAATACAGGTCTATGTGATATTGTAAGATTGGAAACTCTGACTCTTAAAGTAGGTAGTTTGACAGACCTAACCAGTAGAGAAAAATAAAGAATGAAAGGAATTGCTAAAGGTGGCTTTAAAATAGAGTCTATAGCTAAGTATAACCATTAAGGGAGTTTATTAAGAGTAGTTTGGGAAAGGGCAGGCTAGCAAAAAAGAAAGTGTGTGGGAGACTGGAATAGCAGAACATCGTGGTGGTGTTCTGTACTTCGCAAAGTCTCAAAAACATCTAATAAGTATTCTATATGTAGTTGACATACATTAGATGGTCTAAACAGCACATATCCCTAGGGAGCAGCCGGGCAGGTTGGTGCAACAGCAGAGTGTTTTCACTGGTTGAAAGGTTTGCAGGATAGTGAACGTAATCGGCAGCTGGACATTAGATGGTCTAAACACCACATATTCCTAGGGAGCAGCTAGGCAGGTTGGTGCAACAACAGAGTGTTTCCAATCGGTTGGAAGCTTTGCAGGATATTGAATGTAATCAGCAGCTGGACCTTTGTGCAGCGGGCGCACACACACACCACCAGTAATGCACAGGTATTCCAGGTTGTAGTACGGATGCAAAGATCATCCTTATTATTCTTCCATAATTGAACCCACTCTTTTTGTCCACAACCATAATCTAAATTTTCACAATATATCAGCCAAAATCCATTTCCCATTAAACAAAATGTCATTCAGTCTTTCATTCCAAATAACCCATAATACACAAAATAAATTTTTATCAACCCTTCTCACATAGTCTTTCTTCTTGTTTTTATAAAATCCATACATAATTATATTCATATGTATATTGTTTACATCATTTATATTCTCAAAAAGTTCTTCCCACATCTTCTTCCAGAGTTTAGCCACTCTTCTTTACATTTCAAAAAAAAAAATATATATATATATATATATATATATATATATATATATATATATATATATATATATACTCTTTTGTGTCTTCCTCCGCACAAAATAAACACCCTCTTTCCAATTTCTTTTTATATGGCATATTCCCTCTTTACTGGTAACTTATTTGTTACCAGTCTCATTTGGAAATCCTGACACTCTACAGTCTTAGTATACACCACTTTTTCCTTACTTTAATGGATTTTATCACTTATTCTGGTAAATGATCCCATTTACACAATAATATTGTTTTATCACATTATTATACTACATCCTTATATTCTTCTCTGTATCATAAATTTTCATTTTCCCTGTTAGTATTTTTTCTTGATATTTTTTAATTTCTTCATTTATATACTCTTCATCTCTTTTTCTTATTCTCATCATCTCCTAAAACCTTTTGCATTTAGGCATTTTCATTATTTATTACTCATTTTCTTCATTTACCCACTTTAATGCTCCATACAAGTTTAACAAAGCAGAATAAACAACTGGATTTAATAACCCCGATTCTCGTTCATCTTAACTCATATACAACACATCTCTTTTCACTGAGTTTAATCTTGAACCCTTCATGAAAGAAAATACTAAATGCACAATTTATCTTTCATATTTTTCTGGGATCTTATAAACATTTGACATATATGCTATTTTACCAATAAAACAGAATTCACCAGATAACATTTTTCTTGAATGGTAATCTATAAGTCCTCCACATAAGACATATTATTTGATTTCTTTTATCAAACCTTCCCATTGCCTCCTAACCACAACACACCTTTTTCCTAAATTTTATCCCTAACAAAGATATTTAATTCATTGAAAAATACACCCCTCAAATGGTCACAACATCACCCAAACTCTTATTTATATCTTTATTTAAGTTCATTCCTATTTTGTTTGAACATACATTTAGACACACCAACACTTCCCTCAACTATATTTTATTCTTAGCAACCACAACTATATCATCTGTATATGTCAAAAGTACTGGAATCACCACTTCCTTTTGCATCACATATCAAGCATCTTTCATTTAATAAGCTACTTCCCTCACTAACACATTCATTACTAATGCAAACAATATTCCACTCATGGGACATCTTTGCTTATACCACAATTCATGCATATTTCTTTACTCAGCCACCCATTCAATAACACGCTCACTCTATTATTTTGATATACTGATATATGCATCCTAATCACCTATTCCATACTTTTCCATAACATCCTGCAAAGCATCATGTCCTACTGTATCAAATGCCTTTCTAATATCACCTAACATATGTTTCACATCTTCCGTTTTACCTGTAACATCATCCGCACTTTCTCAAACCAACAATAATAATTCCTGGCATCCCTTACCTTTTATACCATATATACTTTCTTCCATAATGTCCTTCAGCCTTCTTTCCATTCTCCTCTATATTATTCTTATAAAAACATTATAATCTATATTATTTAATGTACTAGGTCTCCATTTTTTATTTTATTTCATTCTTATTATCTTTCTTCCATATACATTTTCATATCCCACTATGTAACGCTTTATAAGCAAACCTGTCTTTCAACTATTCATTAAAAATGTTTTAAAAAACACTTTCTTTTCCCATCTCTTAATTTCTTGTACATTTCATACCCTATACCATCTGGACCTGATACTGAATCAACATTTACTTTCCCAAGTATTTTATTCAATTCACTAATAGTAATTTCTTTTCCAAATTCTTCCTTAACTCATTCTTTTTTTTTTACTTTCCAGTCTCTCTTAATTTCTTTCTTTTTACTCTTATACATATTTTCTACACTCTGTACTACAATACCCATAATTGGTTCTTGTGTTCGTTTTACCTCTCCTTTTACAGTTTTAATTTCCCTCACTACACTAGTATCCTCCTTTACTATTAATATGTAGATGCCTTTTCCCTTGCAAATAATATCTCTGCTTAAACAGTAATGACACATTTTTTATCAATTTCTTCTTTATATTTCCTTTTCCATATGTTAATGCTCTCTTGTATTCATTTCTAGATTCTCCAATACATTTTGTACATCTTTCCATACTTCAGTTTCTCTTCCTTTCTTACATCTACCATTGGAAAAAAAGCAAATTTTATACTCAAACTATCAATCAGACCAATTTTTCTAAAAGTCAATTCATAATTGCAATGCTTCTCACTCTCCAAATTCATCCTATAATTTCTCATTTATTTTTTATCCTCTTTCCTAGGTTCATAGGTAGGTACTACGCTATCTGCCCGAAGGCATTTATAAGCCTAACCGGAATGTGTTGGCTTTTGCCGCCCCCTTAGATTAGTTCCCTGTGCTTCTGTCCAGCAGAGCCAGTGATCCCCGGGGTAAACTTTCTGTTTCCCATCCACTCGTCAAGGTTTCTCTTGAAGAGGGTTAGCGAGGAACTCTGCCTAATGTAGATTGGAATCTTGTTCCAAAGCATGGGAAGTCTCTGGGACAGGAATCTATCCATCCAGTTTTGATCCCTGGAGCGTGTGGCTCGAGGGGGAATATGGTTTTCTTTAGGTGGAGCATGTCCATCAATTCTGGGTTGGACATGGCCTTTTATGTCAGGCAGAGATCACCTCTGAGTAGGCGGTATGCAACCGAGTACAGCTGGAGTTTCTTCAGTCGAGCTGCATAGGGCATTTGCTTGAGGCCAGTATTCCTCTTGATGAGGTACTTCTGTGGTCTTTCCAGTTGTTGCAGGTGTCTTGTAAGGTACATCCCAAATGGGGCATTGTACTCTATGATGGGTCTGATGAGTGATGTATAGAGGGGCCCAATGACCTCTTTCGATCTGGATGCAAACCCTTTTGTGATTAGCTGGGCCATGTAGAAGGATTTTCTAACCACTTTGGCAATGTGATTATCAAAGGAGAGGTTACTATCTACTTGGGTCCCCAGAGCCCTTATTACGTCTTCCATATTTAGGGAGCTATCACCTACATGGTAGTTTGTGGGTACTTTGTTTTTTCCAAAGGGGATGACTATGCACTTTTTGGCATTTAGCTTGAGGCCATGGTTTCGACACCAGGTGTCTGTCTCAGCGAGACCCTTTTGGAGGATGTCTGTTTCAGCCGGAGAGTCAGTTATAACCCCTAGTTTGTAGTTGTCTGTGAACTCGTCAGCCATAGTCCTCCTGTGCTTGCCTGTATGTCTGAGAAGTATATGCCGAACAGGAGGGGTTCTAGGACTGAGCCCTGGAGAATGCCACTTGTAACTGGTTTAGAGTCAGACCTAGCTCCCGCAACTCTTACCGTATGGGTTCTGTCCATGAGTCAGTTGGCAACCCATCTCGTGACATAGGGGTTTATGTTTAGGCTGGTGAGCTTATCTATAATACCTGAGTGGGGAATGTTGTTGAAGGCCTTTGCGAGGTCTAGGTAGGCTGTGTGGACCACCTTTCCCTCATCTATAGCCTTGGTAACTGTCTCAAAAAAGTCCACCAGGTTTAGGAGGCATGATCTGCCCTTAACAAAGCCGAACTGGGTAGGATCTAGTGTTTGGAGGTTCCCAATGTCTCTGTTAATGAGATCCATGATGATGCACTCCATAGCTTTGCAGACCAAGCTAGTCAGGCTTATAGGGTGATAGTTCCCAGGGCCCGTTGTGTCTCCACCTTTGTATAGGGGAATAACCGTTGCTGTGCGTTACTCTGTGAGCACGTAGCCTGTGGAGAGGCTGAGTTTAAACAGTGTGTTTAGGTGAGGGGTTCGTTCATCTTTGAGCTCATGTAGGATGCAGCCTGGGACACTGGCTGGTCCTATTGATGCTGTGTTTTTGGCTTTGGAGAGGGCTGTTTTAACCTGAGTGTCTGTGATTTCAGGGGCACTACATTCTTCTGGTATGGTTATGGGCCCTTTTATGGGTGAGAGGGGGGTGAAGTTTGCACTGAACCTGTCTGCCAGGATGTTGGCTATATCAGTCAGTTCAGTGTATTTTGTACCATTCTGCACTAACTCTGAGCAGATCTGAGAATTACCACTTAGATTATTGACATAGCTAAAGAATGCCTTGTGGTTATCTTTGGAGTCCATGGCAATTTTTCTTTTGAAGCTAGCCTTGGATGATTTTATGAGGGATCGTAGTTTCTTGCTGATACTGATCAGGGATGTCTTCCCTTCTTGAGATTTTACTCTTTTCTGTACTAGTTTCTTCCTTCTATTGTATAGCTTGTTTATGGCAGGGGTTCACCAGACTGGTTTCCTTTTCCTGGAGAAGTGAGTCTTGGTTTTGTTTGGAATAGCACAATCCATGCATTTGTGTAGGTGCCCATAGAGTGCATTAGTAAAGGATTTTGCAGCTTGGACAGCTTTATCCTTTAGCATGGGGGCTTTGAAACTTCCCACCTCAGTCTTAAGTAACGTGAAGTTTGCTTTTGAAAAGTTTTTCACGGTGGTTTCTTTGACTGGGGGTGGAGGTGGAATGTGGATATCCAGAGTGACTAGTTTATGGTCAGATCTAACCAGGGGGTTGACTTCCGATGTAGAACACCGGTCACCCATGGTGATGACCAGGTCCAATATGTTGTCACCTCTGGTGGGGGTGTTAACCAGTTGATCCAGGGCATTTGAAATTCTAGGAAATGTTGGGCAAGGGAGTTTGTACTTGAATAGTTCTCCCAGTTAATGTTTGGGTAATTGAAATCACCCGATATCAGGGTGTTTGGTAGGACCTTTATTTTTCCCAGTGTTTCCAGGAATGCGGAGGGGGGGTCCTGGGACATGGTGGGTGATCTGTAGCAAGCTATAATTTGAATAGCAGTTTTGTCCATTGTTAGTTGCATGTGGATGATCTCTGAAGCATCGTGCTGTGCAACTAACCTGGAGGTATGAGTATCCTTGATGAATATGGATACACCCCCGCCTTTTGTATTTCGGTCCGAGTTTTATGGCCAAAATGTATGGTATGAGTTGTAGCCTGCTAGTGCTCGGGTGCTCTCTGAAGCCTTAAACCTGGTTTCTGTTACTGCACATATATTAATTTTCTCCATACTGTGGAGTTCCTCGAGTGCGTGCATTTTGAAGTTTAGACTTCTGGCATTGAGTAGCATTACCCTCAGCTTTTTGTTACTTGTGCTATTTACTGCGGTGGGTTTTTCTTTTGAGCCTTGCCTAAAAAAAGGCACTATGGCGGTAGGAAGAGCCTTGGCCAGTATTCAAAAGCCTAAGCGTGACAGGTGCAAGTCATCTCTAGCAAAGCAGCGTGGTTTGTCGAGCATGTAATCCCAGGCTGACAGACACTGGATCCCCTTTGAATGACACCAGAAGCTTAGTCAATTGTTGAAATTGATTTTTTTCTCTGTACCATGGTATCATTCTTGGTGAGGGCAGGATGCTACTCAGGGTCAGGGTCATACCAACCTGGGCTACGTGATCAGAGAGCTCCTCCATGTCTCTTTTTATGTAGTCCAGGGAGGTATGGCTCAGGTCATTCACACCAACATGGACAATGACAGAGTCGTATTTGTACTTGTTCTGGAGTGACCTGAGTGCTTGTGTTATGTGGTGGATCCTGGCACCCGGCAGGCAGCTAACAGTAACCTTCTCCTTGCTCAGCCTAGTGAGTGGGACGTCAGTGTGTGCTTGACTATAGAGTCACCTATTACTAGTGTGTTGGGTATGTTATTTTGCCTTAAGGGCTGTGATTGCATGGCACACTGTTTTTTTGCAGTATGTGTTTCATGGTTTATGTTGGGGGGGGGTGCAGGTTGCTTGGATGTCTGCTTTGGAGGTCTCTGTTGCTTTTGCAGATTTTTATTTAGAGCCTCCGAGTATGTTTTCGTGTATTTATGTGTGTTTTTTGCCAGTGCTGGTTTCATAGGTCTATGTGAGACTGGTGGTGTGATGCAAGTAATTCCCTTCTCCTCTTGACTGCCTGGTCCAGTCGTGGGTTGAGAGAGCTTAGCCTCCAGTTTGGCTGTATAATTGCATCTCTTGCATGTATTAGTGTTTGATGGAAGGAGGAGAGGGTTGTCTGTGTACATGTGGCAAATGTAACATTTCCTCAAAATGCCCAGATTCACCAGTTGGACCGGAGAGTACACCTGAAACTGCCCTTTGGACATGCCTGTATAGGTACAGTGAACTGTTTTACTGATTGGCTGGTAAGGTCGAATAGAGAGCCTTGTCCTTCTCTACAGTATATGGGGGTCTAGTGCTAAGGTTTATTAGTGCTTGCTATAAGTTTTGAGCATGTGCCAGGATGAGAAGTGAATGGTTTGAGTGCTTAAGTTGAAAGTTTGTCTAGTTCCAAGGGAAAAATTGAAGAGTACACTTTGTGGAGCCAGGAATAGTTATACCCTAGCTAACCGGCACTGCCCGGCGTACAAAACCACGCAAATGCGGGTTTTATAGCAGGGAAATGAAAGAGATAGAAATTAGCCCAAAATGGCCAATAAACTACTAATTTCTGGGCTGAAACCACTCCTCCAGGGACAGATAGGCTGCTCAAAGCTCCCTCTCTCACAGTGAACAGAGAAACTTCCTTCTATCCAAGTAAGGTATGGGCAAACACAGAAACCTGTAACACAGCCCTGAATTCAGCACTAACCTGAAACCTGGACTATACTAGCTTAGAAAGGCAGGAAAACAAGTATATTCTTTTTGTTTTTTTTTCAGAAAATAAAGCAGATACAATCAAAAAAACACTTTAAATGCACAGAAATGGCTATCACACTTGAGTGTGTAGCCTACAACAGTTAAACAGGTAATTTAAACACAAAAACGACTTTGTTAAAGTGCAGGCAGTAAAATAAGTACAATATGTAGCTGAAACAAGCTTTTTAAATCACAGAAACTCTAGAAAATCTACGTTTTAGGCAGAATTAGCTAAAAGCAGCAAGAAAATGTAGAAAAGTGATACTTAATTACTCCAAAGTCCCTCTTTTGTCTTTCTGCAGATGTAGAACTCTGCAGGGCACCAGGCAGAAGCTTGCTGAGCTGTATACTAGTGCAAAAACCTCGCAAATGTGGATTTTATAGCAGGGAAATGAAAGAGATAGAAATTAGCCCAAAATGGCCAATAAACTGCTAATTACTGGGCTGAAACCACTCCTCCAGGGACAGATAGGATTCTCAAAGCTCCCTCTCTCACAGTGAACAGATAAACATCCTTCTATCCAAGTAAGGTATGGGCAAACACAGAAACTTGTAACACAGCCCTGAATTCAGCACTAACCTGAAAACTGGACTATGCTAGCTTAGAAAGGTGAGAAAACAAGTATTTTTTTTTTGTTTTTTTGTTTTTTTCAGAAAGTAAAGCATGTCTTAATATACTCACTTTGTTCCATCACCTCCATCCATATTGATAAATGATCTGAAAAACCTTCCTCAACTGTATCAACATCTAGTACACCGAAACTTCCAGTAGTACAAACTAATCAATTTCACATCCAATTGCACCTCTTCTATAAGTCCATTTACTTTTATTCCGCATAGTTAACTTACCACATTTTATCACTTCTAATTTTTTAACATATTTTTTTTTTTCTGTTTACATTTTCTTCTTAAATCACAACTAAAGTCCCATGGAATAATAACTTTGATATTACCTACCACATAATCCACTATTTGATGAAACAGATTATCTTTTTACTTGCCATTTGTACATGCATCTAATGCTATAATTCTATAAACATATTCACTCCACCTCATATTCATAACAGTTAACCTTCCTATACTTACCAACATTACAGCTAATATTTTACTATTTTTATACAATATAGCCACTCCAGGACAATACTCACTTCCTAAATTCCATATATTTTTTCCACTTCACAATTTTTCAGCTCACAATCTTTCTTCACTTGTCAAGAATCTTACATCCTCTATAAGGATAATATCTACATCACATTTTTCACACTATTCCATTATCCCTACAAATAATATTCACATTTACTGAAAGCACTCTAAAATTATTTATAGAGGAGACTTCTGGTGATAGTACATTAGTGTGAAGATGTGTCCACTGGATACTCTCAGGTAATATAGAGTAGTGTTGCATTAAATCTAACTGCGTGTTTTTGCATAATGAATAGACAAAAGCCATAGATTCATGATGTGACTTGACAAGAAAATTAAAAGTAAGAAAAGTAAGCAGTGTGACAAGTCACATCTGTTGCATGCAGTCAAACTCAATATGGTGAGGGATACTGTGACATTAAGTTTATGGAAAGCCTGGACAGGGTAACAATGGAAGAACTCATGACAGATCCCAAAGATAACTTTCTTATTGAGATAAGTAAAGTAAGCTTTCCGCTTGCTGAGTCTATGGGAGAGACCGAAGGAAAATTAATTTGCATGCAGATGCTACTGAAGTGTATTGAAATAAAAGAGAGTTATACATTGGTGTTTCCGATGAAACAATTCGATATGAAGGACAACACTTATTTATTCTATTTTATTTTATTTTACATTTGTTGACCGGGCTAGTCTAACTGGATACATGTCCATTTTCAGTAGAGGCCCGGGGAGAAAAGCTCCAAAGAAAAATCAAAATAGTTGGAACACTAATAAAGGTTACAATAATATAGGCAAAGTACATATTTGTATACATTGTTACAGTTCATTTAATATGACAATACAATTTAGGAGATCACATAAGATAAATAATTCTGAAGAAGTAATCTTATAGATGATTACTTAATTTACAGTTCCTCATTTCTCTGGTAATAAGGAACAAGAAACTTAGTCAAAGAAAGGTAGTAGGAGTAAAAGTATTAATAAAAATCAGTCAAAGGTTAGTCAGGGTTGCAACAAGGGCATAGTCAGCGTGTTTTAAGGTGAATTTTAAGTTTTTGTTTGAAAAGTGTTAGGGAGGATAGTGATGTAAGTTCACTAGGTAGAAGGTTCCAGTTTTTCCCAACTGTGTTTGAGAAGAGAGAGTCTCCTGCCATGTTATTGGATTTACTTATGCAGACTAGTAGTTTATTTGAAGAGCGTTAGGTGTTAAGATTTTTGTAGGGGGTGATCAGGCTGGATAGTATTGGAGTATTATGAGGATGGTAAAGGGTCTTATGGGCAATTGTAAGTTGGTTAAAATTAAGCTGATTCTGAAGTTCCAGCCAACCTAGTTGTTTTAGATTCTGACAGTGGTGGGTTCTGAACGGTTTTCCAGTGGAAAATCTGGCAATCTCATTGTATGCTTTAGCCAGTTTCTGAAGATTATTTTTAGACAGATTAGTATAAATAGGAGAGGCATAGAGAAGTGTTGAGATTAGATGGGAGTGGGCAATAGTAGATCTAGCTAATGGAGTAAGGAAGGGTTTGATCTTATAGAGGAAGCCCATTTTTTGTTGACTGTTTTTACTGTGTTAATATGAGTATCAAAGTTGAGGTTGTTGTCAATTGTCACTTCTAGGAGTTTGGTTGTTAAATCAGGTGATATAACTGTAGCATTGTTAGATGTGACTGAGAAATCTATTGGGGTGGACTTACGGGTAGGAGTAAAAAGAAGGAGCTTTGTTTTTTTTTTGGATTCAAGAGGAGGCAACGTTGAAGAAACCATGTTTCTACTAAGTTAAAGAATTTTTGAGTTATGGATTGCAGTTCAGATGAGGAGTTGGCTGAGCATATAATTGTAGAGTCGTCTGCATATTGTATACAAGTAGCATGAGGAATTGCTAAGTGAAGATCATTGATGAAAATTGAGAATAGGAGAGGGCCTAAAATGGAGACCTGAGGGACAGCTAAAGTGACTGGTAAGTGGGAAGATAGGTTATTCTCCCAGAGCACAGCTTGTTGCCTATTAATGAGGTAGGAACTGAACCATTTTACAGCCTGTGCATCAAGAGAAAGAGATTTGAGAATAATTTAAGTAGCTGGTAGTTTACCATGTCAAAAGCTTTGGAAAGATCAATAAAGAGTGCTGATGAGAGGATGTTGTTATTTCTGTTATTGTTAATGGAGTTAGAGAAGGATAGGAGGGCAGCAGAGGTACTATGGAATGGCCTAAAGCCATGTTTGCACTCAGCTAGTATGTTGTTTTGAATTAGATGGTTGAGTAGTTGTTTATGAATGCAGTAATCCCAGTAATTTAATGAAGAATGAGAAGGTTTAGATTTAAACTATGCTACTAGGCAGTGATTTGAATTTTGTTCCTGGCTGGATTTAAGAATTTATTTTGAGAGTTAAAGCCAACTGATGAAAAAGTTTGTAAAATAATAGAAATGTCTTTGAATACGCTAAAACAATTTAGAAGGTCGGTGCAGGATGAAGATTTGTTGACTTTCAAAGCTTATATGTTGCACAAACAAAGAGTTGTAAGCAACATGAAAAAAGGGTAAAATGACTGAGAAATTAAATACCTGGCATTTAAAGAAATCTTTCCTCTGGAGAAAACTGTCCTTGGATATGATGTAATATTTATTTCTTTTTGTGTTTAACTGCATTTTTCTTTTTACTTTTCAGGTTATCTAAAGTGCTTGGTGTATCTCAGTGGGGAGGTTGGGGTAGCTTCTCCCTTACGAGAGATGTGATGAATTTAAATAATGTGCACTTTAGGAGTATCAGATCCTGCAGGATGATTTTTCTCAGAAACTGATTAGTGAATCAATAATTCAGTGTGAATTAATACTAGATGGTATAAAACTATTTGAAAAACATAGGTATTTGAATAATGAGTTAGTAGATAAATATTTGAATTGTTGTGGATATTTGTGTAACTTGAGGGAAGAGTGAAACTTAAGTGACATCTAGGCAGATTTAGTTGCCAGTGTCTAATGTACAGGAAGAAGTGTGCATCTGTAATGCTGGAGAAATGTCTTTGTTTTTTTTTTTTTTTTTTTTTTTTTTGCCACTGTTTCTGCATGTATTTTGGTACAAAGTTTCACTGTATATAGATATAAGGCAAAAACAGAAAATATGATTTGTTCAGTTGAATCTTAGTCATTGTATATAATCACTTGATGTGTGTTAAAGAAATGAAAGATGTCTGTCAAGAGGTACAAAGGGTTTTATGAACCACATCAACATGTATTAATGCATTTTGCAGAAAGGGTTACAAAGATGTTTACCTTAAAAGGTGTAGGATAAATTTAGTAGTTCAGAATGTGAATGTTTTAACTAATCTGATTAAGAAAAATAGAGATTTTGCCTATTTAAGAAGACATAAATCCTAGGTTCTAGTACTGCAAGAGATGCATGGAATATGAAGAACATTATTCACATTTGAAAGGGATATTGGGCATGTGAAGAAGCATCCTCAATTTGAGGCACCGCAAAAAAAGAGAGGTTATGTTATAGATTTCAAGACAGTGCTCACTTACACTTCGGAATTTGTTAACAGATGTTTATAACTGTTACATGGGGGTTAAGGGTTATCTGAGTGCATCTATGGTGATAATATATAATGTCTATATCCATCAGGAACTATGCAGTAGGAAATTTGGGAACTGATGAAGACAACCTAGAGTGTTATTTGCTCCCTAGATGTGGAGACATGTTGCATGTTATATAAGGGTTTATATATATATATATATATATATATATATATATATATATATATATATATATATATATATAATGTTTATTTGTTTAAAGATAACATGCATCCAACAGTGGCACCAGATCATGCTTTATTAGAATGCAATATATGAATTCTGGACCCATGTTAATGCTTGTTCCTAGGTCCAGAGGGGTAGGGAGTTTTGAGGTTCAGTGTTTATGTTGAGTGCTTGTGAGTGTGTGTGTGTGTGTGTGTGTGTGTGTGTGTGTGTGTGTGTGTGTGTGTGTGTGTGTGTGTGTGTGTGTTTGTGTGGAAGGGTGGCTGCCATATCTCTAAACCCCCCCTAGACTAATAAACAAAGCATACAATAATGGGGGGACTAGACACCAGTGACTTTAAAATATTACTCTAAGCCCTGACCAATTTGTCCTATTAGTATAAATACTACCTCAGGTCTCCCTGAAATGATGCTATGAGCCTAGTGGGATTAACCTGGTCATCAAAGGATAAATAAATGAATGAATGAAGGAATGCATAAATAAATAAATAAATCATCATCTTCTTTTGGCTGTTCCTGTTAGGGGTCGCCACAGCGGATCATCTGTTTCCATTTCTTCCTGTCCTCTGCATCTTGCTCTTTCACACCAACCACCTGCATGTCCTCTCTCACCACATCCATAAACCTTATCTTAGGCCTTCCTCTTTTCTTCTTACCTGGCAGCTCCATCCTTAGCATCCTTTTCCCAATATACCCAGCATCCCTCCTCAGCACATGTCCAAACCAAAGCAATCTCGCCTCTCTTGCTTTGTGTCCAAACTGTCCAACCTTAGCTGACCCTCTAATATACTGATTCCTAATCCTGTCCATCCTAGTCACACCCAGTGCAAATCTTAACATCTTTAACTCTGCCACATCCAGGTCTGACTCCTGCCTTTTCGTCAAAGCCACTGTCTCCAACCGATATAACATAGCTGGTCTCACTACCCTCTTGTAGATCTTCCCTTTCACTCTTACTGGTACCCATCTGTCACAAATCACTCCTGACACTCTTCTCCACCCATTCCACCCTGCCTGTACTCTCTTCTTCACCTCTCTTCCACACTCAGCATTACTCTGAACTGTTGATCCCAAGTACTTAAACTCATCCACCTTTACCAGCTCTACTCCCTGCATCCTCACCATTCCTCTACCCTCCCTCTCATTTAAGACATAAATTTTATATATATATATATATATATATATATATATATATATATATATCTACATATCTACACACACACACACACACACACACACACACACACACACACACACACACACATACATATGAATAAATAAATAACTAAATAAATAAAATAAATAAGTCATTTGTGGTACAGAGCCTCTGCCGAACAAAAAGAGGTATGAGGAAGTACCAGACACCAGCGATGCTCTTTAATATTACCTTACATCATTTACAAAGTTAACAGAGCAATGGGTTTTGTACATGAACCATGTTTTAAACAATAAGTACAGGGGGACATTACAAACTGGGGGTATTCTTTTCATATCGCTCTAGGTCATGTAAAAAGTTAATACAATAATAGGTTTTGCATCACAAAGCAAACAATAAATACAAAACACTAGTGTCTCGCATTTTTGACTGACTATAATGGTCCATGAGTTACAAGGGACAGAGAAGGTATACGAGGCAATACCAAGCATGTTCTGTAAAATTAGGTACAGTTGAGAGTGGCAGATCATTAGTGATTTCTATGTTTTAGGAAAAAATGGCATGTGCTCCTTATCATTTACACTATGGCTAACAATGTGACCAAACTAAAAAAAAATAATAATGAAACACAAGTGTGTGGGGGTCTTTAAAGTATGAAACAATATAATGTTCATGCTCTCTTTTATTTTATCTGAAACTAAACTTATGTTTTATTTATGTATCTATGTGTTATACATTCTCTTTGTAACTTGGCCATGGATGAAAAAGGGTCTCAGGGATTCAGGTCACTTATGTCTAAAAATAAATCAAAAACAAAAAATAAACCTTATTCAGGTATTTGGACTGTACATGAAGGATAACTTATTACCCTATTCATTCTGATGAGCATGCTGTAGATGGTAAGTATCTGACCCTTCCCAAATCAAAATGTGTGAAGTTTTTCTAAACAATAGCCAATAGGGAATGTGTGCCTTTCTCTCAATCTAATTATGATGTCATATCACAATGACAAATAGTTGTTCCGAATAAAGCACTGACAAGGGCTGAAACTTTTAACATCATTTAGGCAGATCATTTCTATGTATTTTTAGGAAGTTTAAATAAACAAGAATGTAGTTGTTCGCAAAGTGTAGGCATATTGGTAGCTAGCCAAAAAAATCCATGTTCAGTGTTTGGAAGGCTTTTGTTGCTACTGGCTTTAGGCTAATGTGTACCTTTGATATCACAGTAAAACAAAAAGGTTTTCTTTGGAAAGGGGAATGGCAAGATTTAATGAACTGGATAGTGTGACTGCTCATGAAAAGCCAGACAAAGGAATGGTATTTTTGAACACTGTGACTTCCAGAAAGCCGAGTAGCATAAGCAGATTGACTAGGTTCAGAGATTACAAAAGCTGCTACTATCAAACGTACATGAACACTGTCACAGGGATAGCCTCTACATGTATTAGTCCAGTAATGAAAAAGTACGGCACCATAAAAAGTCATTCAGTGCAATGATCATCTATATCTTGGAAGTGTTTCATTCAGGTAAAATTCCTTTAGCCACTTCCTTCTGTTTAAATGCAGTCTAAGGGTAATTTCTTTGCATTAGTTTAATAATTAACAGCTGTTATCAGTGGAAGAGATTGACAGGAATTATTTAGTTGCTTCCGTTAACTCAGGATCAGTATTTTTTTCTGAATAAAAAGGTGATAGCATCAAAGCAACATTTGGTGGCGTAGGCGTGTCCACAGCAATGTCACCTGTGATATGAAAGGGATAAGCCTCATAACCTAAAGGCAGAAGCATGGAGACGTATGATCACTATAATGGCATAAGTACAAACATAGTCAGGTCAGTGCTGAGTTTCAAAACTTAGTCTTACAATATGGTGTGAGTGAACTTCTTAGTGGTTTCTTTAACTTCAAAGAAATAGGAGCAAGAAGAATAGTGCATGATAGTTATGGAGAAAGAGAAGTTGTGGAAATGACAGTAAAATATCCTTAGAACAGATCCACTGTTTCATAATTTTTTTGTCTATGATGACATAGTTTTCCTTAACAGAAGAAAGGAAGTGACTGGTTTGAGATGCTACAACTTCTGCTCCATTTTGAATCTGATACAAAACTATAACCACTGCAAGGGA
This sequence comes from Protopterus annectens, assembly GCF_019279795.1. Classification (NCBI taxonomy): domain Eukaryota; kingdom Metazoa; phylum Chordata; order Ceratodontiformes; family Protopteridae; genus Protopterus; species Protopterus annectens. The sequence continues at coordinate 1,524,772,063 of NC_056733.1, forward strand.
AATAGCATATGCATAGTGGTTGTGTGTGATGCCTTAGTATGTTAATGCATCCCTTTTTAATTATGGTATGTAAAAGATTTGGAATTGTTGCATACTTCTATCAATTTGTGTAGTATATAACCATTTGAAAGTTTGTGCATTTTGCAGTTTGTGAAGTATGTGTAATTTAATTACAAAGTGTGTATTTTTGTGAGATAACTTGTAAACTGATTACATACCCAAGTAATGCAGCTAATTTTATGCAAAGCAACAGCTGTCTAGCTGAAGTTTCATATTTTCATGGGTGAGATGTTTTGGAACTTTTTTTGAGATATTGGAGATATTTTTGGAAAATTTACCTGAAAGAAAACAAGACAAAGCAGATATGATTTTCAATACAGGTTATAAAGGACTGTTTCTATGTCTTCATTAAAAATGGCTTGGCAGTTCCAACTCCTAAAGGCAGCAATTTAAACAAAAATATTCTAGGTAGTGGCATCAATCCATGTATGCTAGATAACAGTAATCTGGAAGAATCCACTAGGTATAAAGGGGTGACTGGAAAGCAAATATGTGTTTAACTGACTAACTCAGAATGACAGTGACTTCAAGTGGAGACTAGATTAATTAAACCCAGGGATAAAGGTTATATTTGTTAGTGACTCATAGCTTTAATCTTTGTCTCATATAGTTACTAGAGAATTGACAAATAATCATCACTGGACAAAGAGCGTCCCTGTGTCACTGGAAGGCAATGTATGGACATGCTAGATAAATAGTAACAGGCAGAGTGCACTCCAGACATCTAGAAAGACGAAACAAGTGGCTATACCAAGGGGGTACTGAACTTCCTGTAGAGTACCTCAAGCTGCACCCTCATTTTGGAGCCAACAAGCAGGGAGCATCTCCATAATACGTACATTCTTTAGTGACAACTTCTTTAAGCACATACCTCACTGTTTTCTATAGAGTTTGCATTCGCCTTTGTCTTACATTTTGTTTGTTTATGGATAGATTTGTTTCTGACTGGGATGATCACCTGGGGTGTATTGTAGAATGCTATAGAAGCAATATTTATTGGATGAAGAAAAGTATCTCTATGTTTTTGGAACTACAGAAATCTGTATTAATCTGGTTTATATATTGGAAGCTTTGAGGTATATTTCAGAATGTGTAATTTGTATAATTAGAATGGGGCAGTTAAAATACCACTGTCAGGATGAAAAGTGGTGAAACTACAATGAGTGTAATTCAGAGACCAAAATATGTCTACTGACGACTGACAGTCAAATGTTTCCACAGTGATGTAACTCCCTGAAATGATACATCATCTTTGAATCTGTAATTTTATTTTTGAATGTATTTAATGCCAACTGCTTGTGACAGGTTTCATGAATGTTATACAGTATAATCCTGTTTCTGAGTATTTACAGTCCACAGGTACACTAATATCTGCCATATTCAGATCTGTCATTAAAAATATCTTACTTTTTATATTGTTTTGTGTTCTTCTATTAATGCTTTCCTCTCTTCCTATTCTTGAGAAAAGGTCTATAGTGATGTCATCTTTGGATTGTAATACATTTTCCACCTTTCAGCATGACTCACAATATCTTCTCTTAGCACTTATATAGTCTATATAAGACAGTTTGCTCCAAGGCCTTTTCATCAAGAATATTTTGTTGAATTCAGTTTAGCTGCACAAAAAGTAAGCTGATCAAATTATTTTGCTTATAAGTAAGCTGATCAAATTATTTTGTTTAGCACTGTTTTTTGATTGGGGTTAGACTTAATGTTGCAGCTATGAGTTAGCCTAAGGATAACAACTGAGTTAGATTTAGGTTTACGGTTAAGTTTAGGGTTTAAGGTTAAGGATGTTTAGGGTTAGATTAAAAAAAGTTGTGGTATAGGAGGTACTGTACATTGTGTGTAGATAGGTTAAAAGAAATAAATCAAAGAACCCACTTAGAATGTAGTAAGTCTGGCCATCCTACCTAAGTGAGGCTGAGGACCAAGAGACAAAATATAAATTTAAGCCCAGAAAGAGATATGGTTTACTTGTTTAACTTACCAATATCACATAACACAGACATTAAGTAGAATTACCTAATGTCTGGTTTTTGTGACATCAGTCTGCTTGATAAGAAACCTGGGTCTCTCTCTCTCTCTCTTTATCCTTTGTTTTATACTTTTTGTGGGGATGGGAGGATTTATGCCTCACAAGACACTGTGAGCCTGATTCAGCAAACTTTGACATATCACATTAAGAAAATTTTCATGATGACCATCCATGTGCAGGGTGAATGCAATTCAGAAACCTAGCTACTTGATGTGACTTGGCCAGATTATATGTTCAGCCAGGCTATATGCCAATGAATGTAAACTAAAGTGCTACATATGATAATAAAGAAAAAACATGGCAGACAGATTCAGAAAAATGTAAATGACATGCAATGTGCTTGCTTTAGATTTGAACTTGGTCATATGCTTTTGTGCAGAGAGAGAGAACATCATGCAAAATATGTTTGCTGTTGCCTCAGCCATTGTAAATGTATATCTGCAGGAGGCTCTTAATGCAGTTACTTTGCCTGATGGTATGTAGCATCACCCCAGAGGTGCAGGGATGTCTAACCATGCTTAATGTTTCATGCTGTTTGTGACACTGACACAGTGGGCTAGTACTGTGTGGATAGGGATACCATGCTGGAAACCATGGCTGTGTCAGCCTCATCTGTAGCTCTGTAGGAGTTGTGGAGTACAGGGCTACAGATGAGATTGACACAGCCATGGTTTCCAGCATGGCTGTGTCAGCCTCATCTGTAGCCCTGTACTCCACAACTCCTACAGGGCTACAGATGAGGCTGACACAGCCATGGTTTCCAGCATGGCTGTGTCAGCCTCATCTGTAGCCCTGTAGTAGTTGTGGAGTACCTATTCAAGTGGATACTATGTGTGGTTTTACATTTATTAGTTGCAGGGACCTTTCAATGACCTACTAGGGTCACAGGGGGAGTAGTTCAAGAATCTGCTTTCAGAATACTCCAACATGTCCTCAATGCCATGCTGTAGCATATGGGGAATCATATGTGGTTCCGACACACCCCACAGGACAGAGCAAACACAACTAAGGAATTCTATAACATATCATTTTACCTTGAGGTACTGTGGGCCATAGACTGTACCCACATTGAATAAAGCCCCCCCCCGTGAACTAGAAAGAGGGTACAGGAACTGCAAAGGGTACCACCCCATCAACTGCAAGTAGTTTGTAATACACAGGGTATAATCTAAAATGTGTGTGCAGGACAGCGAGGCAGCTTTCACAACTCAGACATTTGGTACACTTGGGACATTTATCTATGGTTTGCGAAGGGTGAATTCCCACTGGGTCATCTTGTGGGTGACCCTGGCTATTCCATAGAACTCTGGGTCATGATAGCCATCGGAAATCCACAGAAACTCACCAGGGGTACAATCATGCATTGTTGCAAACAAAAAATATTATATAGTTTGTGTTTGGGCTTGTTGAAATCATGCTTTTGCTGTCTGGATACATCTGGTGGTGCCTTGTAGTATGACCCTGCTAGTGTGCAAAAATACCAACCGTGTGTGCTTTATTACATAATATTAGTTAGAAAGCAGTTACAGCAGGATGGCCTTCTGCAGGGCTAGCAGTTCCCAGCACCACAGGCAGTGGCAGCTGAGAAAGATAAGGAGTCAGAGAATGGGCCAGTAGCAGGGGGTGATCATGCTAGACAGAGGTGGCCACAGTGTGCAGTGGCACTAGTAAAGAGGCTGTGGATGGCACACAGTTTTACAACATAGGACTTAAGGAGATACACTACAGTAAAAGTGATGCTTGCAAAAAATGTCAGACTATGCTAACATGTGTACAGGCTGGTCACACTTTACATCAGGCACAGACAACCCAGGTAACAATGTTCAAAGGGCAGGACACAATTATCATCATTTGCACAGGTGGACAAGGATGTACAGATGTGTATCTGTCACATGGAACTGTCTGAATGTGAGCACTGATGTGGAGATATATAAAGTGCATTTATTGATAGTGTGAGAATCTGCTTTGGGGGGGGGGGGTTAATGTGTAGAAATACCAGGGTCAGTGGGTGTGTGTGATGTACTGAGGGCAAAGGTGGTACGTGTATGCCTGTGTGTATGTAGAGATACAATCTCAGTATGTCATGCAGCCATCTAGCTTGGCCTGCTGGACAGGTCCAGTCCAAGCATGACAGAGATTCACCTTCTGGTGCACATTCCTCACCATGAGGGCCAGGAGCTGCACTGACTGTACCATGATCTTGGGTCATTGTTACTGTGCACAGCACCATGCCTGGGATTACCCTCAAATAAGTTCAAAAGACATCTTTCAAAACATTTACAAACAAGAAAGCTAGACTGATTTGGTGGTAATTTTCCATAATACAACTCCCATAAAAAAATGGAATGATTTTAGCCTTTTTCCAGGAAGATGGAACAATGCATCTTTGCAATAGAGTTTTTAAAATGATGGTCAGTGGGGAAACCATATGTGAGCCTGGATGTTTTTAATAATATACCAGGTTTATCTGACTCACTGCCACTGTTACATTTTATTTTCCTTAATGAAGCTATAACTGTGTTTTCAGTAATATGATGGCAAAGTAAACTATCTGAAATATGATAGGTGTTATCTTGAGCAGTCAGTGAGTGCAAGATGTCCATATTAGCTGGACAGTTTGGAGCTAAAACGTTTGCTATTGCTAACCAGATTAGAAAAGTGCTTGGGGGAAAAACACTAGCTCTTTCAACATGGTTGCTGGGGGACCTATACAGGTATTAGAACCACAAACAGAATTCATATAACTTTAGAAAAGTTTAGGATTCTTGATGTTAGAAACAAGTTTTCTTATAATTTGCCTTACATTCACGAATGACTAATTTCAGTTTTCTACAGGCTGTGTTTTAATTAGTTTTGGTAGACCTAGTTCAGTATTTTTATGTAGTTTTAACTTCCTTTGTTTCTTTAACAAGTTCATAAATCTTTGTACTAAATTATTGTCCCACCTTAAGACCAGACCTTAATAATAATAGATGTAGCTGGAACAGAAAGTTTTTATTATCTTGATTCAGTGTAGTCATGTGTGTGTGTGTGTGTGTGTGTGTGTGTGTGTGTGTGTACTTTAAGCATTCTCCTAACTTTGTACCGTGTTATAAATTGGCCTTTCATGTAAAATGATGCAGTAAAAGACAATAATTCAGACAACATCTTATGGAGAGCTTTACCTGCCACTGCTTTCACTGTCACACATGGATATGGAAGAGTCATTTATCCAAGGCAGTTCATCAAGACTGAGAAAAGTGGATTTATCTTTGTTTCCCAGACCTACAAACTAAACAGGAAGCAAAACCTATGGCTAACCAAGTTTATGGATGACTGCAGATTTGGCATAATTGTAAAATCTCCCTCTGTCACAGGAACTTTCCAGCAACAACTTACACTTATAAATGCCTAGTGTATTAAAACTGGCTTAAATTAAATGCTAAAAAATGCAACATTCTTGCATTTAGCACACAAACCATCTCCCGACATAAAACATTGACAACACTCTACTACAAAATGAAAATATAATTTGAGACTTGGGAATCTGGGTTGATAATCCCCTTGCCTTTGATCACCATGAAGCAAATGTTTTCAGGTAAAGTCATGCAGATCTACAGATGTTATTTCCCACCTCGTATTCGGCACTGATCAGACCAGTTATAGAATACAATGCCCTCTTTGGGAAGTAGCTTAGCAGACATGTAAAAATAATTGGAAAAGTCAGAGGTCCCTACCAGAGAGGACCACAGGCTTAAAATCCTTATGTTAACAGAAAAGACTAGAAGCACTGCCACCCTTTTCTGAGTCTTATATGTTCCACAGAGGAGACCTATGGCTTGCCTTTAAGCAATAAGGGACCTAGTAGTCCAAGTTCTCTTTTAACTTCACAAATCAGAACCCTACGAATAGCAGAACAAGGTAGCTACATCTGCTTAATCAGATCAATAAAACAAGGTGGAGATATATGTTCATTACTCAGTGTCTCCCTCACCTCTTTAATATTCTTTCTCTGCTGATAAAGAAGTGTGATACACTATCTTCCTTCAAATGAGACACAGATAATTGGATTAGTATTCATAAATTCACTCTGGGCTTAACTGACTTAGCCCTCCTTGAGAGGGAGGTGCAGTCTAGGGAGAGAGCTGGCAAGACATGATTGCAAAACTGTAACCTTGAACTTCCTAAAATTGCTATGATGTGATCAAATTTGTAAAGCAGATGGTGAACTGCAACAAGTATCCTTTTTAGTCATGACTCATGCAAGACAGCAGTCACAAGCTAGTATATAAAGTAAGACATTCAATTGTAGTGACCTAAAGTAAACAGAAACTCAGTTGCAAATGTGTACAGCTTATTGACTAATTATATTTTATATTAAGAAAATAAGCAAAATGAATCATAATAAAAATAATTGCATTTGATAGGTCAGATTTTTTTTTAATAACAGTATTCAGTACTGACATACTGAACATGTTTAACAATAATCAAACAATAATGGAAACTATATACAACTTATCATTTCCCATTTTCTGTAATGATAACATTATTATTTTCTCAGAACCTTTATAAATATTTTCTTCTTTCTTTTTTTTTTTCATTTTTCCTCAGAAGAATGAAACAGCAAGAGTGGCATTAGGAAACAATGCCAAAATAAGCAAGTGGATATAAAAAAGAAATGTAAATACCATTGTATTATTGATAAAAATACCTAGATAACACACCATGAAAAGCAGAAGAAGATAAAAACAGTAAATTATACTAATATTCAGAACATTTTCAATAAGTCCCCCAATTTTGGCAAGTATGTTCTATAACTACTCTCCATATTATTTGTCAGGGACCATAATGAAACCATGATCGACATTAGTATAACTTATTATGACGGTTGTTAGAGAAATGTACAAATTGTATAGTGTACAATTCTGCACTTAAAGGGTTAAGAGTTAATACATTTATTTTATGTAAAATGTGTAAATACTGGTGGTCTCTGTAAAAGCTGCTGATGCCTAAATGTCTGTTGTTTTTGCTGTGGAATGTTGATATAGGGGCTTCACACTAGTAACAGATAAATGTTGTGTTAGGAAGAGACAGTTACAGGACCATTACTCAAAAACTGGGTTTGACAAGGCAAGCCCTGTGGTCAAGCTAAATTCTGAGAGATGTTTTTGTAAGCCAGCAATTATCTGATAAGCACCTGCTGTGTACGTGCAAAAAACTGTATAAAAACAGCAGGCTGAGCTATTGAAACTCAGACAAACCTTGTACCTACATGCTTTGTCTCCTTGCTGCAAGTAATAAAGGATGCCTTGCTGAACCTTACGTGAATTGATCTTTGTATTTTCTTTAACAGATTGGTCCTTCGAGCCGGAGCCCTCTCTTCACCTAGGATCAGACGGCCAGGTGGCTGAAACCGTGCGGGGAAGAAACCAAATCAGTTCTTCTGCAATATAAAGACCTCCGAGTAAATTGTCGTCATAAGAGGCCAGTCACCTTCTGATCTGCGATTGAAGGACGGGTATCCGCGAATCAGTGGTCAATCACATAGGCTCAGGTAAGGTGGGTTTTGCTATTCTGTTCTATTCAGTCAGGGACAGGCAAGTGCATTTATTTCTGTTAGACTGTATTTCATTCAGTCAGGGACAGGAAACTGCATTTATTTCTGTTAGACTGTATTTTATTCAGTCAGGGACAGGAAAACTGCATTTATTTCTGTTAGACTGTATTTTTATTCAGTCAGGGACAGGAAACTACATTTATTTCTGTTAGGTTGTATTTTATTCAGTCAGGGACAGAGAAAAACTGCAGTTCTGTTATAGACTAGGTGAACAGGATAGTAGGAGGTTAGACAGTCATTCTGAAGAGACTATAACAAAATCCGTGGTACACGTAAAAATTGAAGGTAATAGATAAAATTACTAAAGGTAACTACATAGTGAGCAAATGGGTAATTATAACTGTGGTACAGAAACATCAAAAGACCCACCATTAACAGAAGATGTTAAATATAATGCAGGTACAGCGCGCAGATAATGTTAGATATTTTTCAAAATGGATAACTAAGTATGATTTTGATGGAAAATTAGATAAATCTTCACTTCTCAAACTGATAAAGCAATTAAAAGCAGACTCCAAGGGGTAAGTTAAAAAATAACGACAATTAGGAACTCCCCAGGCACATAGATGGCTGGAGGAAGCAAATCGAAGAGACCAGAAAGAAAAAAAACTCTAAAACAATGTTTTTAGATAAAGAGAATAACCCACCTAGTACTAGCTTCAGCACCCCTCCCCCACCAGCATACAGGGCAAGTAATCAACACAGAGTGCCTCCTTTATATCCTGTAGTTACAGGAGGTGAGGATTATGTAAAAATAAAGCTAGTAAAAGTTAAGGGTCCAATAGGAACTAGGTCCAAAACAAAAAACAGATGATGATGATAAAAATCTCGAAGGCTGGCGATTGTTTAGTGAAACCCAGGCCACGACTAGTGGGGAAGAAGAACTCTGTCCTCTTATTGAGGTACCTAATCCCAGAACAGGTCAGGATAACCAAGACCCTACTTTATTAGTATATAGACCCTGGAGTCCCGAAAATATTCGGAAGGCCACTGAGGGTATTCCCCACCCTAGGGTCAACTTTCAAAAATTTTCAGAGGACCTGCAAGGTATGAGGCTAAGTTATAACCTAAATGGAGAAGAGATAGAGAAAGTGGTAAGACAAATTATAGGTCCAGACTGCCACATAGTCTGTGGTGATTAGAACCTTTGTGACGCTTAGCTGAGACCCCTTCCACATAACAGCGTAGGATTAGATGCCCAGGTGACATGGCTTACAAACCGAATTTTTCAAAAGTGGCGACCATGGGCAGACTGGACCTGTATTAATCAGTGTGTCCAGCAAGAAGGTGAGTCAGTTGACCGCTATTTTGCTAGGCTCATAGAGTGTTTTAATAATCATTGTGGGATGCAAATTTCTGATAATCAAGCAGCAAACTCCCCCTATGAACAACAGTTAAAAATGCCTTTCTGAAGGGGAGCAGTGCTCCTATTAGCAGTTTTATTACAAAACACATGGTAGATCATCGTACAAGCAGATTACACCCACTGCTTGAGTATGCAAGGCATGCTGAGAGGCACTTTAATAGCAAAAAGAAAAAGAAAATGCAGGTATTTTCATTAGAAGACTGGGCTGAGGTATATGTGGTACATCCAGAAAAAAAGGGCAAAAATAGGGAAGGTAGGCAATCTGACCAACGGTCAGAAGAATTTGAGGGACGTAAAAAGAGGGGAGAATGTTTTAAATGTGGAAAAAAAGTCACATGGCAAGGGATTGCAAAAGAAATAACAGGACAATGATGGATAAACAAAAAGGTGATAACTGACTATATGATGGACAGGAAGCACAGGGAAGGGATATAATACAAAGCAGGATAAATAGTAATGTAGAAGTAAAAATAGAGGAAGTACAGGATGGTGGAGGGGATGACAATGAAAATGAAAGTGATGAGGTATTAGACTTGGCGCTTCTGTGCTTGGAGCTCTGTTTAGCAGATACCAAGCCAGAAGTCACCCTTTTGGTGGAAGAAAGAGAGGTTAGCTTTTGGTGTGATTCTGGGGCTTCATGGACCCTGATACATCCCTCCAAATTACCGGAGTGTACACGGTCTTCGGATTACATATTTTTTAAGGCTGCGAATGGGCAGCTATACCGGGAGCCTCTCCCACACAAAATTATAATCACAGATCCTGTAACAGGGTTGACACAGAGAAGTAAAATTGTAGTGTCTGCAAAATGCCCAATAAATCTCTTAGGCAGAAATTTGATGCAGTTATTTGGCACACAAGCAAGGCTAGTGTTACATAACCTATACTGGGACACAATAGGAAATAGCATAGCCAGCTGCTCTCTGCCCAAAGAAATAACAGCACTTTACATATCTGACCTCCTACCACATGTAAGCCTCACTAAAGACAAAAACACAATATGGGTAGAGTGGGGCAGGAAGATTACCAGATGGGAAAATCAGACCAGGGAGGAACTTTCAGAGCAGGGAGTGCAGGTACAAAAATTAAACTGGGTAACTCAAACTAAGCCAGCAGTACACCTACATTTTCGCAAAAATACTTGACAAGTACTCCTGTTAAAGAAGGAAGAGAATGCCCTAAAAGGTATTCCAGACAAACTGTGGTCCACAGGGAAATCAGATGTAGGCCTTATTCGCAAGGCAGGACCAGTGGTGATTACTCCAAAATCAACATTTAGACCTCAAAAACGTCAATACCAGATGAGAAAAGATGCAGAGGCAGGGATAAAGCCCATTATAGCTGCACTCCTCAAAGGTGGTGTGTTAATTGAATCTTCTGATTCACCATGTAACACACCTTTGTTCCCAGTTAAGAAAGCAAATGGAGAGTGGCGCATGGTTCAAGACCTGCAGGCTGTAAATGAGGCAGTAATACCTAGGGCACCTACTGTACCTGATCCACACACACTCTTAAATGTGTTAAAACCCCATCAGAAATATTTTTCTGTAGTAGATATTAGTAATGCATTTTTCTCAATTCTGATACATCCGGACAGTAGATTCTGGTTTGCATTTACGTATCAGGGTAAAAGATACACATACACTCAATTACCACAGGGTTATTGTGAGAGCCCCATGATATTTTCTCAAGAGATGTCAAGTAATAGTCAAATCCTGCTTTATGTTGATGATATCTTATTAGCAGCTCCCACTTTACAAGCTTGCCGAGAAGACACGCTAGCATTGCCACAATTTTTAGCTGCTGAGGGACACAAGGCGAGCAAGAAAAAATTGCAGCTTTGGAAAAAGCAGGTCCGATATTTGAGCTATATAATATCTGATGGTGGTAGAACCTTGGATGAGAACAGAAAAATAGCTATTTTGCAGGCTCCAAAACCCATTACCCAAAAGGAAATGATGTCCTTTTTGGGTACGACTAACTTCTGTCAAAGTTGGATTCCAAACTATGCTTTGGAAGTGGCACCCTTGTCTGGCCTCATATACAAAAAGCCTATGGCAGCACAGGACCCGGTGATTTGGACACTGGAGGTGGATTTAGCCTTTTGTAATTTAAAACAGTTAATAGCGTCTTCTTTTGTCTTGGGGTTACCAAATTATCACAAGCGCTTTTTTCAAACTGTAGACTGTAAGCACAGCTATATGACATCAGTCCTGATGCAACAACATGGGGATAAGCAATGTCCCATTGCTTATTATTCATCACAGTTACCCCATTGTGTTCAAGTAGTTGTTGAAGCTGCTATGGCAGTGCAGGCTTCGGCCTCAGTGGTTTTGTTTCACCCACTTACCCTAAGGATTCCTCATGCAGTAGCAATTATTTTGTTACAAGAAAAGGTAGCATACCTTTCCCCGGCTATACATCTCTCCTGTATGACTGTTTTGCTGAGCCAGCCTCATATGACAATTGAACAATGCACAACCTTGAATCCATCAACTCTGCTCCCTACCCCTGTAGATGATACTCCACATCACTGCCTGCAGGAGATCAAGCAGACAACATTACGTAGAAAAGACCTCACAGATATACCTTTAACAGATGCTGATCAGACATATTATGTAGATTGCTCATGCAAAAAGAACCCAGCAGGACAGAACCTAGTGGGCTATGCTGTAGTTTCCGACACAGAGGTCATCGAGGCAAAACCCTTACCATGACATTTGTCCGCACAGGCAGCAGAATTAATTGCACTCACTCGTGCATGTACTTTAGCTAAAGGTAAGCATCCAAATGTTTTTACTGACAGTCAATATGCTTTTTCCACGGTGCATGTGTTTGCACAGCAATGGAAAAACCGAGGTATGATTACATCAACTGGTAAACCCATAAATCATGCACAGCTTATATTGGGGGCTGGATTCACGATGGCTTGCACAGAGTCTAAGAGTAGAGTAAGACTCCATGCAGCCATCATGTCCGACGAGCGATCCAGGAACAGCCTGCAGGGGCGTGCAAGAGAGCTCCTAAAATGGCTCTTACACGGACAGGGCTGGGATATGCAAATTACCTCAACTGCAGGCAAAAGGCATGCAAATGAGGTAGATTTGCCATTCAGGAAACCCGAACCTGTCCGAGTAAGAGCAGTGTTATTTGCAGAAATGTACTCAGTTGACAACTGAGTACCATTCTGCAACTAGCAAAACGGAGCCATGACAGCTGCAAATAAAGGATGCATCCAGTGCAGGAAGCTTGCCAATGGCCAAATATATGGCCATTGGAAATGTTTCCTGATGCAATATGAAAATAAAAATATTTTATTTTTTTTCTCCAATTTCCGATGTTTAAGCGTAGTGCAGCGCCGCGCAAACAGGCTGCACTCTAAACCCCAGAATACTAAAAATTAAAACCCACAAATGTGGATTTCATTGAAATTGTTAATGTACAATGCAAGGGAATGGCAGGCTGAAGACAACATGGCCACCGAGTAGAGGTTGCTAAGGGGGGAAGCTCAGTCTAAGAGATGTAACCATGCATTAATAGGCAATCCTATGTAAATGAGGGTTAGGATAGTGAATTACAAGTTTAAATAGCAAATGAGCACAGTCAGTGGAGTGTAGGAGTAGGATAAGGGGAGTAACAGAGTAGATGATAGGTGACATCATGAGGGGGCTATGTATGAAAGAAGTGAAGCTCATTGGAGCAGAGTGGCATGTGTCAGCTGTCATTTACACATCATGGAAAGAGGTGTGTCAACAGGTAGGCTAGGGAAAGGCAAGAAATGGAAGGTGTATGCCGTGGCTAACACCAAAGTTTCTTGCTGAGTGTGCATGCGTGTGTGTGCGCGCCTGTAAACCCGTGTAAGACAGAGTGCGCGTGTGTAAGAGTGTGTGAGCGCGTTTAAACTGGAGTAAGCATGTATAAGGCTGTTTAAAGAGTTGTAAGTGCGTTTGCGCTGGTGTGTATGCGTTTTAACCCGAATAAGCAAGTTTTAGTCCGTCTAAGCATGTGTGCGTGCGTGTTAGCTGCTGTGCGCGTGTTTGCGCTTGTGTGCGCGGCACTCCCCCCTGAGGAAACAGAAAGGAAAAAGGAAGCACAACAAATAGTAGGAAGCTACCAGGGAGTACTAGCAGAGCTAGCAGGTGAAAACAATCATAATCAGGCAATTACACAGGCAGTACACTAGCCCAGCCCAGCCTAGCACTTAAAACTCTGCAAACAACAGTCCATTATGTTTCTCACAACAGACACTGCAGTAAGCTAATAGAAGTGAAAACTGAAAAAGCTTTACTGAGACAAAGAAATGTTAGGGGCTGCCATTGCTGTTATAAGGTGACATATGCAACATGCTGAGGGTGGTGATGATGTAAATGCTGCTGGACAACCCACATTGAGGAGATGGAGAAGAATATACAGGCCCAGGGTGACCTACCAGAGGCTACATGAGCTGGAGATAGTGGAGCGCTATAGAGTGGACAGAGACCTCCTGCAGCAAATTGTTGAGCTGTTCAGGCCACACCTCACACACAGAACCAACAGAGGGGAACCCATCCCAGTGGAAACCAAGGTATGTGTTGGCCTAAAAATATTAGCAACAGGTACCTTCCAGAGACCAACTGGTGATATGATGGGGATATCACAGGCATCAGCATCCAGGGTACTACACCAGTTCCTGGATGCCATGTCAGCACATGTTGGTGATCATGTATATTTCCCCAATTCCTGTGAGGTATTGGCCAGCAATATGCATCTCTTCCAGCAAATAGCAGAATACCCTGAGGTAGTGGGTGCAATAGACTGCACGCACATATGCATCAAAGCACCAGCCGGCGAGTCGGGTAGGGTCTACTTCAACCGCAAGGGCTTCCCCTCCATCAACTGCCAGGTCATGTGTGATGCCCAGGGCATAATACTGAATGTGTGTTCAGGCTGCCCTGGAAGCTACCATGATTCCCATATCTGGCATCTGATGCAGCTGTACCAGACATTTGCCAATGGGGACATCCCACATGGTCACCTAGTGGGGGATGCTGGCTATGCACTGGAGCCATGGCTGATGATACCCATCAGAAATGCACACACACCTGAACAAGAACGCCGTAATGAGGCACATGCACAAACACATAATGTAATAGAGCATGCGTTTGGGCTGCTCAAGTCACAGTTCTGGTGCCTGGACACATCTGGTGGAGTCTTGCAGTACTCACCAACTATATGTACCCAAATTGTCATGGTATGTGCTATGCTACATAATATGATCCTGCGAAAACAGCTGCAGCAGGACCAGCATAGGCCTGGGCCAAACAGCCCCCCACCATTGCTAAGGCCATCACAGGCAAAGCGTGACTCGGAGGAGGAACAACCTGAGCCTGCCCCAGTAGGCAGAAGGAGGCATGCCCAGTATGCTTTGGCCTTGGTAAAGAGGCAATGCATAACACATACACTGGCTTAGTAGGAACTCTGGAAATGATACCTCTCTCTGACTCGCACATATAGTAAAAGGGATGCCTAAGTTGACAATACCTGCTTTCAAACATATACAGGGAGTGTAGTATGTGCATCCGACATAGGTAGCTCTGCAACACCACCTAAGGCATGATTGCCATGTGTTAAGCAATATAAAGCAGTGCTAAACAGCATTTACCACCATGTAGTATATGCAAACAAAATCGCACACACCAACTAGCACAACTGTGGTCAATGTTGAGTAATATTGGGCAACGTCCAGCAATGCTGGTGAATATTGAGCAATGTCGGACAAGCCTGGTCTAAGTAGGGCATAGCTGAACAAAAGCCAGCATGCTCATATTTGCTTAACTGGCCCTTAAGCAGTCTGGTCTGCTCAGTATGAAAATATAAAGTAGTGATGGGCCTTGAACCTAGGATACTGTGCACTATAGTCAAAGTACTGAACCACTAAACCATGACAGTATTTCAGTGGTCAGCCTCTGTGAAGGAATGTTGATAAGTCTATGCAAAGTATCTCATGGAAACCCTGCAGGCACAGCATAATCCTTGTCGAGTTATGACACAAAGGTGAGTCCTGCGGTAAGAACAGAACCTGACTTCCAACACACACAGTATAAATGTTAATATTGGTCATGTTCACACACATCAAGAAATGTAGTGGACCTCAGATAGCAACATACTGAAAGGTCACACTGGGCATGCTTACACACTTGAATAAATGAGACAAATGTCAGGCAACAAAACATGGAATGGCTGAACTGGGCATGCTCACACACTTAGGCCATGTCTGAGTACAGCAGTGGGCCACGCATATCTGGCAGTTGCATGTGTTAACCCAGGAACCTGTCACTATACAGCAATCCGCCCTGTGCACACAGTTATATGACAACAGACACATCTATAATATAGTGGAACCCTGTCATAATCAAATATGTTCTGCAGATACTGAAGTTGTTCATAGAAACTGGTAAAGCAAAGATGATAAAGACCTGCAAACAGTATCAGCAATAAACATTGTGCATCTTGAACATTAGCATAGGTTCAGAGGTCGATACTAGGCTATCTGCCCTAGGACATGTAAAAGCCTAGCCAGAGTGTATTTGGCATTCGCAACCCTGTCAGATTACTACACTGTGTGTGAATAGTAGGTCACACAAGATAGCCCATGTACGTTTAGGCTAGTGTGCCTCTGTCTAGCAGGGACACAGAAGATATCCCAGGGGTAAACATATGATCACCCATACAGTCATCAAGATGTCTCCTGTAGGTGGTCAGTGGGTGGCTCTGCCTATGTGAAACTGGGATTACATTCTGGAGTGAGTGGAGCCTCTGGGATAAGAATCTGTCCCTCCAGCATGTCCTATTAACATCTGTGCTGAGGTATACGTCCCTGGAGTGTGTAGTTCCAAGGGAGTCTGATATCCTGAGGTGGAGCATGTCCAGTAATTCTGGGTTGGGTATATCTGTAAACAACAGGCACACATCATATCCGAGTAGGTGGTAAGTGACTGAGTAGAGCTGGAGTTACTGCATCCGAACTGTACAGGGCATCTGTGTGAGTCCCTAGATCTGCTTGGTGAGGAATGTCTGTGGCCAGTACAGTTGCTGCAGGTGTCGGGTAAGGTACACCCCAAATGTGGCATTGTAACCAAGCATGGATGTGATGAGTATAGGGGCACAATGACCTCACTCGATCTACATGTGAAACCATATGGGATAAGGTGGTCCACATAGAGGGTGTGTCCAACCACTTTGGCAACGTGAATGTCAAAGGCGACAGTATGAACAAATCATGTCCCCAAACCCCTAACAACTCCTACCGTATGTAATGGAGTACTACCTATGTGGTAATGTGTGGGCATGTTGCTATTCCCAAAGGGGATGACTATGCAACTAATGGCATTTAGCTGTAGGCCATGGCTCAGGCACCAGTCATCCATCTCTGTTAGACCCTGTTTGAGTATGCATGTGGCAGCTGGAGAGTTGATAATGGCACCCAGTTTGCAGTCAAGTGCAAATATGTTCAGCCATATTCCCCCTGTGGTAGCCTGTACGTCAGACAAATATATACAGAACAAGAGAGGTCCCAGGACTGAGCCGTGTGGGATGCCATGTGTAACTGGTGTAAAGTCAGACATGGAACCTGCAATTCTGACCATGTGGGTGCTATCCTTGATCCAGGTATCAATCCATCATGTGAGATATGTGTCCATATTGACGCTGATGAGCCTATGCATAATGGCCCAGTGGGTTGTTGTGTTGAAGGGTTTTGCAAGGTTCAGGTAGGCTTTGTGGACAATCGTCCCTATGTTGATGGATCTGTTAGCTGTTTAAAAAATACAAACAGGTTCAAGAGGCAAGATCTGCCCACACCAACACTGAAATGTGTAGGACACAGTGTCTGTAGGTTCCCGATGTCTATGTGTATGAGTCCCATGACAATACGCTCCATAGCTTTGCAGAACAGGCTAGTTAGGCTTATAAGGCAATATTGTCTGTGGTCCGTTGTGGCACCAACTCTGTGGAGTGGGACCACTGTCGCTCTACGCCATTTCTTGGGTACATATCCTGTAGTAACTCTGATATTGGACAGTGATGTAATGTGAGGGTTACGTCTGTCATGAAGCTCGTGTAAGATGCAGGCTGGGACACCATCTGGTCACATTGATACTGTGATGCATGCTTTGGGGAGGGCAGCACTCACCTGTCATTGTGTGATGTCAGGGAGGTTATACTCTGTTGGGATGGATAGTTGCTCCTTAGGGGGGATGGGGTGGAGACATCTGCACTGAACCTGTTTGCCAGGATGTTGTCAATGCCAGTGGGTTTAGGGTAAGTTTAGTCAGTATGCAGTAACTCACAGCATATCAGTGAGTGTCCACCCAGGTTCCTGACTTAACTGATGAAGGCCGTGTGATAGTCCTATGTGTCTGGTGCATTTGTGCGGTAGAAGCAGCCCATAGAAAAGTTCATGAGTGATCGTAGCTGTCTGCTAGTACAGATCACAGATGCCTTCCCAGTCTGGGATTGTGCTCTATCATGTAGTAGCTTCCTCCTGATGTTGTACAGCTTACTAATGGCTGGGGTCTACCAGACAGGTCCCCTGCCATTGGAGTAGTGAGTCCTGTTGTTAATTGGGATAGCACAATCCATGCAGTCCACTAGGTGTCCATAGAATGTGTATGTAAAGGATTCAGCAGTGTGAGCTGTATTTGCCACTGTCTCAGGGTCTCTGGAGGATACCACCTTGCTTTAGTGAAGTGAGACATTGGCTCATGAGAAGTTCACCAAGATTACCCAGGATGGGTGTGTGGAGGGTATATGTATGTCCAGTGAGATACATGTATGTTCTGACCTTACCAATGAGGGGTATATCGCTGGTGTGGAACATAGAGTCCCCATGTTGGTGATGATCAGGTCCAATATGTATTCCCCCTTGTGGCTGTGCTGACTGATCATGCCATAGCATATGAGTCTACAAATTGTAGCAACTGTTGGGTGAGGGTGTTGTGGCTTGAGTAGTATCCCCAGTCAATATTTGTGTATAGGAAGTTACACAATATAATGGTGTTTGTGGAGACCTTCATATTCTCCATAGATGAAAGTCGAGTATGGTTCCTGAGTTTGGGAGGGTGGTCTGTAGCAGGCAACAAACTGAAAGGCAGTTTTGCACAATGATAGTTGTATATGTATGGTCTGTGATGCTTTGTGCAGTGCTACTAACCTGGAGGTGTGTGTATCTGTGATGTATATGGATACTCCCCCTAGTTGTGTTGTCTGTTCCATGTCTTGTTGTCAGAAAGCATGGTATGAAACATAACCTGGTAGTGCTGGTGTGCATAAGTGAGCCTGAACCAGGCATCTGTTAGTGCACAGATATCACTATCCTCCATACTGAGGAGAGTCCTGAATGGTCGCAATATGAGGGTAACACATCTGGTGTTGAGCAGCATTACCCTTAGTTTCATTTACCCTGTAATGTCTATGGAGGTGGGTTTGTCTTTTGAGCCCTGCTTAAAAAAGGAACTATGGTGGTAGCAAGAGCCTTAGCCAGCATTCGAGAGCCCAAGGATGACATGTGCAAGCTGTCCATAGTGAAGCTTCGTGGCATGTTGAGCATGTCACCATAGGCTGACAGACACTGTATCCCCTATGAATGAAACAAATTTGTTAGGCAACTGTTAAACATGATATGTGTGTCTGTATACTGTGACATCATAATTGGTGGGTGTAAGATGCTAGACAAGGTCAGGGTCATACTGGCCTGGGCTACATGATCAGAGTGTTCCTCCATGTATCATGTCATGTGGTCCAGGGAGTAATGTCTGAGGTGTTACGCACCAGCATGGACAATGATGGTGCCAGTCCTGTACTTGCTTTGGAGTGACCTGACTGCCTGTGCTATGTGACAGATCCTGGCACCTGACAGACAGCCCAAAGTGACTATTTCCATGTTAGGGCTGGTGAGTGGTACGTCAGTGTGTCTGACAATAAGTGTCGCCTATTACAAGTGTATTAGGTGTGTTGTTTAGCCCGAAGGGCAGTGACTGTGTGGCACACTGACATTGTGAACTATGTGATATGTGGGTATTGTAGTGGGGTAGCAGTTGCATGTGTGTCTGCTTTGGAGGTCTCTGCTGCTTAGGCAGAGTACATTTACAGCATCTGAGTATGTCTATGTGTGCTAATGTGGTTTGAGTGCTGTTGCTAGAGGATATGTGAGACTGATATGTGGTGTATGTGGTTACCTTCACCACCTGATAGACTGTGCCAGTCATGGGTCGAGAGAGTTCAGCACCCTGTATGTCTATATAGGTGCATCTCACACATATATCTGAGTTTGTCGGGAGGAGGAGGAGAGGGTTGTCTGTGTACATGAGGCAGATGTGACATTGTGTCAGTATCACAATATCCACCAGCTGGACTGGAGAGTACACACGAAACCGACCCCTGGACATGCCAGGATATTATGATGACATACTCTGTAGCCTGATCACAAAGGATCAGTAGGGTTTAAGCATGTAAAAGAGTATAACAGGGATTAGTGCTCATTTTGTTGGTGTTTTGTAAAGAGTAGCTGAGAAGGAGTCCAGACTGAATCATGACACCTCCTTCAGCTATGTCATAAATAGCAATGTACACCCATATATGTCCTGAGTCAGGGCCAACTGTACCTGACTGACAATGCCGACATCCTGACAGACAGGCCCATATGTATATACCCACCTCCCACTGACAATAGTCCATATCATCATACCAGGAGATATCACGTAGAATGGATCAGCAGCTACCCCCACTGCCAAAAGCATGGCAGCAAGTGGAATACATTGATTCCCAATATGTGTCATGCACAAACTACAGAACAAACATATCCTGCACCTGAACAGTCAGCTGAGCATCACCCCCTACACAGGATGTGGAACGGTTGAATGTGTCACAGCTACATATGGCACTCCCCACAGGTGTTGGTGCACAACACACCATGGAAAGTCAAGTCCAGTACACCTATGAAGTCTGGTCTGCAAGGTCATGGAGTCCATCATGGTTGCAGTCATAAACAGAGCTATTGGAAGCTGACATACACACAACCCTACCAACTGTGGTATGTTCATGTGCGGATCATGGTTCCCAAACATGCTAGACTGTTTGCAAGGCAGCCACCCAGGACATACACCAATGAACACATCTACACATGTGTCACATAGACTTTGAATAGCCCTTTATCAACATCCCAGACACATGTAGTATCCACAAAACCAACAAGCTGTGCATAAATATGTGTTGACATATAACGGAATGTCAATGTGTCCACAGATAGATCACACAAGGTAAGGATTATGAGGTCTTGTTCAAGCCGTTGACACCTGCTGACCCACATGGACCATTCCTGGAATGGCATAAAACAAAGTGTACACACATCACCATGTCCAGTCTGATGATGTCACCATCCTATAAATACAGCAGGAGAAGGGAAACCAGTCAGTAAAGCAAATAGCGCACCATCTTAATGCGTTTCTCTCTAGTATCATAACATAGTTAGGTAGGGGTTTGAATCCTGCGAAAAGTGAGTGTGTGTGTGTGGGGGGTTGTATATGTGCAGATTCCTTTGAGAGGTGTTCCCTTTTTGGAGACTGGGAAAACTCACTAAAAGAGGTACATTACTCTTTGGAAAGTCTGATGATGTCACCATCCTACAAATACAGCAGGAGAAGGGAAACCAGCCAGTAAAGCAAATAGCGTGCCATGTTAATGCGTCTCTCTCTCTCTCTAGTATCATAAAGTAGTTAGGTAGGAATTTGAATCCTGCAAACAGAGTGTGTGTGTGTGTGCAGTTTCCTTTGAGAGGTGTTCTGTTTTTGGAGAATGGGAAAACTCACTAAAAGAGGTACATTCCTCTTTGGAAAGTCTGATGATGTCACCATCCTACAAATACAGCAGGAGAAGGGAAACCAGCCAGTAAAGCAAATAGTGCAGTGTTAATGCGTCTCTCTCTAGTATCATAACATAGTTAGGCAGGGGTTTGAATCCGGCAAACGCTGACTGTGTGTGTGTGTGTGTGTGTGTAAGGGGGGGGGGTGTGTATGTGTGCAATTGTCTTTGAAAGGAGTGCCCTTTTTGGAGACTGGAAAAACACACGAAAAGAGGTACATTCCTCTTTGGAAAGACTGATGATGTCACCAGCCTACAAATACAGCCGGAGAAGGGAAACCACCCAGTAAAGCAAATAG
This sequence comes from Protopterus annectens, assembly GCF_019279795.1. Classification (NCBI taxonomy): domain Eukaryota; kingdom Metazoa; phylum Chordata; order Ceratodontiformes; family Protopteridae; genus Protopterus; species Protopterus annectens. Next base: position 1,524,793,317 of record NC_056733.1, read on the forward strand.
CGTGCCGTGTTAATGCATTGCTCTCTAGTATCATAACATAATTAGGTAGGGGTTTGAATCCTGAAAATGCTAACTGTGTGTGTGTCACAGTTAGTCAATGCAGTGTGGGTTTTGCTTTTGCTATGGTATGACATATTATGATTACAACAGTAAGTGCATTGCACATATCAGGTATTTGCATGGCAAATATATATGTGTACATGTCCCCTCAATCAGTACATAGGTGTGAAGCCTGCATACTACATGAATACATTTGTTTCCATTGACAGGTTGTGCTGCTGCTTCTCAGATCATAGGTCACATATGTATGTATGTGACAAGGCCGTCCAATGTTGTGTTCTGTGGCCAAGGTCATCTGTGGCACACACACCCATGACAGTCACTTAAGAGTAATGTGAGTGAGGGTATATGCCTGGGGTATATGTCAGACATGTTCATACACAACAGAGACTGCCATTAATGGACAGTCTTTATAGGTGTACAACTGCCTTGTGGATATGCATGCAGGCCTCTAATGTCTTATGTGATACACTGTGGGATGCCACAAAATGTATGGATATGTGGATACCAAGGGACACATGACATAACATGAGGCTGTATGTACACATTGGTACCCATCATACATGTTGAGGGCTACCACCTGTATGGTACTGATGGGATAATATGTATAGTACATGAGGATGACTATGCCATAGTTGGCTTACTGCTATACAGCATGTATCAGACAACAGGTAGCTGTCTGTATGACACCCTTGTGTAGGATATGCGTCCCATCCAGGGAATGCATTGTAGGCCAATGCATGCATTTCCAGATTTGGATGGACACATCCCTAGTGTGTCTGCATGTACCTAAGGGGGCTATATGCCAAACAGGTGTGGTCACAGGAATGGGTGGTGGTCATTACCACTGGTTAGTGTTATAGTGTAGCACCAGAAGGATCCAATTGTTACTGAGTTCCCTATGACTGTGTGTCATTTGTCAGGACATCATCCAATGATTGCTTATAGTCATGCTGTTGAGGTTGTGTATACTACCAGACCACAAATCATTGACAGATATTAACGGTAACACCCACAGCATAGTGTCAACCCATGTCATACACACGTCTACACATGTTATTACATAACTGTAGTAGAATGCATACTGGCCATTGAAAGATACTATGAGATGTTAACAATGTGTACAACAGGGTATGCCACACGTCCCATGTGTCCACTATGCATGTACATGCAGACAGTGTGCACCCACCATGTCCACAGATGTACACTTGCTAAACTGTACTGCACACATCACACACATATTGTCCACTTACTAACACATGCTGGCAACACATTACACTTCAGCCAAGTGGCACATGGGTGGACAATACATACTCAGACCTAACAGTGTTGTAAACAATGCTACATTGACAATCAGAGCTTTGATGCATAATGTCTGTTCAGATATACCTACAAGGATGTCGTTACACTTCCTTGTTGACAACTTGCTATTATTGCAACACTGCTATATTGTCACTCTGTGCATCAGCACCATGTTAGCCTGTTCCTCCATCAATGTTGCAGATGACAGGAGGCGACACAGGTATCATCATATGCACAGGGCATTTTGTTGTTTGCCAGAGCCGGACATTGACCCATCCAATCGACATGTCTGTGTATGTGTGTGAGGGACAATGGTACAGCATGGGCCAATGTTGATGTAATGTGTGTGTGTATGTGTGAGCTCTAGTTGTTTGGTTAATGTGTGTCTGTCTGCATGCACACAGCTCCACCATGTGGCTACCATATACAGTAGTTTGTGGGACAGCCACAGACTGTACCTGCTAGGCTGTACAGATCACTGTCTCTGGCCACGGATACAGTACCTGTGCCTGGCAGGGTGCTACAGACAGTATCGGGTACCAACACTGACTGGGTACTGTCATCAGAGGCAGAGGTATGATGACTGGACCCATGTCCCTGCTGGGACTGGCCAGAGCCATGTGCATGTGGTCTACTGGGATGGTCAATGGACAGGCCAGCCCCAGCATTGCTGGGGCTGGTACTGCCACTACGGGAGTGGCTGTGAACTGTGGGCCATTCATGACCACTGCCAGCTCTTGCTGTTGCTGGCATGCATCCACGTCAATGTCGCAACCATCCCGCACGGTCCTGTCTCATGGAAGACATGTTGTGGAGGGCATCCAATGTCTCCACCCAACGTCTATCAATGACCTCGGTGTAAGTTCGGATGGCACCGGCAAGGTCATGGATGCTGTCATTGATAGTGGTGTAAGTCCCTGCCTGGTGTACCATTCCATACATGCCTGAGCCTGCATTACAGCCTGGAACATACTGGACGTCGTAAGACCTGTGAGGGCACACCTGCCAGGGGCAATACGACCAGCGGTGCTCCCCCGAGAACCCCTGGACCTCTGCCTATGTGGTACCACTCCAGGAATACAGCTATGGCTGCTGTGAGGGGATGCAAGTGCCATGGGTACCAGACTCTCCTGGTCAATGCAAACTGTATGGTCTCCCTCGCCTATGGCCATTGGTGGTGAGGGATGTATTGACAGTATGAGTGTGCGCATAGATGGGGTTGAACGCTGTGTACTGTTGATTGGCAGACCAACAACAGACCCTGTCAAACCTTCCTGTGCCAAAATACATGTCTCATCATCACCACTATTCGTGGCAGTGGCTTCAAGTTGCCTGCTGCTTTTGCCAACCCTTAACTCAGCACCTGTGAGAGGAAGACAAGAAACACACTTTACTGTCTGCACATGCACACATGCACACATGCACACATGAACACATGAACACATGCACACATGCACACATGCACACATGAACACTAATACACTCCTCACTACAGCACATACACACACATACCAGCAATCCAACACATACTCTATAGTGGGTGAAGGTGAGTGTCAGTATCACAAGGTAAACAGTCACAGCACACGTGTCAGCATGCAGAATATGTGTTGCACAAGACCATGCAGTGCAAGTGTAGATGTCCCTATTAAATGGCAGTATACATGGCTTTGATGCAACTGTGTAGTTGTTCAGTGATTGGCTACACCCTGGAACACAATGTGTACATGGACACAGCATTGCTGTGCAGGTATTATCAGCTCTGCAATGCCCTGTGCACCATCACTCACAAGTATACATGCCATGGCTACATGAGTTATCTGTGTGACACATAGATATCCATGTCTGAGTACAGTGTCTGTGTCCATAGCAGATAATAGTGGGCATGGGTGCAGCATATACATGCTATGTACACACACGGGATGTGTGGTGCATGTTGATGTGAAGGAATCCCAATGCTCGACATGGCCAGTGTACAGTGGTTATGGTGAGTGTGGGACATATTGCAGATATGTCGGTGCCAGACATGGCATGGCATGCTACATGACTGCAACATTGAACACCATACATACCCAATGTGTGTCAAGTGACCTATACACCCACTAGCATTCCAGGACATATATGTGACACTTTGTTTGGATGGTGGCTGCTGTGCATATTGTGTATAGGTGCATATGTTTGCACACACACAACATTGAGGTACAAAGCAATGACTGCTATGAGTAGTACTGTGGTCACTGTAACTGGATGGGGTGTAGTACCCTGTGCCATCATCAACATGCATCTTGTGGTCACTCACAGCTACTAATGTGTGCAAGACCACTGCCTAGCATGCTGTACCTGAACTGCAGTGTCGTGGCTATGTTCACAATTACACAGCCACCTTGTACATGGGTGTGTGAGGTGCCCAATAGGGAGCATTGCCTAACATGACTGTGTTATGTGTTGCAGAGTGTTGCACAGCCCCATGATAGGCCTCTACCCCTAAGGTACATCATGTGTGTGTGCATGACATGTGGGATACTGAAGTGTGACCTTACAGCGGGTGTGTGGTAATGCCAAATGTAGCATGTTTTCATGTACTGCGTATGATAAACGTGTTCTGTTGTGTACAGCTGCAGCAACTATGCATATCCAATGTGCAGTACAGTGTTGCCAAAATTGTGTCTGCTGCACTGTGCATTGCATGTGATTGAGGCAACTACTGACTTTACTGAGATGATTGATGTCTCACAGCAAACATGCACAGCATGCATTATGCATAAGTGTGTTACGTGTACATGGCCTACACCTCACCTATGACATGCACATTTCATTACCAATATTAAAGTGTTAACACACTCACCAGCATGTATCATCTGCCGTGCTGTCACACCAGAGGGACCTACAAGAATATGACACAGTTTGTCAATGGCTACAACTGTGGCATTGCTACTGTGAGTGTGCTAAACAGCAGTGGAACAACAGTCAACAGTCACAGGTGTATGGATACTATTCCAAATATCAGTATTGCACACGTTAGGCAGCACAACTGCTAAACACACAGTACACATCTCACATATGCATATTCTAACAATACAGGTAACGGTAGTCTAAAGCTAGGGCATATTACCTGCATGCTCCATGTCATCCTGCTGGGTGGCTCCGGCCTCCATGATGACACATGTGTGATGCTGTTGCTGCTGTAGGCCAGGAGCCACCACGCTTAGGAGCAGTTCCTCCACTCTGGTGAGGGGGGGAATGTATGGCCGCCCCACCACCTGTGGCAAGCTGTTGCCTATGGATATCAGACGCATGTCTAATTAAATCACTGCAGTGATGGCGTACCTGCTCATATGTCCGGTTATGCATGCCTATGTCATTTACCCGGCGAACAAGGTCTTGCCACAGTGCAGTACGGTCATGCTGGTGCTGGCTGGCCCTGGAAAAAAGCAGGATATAGTGCTGCACCAGGCTGTTCAGAATTTTCTGCTCCTTTGCAGCTGAATACGATGGATTAAGTTGATGAGCCATAACCCTGGAAGACAATTAAACGATATGTGTGAGCATGTCATGTGGCAGACTTAACATTATGAAGTACAGATATCACTTAACTGCCATATATAGCATCTATCTGTCTATCAGAGGATACACACGTTCAATACCACATATCAGTGCTCAGCCCAAAACTGGCGGACAGTGCCTGCCACACTCCATATAACAAACCAGTATACACCAGTAGTCGGCACACTGTTTGGGATACAATGCACAACCTCGCCCCGGGGGTATATATTAAGCTAATGCATGAAGAAATATGTCATCCAATGCAATGAATGTCATGTACATTTACAGTATTACCAGTAAACCACCCTAGTCTTTGATGCCATACCCCTACCTAACATATGTGCACGGTTGTTAATATAGCTGGCATACTGCTGTAACAGAGTATACATGTTGCTACGTATACACACATACCCTGTAACACACACGTGATTGCGGGCATGGTACAGGCATCATTACAAACACATCAGACATACAAACAACACACAGATGTATGCCAACACAGATGAGCATTACCTGTGTACCTTATTGTACTGTGTGCCCCTACTTACAGATACCTATGCCTGTGGTATGTAATCTGTGCAGACTACAGGAAACACACAAGACAGTGTTACCAGGGACTGTGAACATACACCATACTGTGCTGTTTAGGCCTACAGCTTCAGGTAGTACAACAGTTCATATGTGAGCTGGAGTCACCAGCAGTACCACTTACTGAGCATACACGTATTGCTTCAGCCTACAATGGGACACCACAGTCGTACACAAGGAACTACGTCACAACATATGCCATCCTACTATGTCTGCATTCCAATAACTGACACATCTTTCTCTGGCCTCACACCTAGGACACAAACTACCATGACAGACACAACCTCACACTAAGCTATCACACCTTTACAAACCTTGCACACAGTCACTGTCACACTCATTCCACCTCACATAGCAGGTATTGCACTGAGTACATGTGTGTGTGCATTGTGTCTTAGGTAGGTAAAACGCTATTGGCCCTAGGGCCTAGAGCAGCCTAGCCATATGCTACCCTGACCTTTGACACACATGTAATGTGATTTCACTTGCTCCTGTCAACCAGATACAAAGAGGTGACTCCCAGGGCATATTATCTCCAAAACAATCATCAGGGGTATGTGTGACATCTGCTAATGAGGAGCCTTCTTTGTTCATGCTGGGTGGTTTAGTCCAGAGTATGGCATATTTGTGGATAGGAACCTGTACCTCCAGCATGTGCTGTTTAGTAAGGTGACAAGGATTAGGGCCCTAGGTCATGTAGCCTGGAGGGATTGTGAGGTGTTGTCGTGGTGGTTGGCCGACTGCTATGGGTGTGACATACCTCAGTATGTCTGGCAGTGGTAACCTCTGGGTGGGTGGTATGCAACGCACTCTAGCTGTGGTTTTGTGAGTCAGTCTGCATAGGGCATGTGTTTGAGGGCAGTATTACTCTTTGTTAGGTACGTCTGTGGCCTTTCCACTTGCTATAGTTGTCATGTGAGGTACATACCACATGGGACATTATGATGAGTAGAGGGGAACACTGACATATATTTCCCTAGATGACACACCTTTTGTGATGTCACGTACCACATAGACAGATTACATGACTACTGTGGCACTGTGATTATCAAAGGGGAGCCTACTGTCCACCTGTGTCCCGTGTACCCTTATGACACCTTCAGTGTTAGGCAGGCTACCACCTATGTGGCAGTTACTGTGTAAGGTGTTTTGGAATGGGGTATGGCACTGCAGTATCAACACTGGTGTTCAATCCATGCCTTATACAACAGGCACCTGTTGCAGTACATATGATCCCATGTCTCCCTCCCTCTCTCTCTCTCTATATATATATATATATATATATATATATACATACATATATACATATCTATACATATCTATCCATATCAATCCATATCTATACATATCTATACATATGTATACATATCCATACATATCCATACATATCTATATATATATATATATATATATATATCTATATATATCTACATATATCTATATATATCTTTATATATCCATATATATTGATATATATCTATATTTATCCATATATATATATCTAAATATATCCATATATATATATATATATATATATATATATATATATATATATATATATATATATATATATATATCTATACATGTATATATACACATACATGTAAACATCCATTGCTGTACATATAGCTGCACATATAGGCACATATACTGCCCACCTTTCATGGTGGGGATATCAATTATGCAACAGTTGTGAGACATACGGTTATGTAATACTATTGCACAATGTTGTGCAGAATGCATTCTGCTGTCCTCAGGCCAAATAGCTGTAGCAGGCCTCACTGCCTGTAGCTCAGTCCCACAGCATTTAACACCACATGACATACACCGGCACTGCTTGCTTTCTGCAATGCCACACACTACAACCTACATACATATGTGCACATAGCAGCCTTCAGCAACATACTTATGTCCAGCCTTCACTAACAGTTGCAGTATGTCCCTTGCTGTATGCAAATGTGCATGTACATATAGATACGGACTGCTGCCACATATGGATGATTCACAGTATGTAGAGTACCCTTCAGACACATCTTTCGGATGTCACCAAATACATATCTGTTACATACCTTACCTTTGTATTCCTCACCTCCGTCTGTTGTAGGTGTTGTCTTTTTTCATTTTTTTTTTTTTTTTGGTTTTGTTTCCTCTGTGTGTTGCCGTTTGTTTTCAGCGTCTGTCTCCTACTGTCTGTGTCTGTCTGTCTCTTCTGTCTATCTTGCTCATGCTCTCTCTCTCTCTCTCTCCCAGTTGTTGCAATGATATTATTGCATGTGTAAACAGCAGATGCAGGCTGCTTTTCTAGGTATCGCACATGTGCATATGATGGCCTCTGCACCAATTGGTGCCCACCATTTAGTAATTGCATGCAGCCTGCTGTGTGGTAATTGCAGTTCTCACTGTGATTTCAGGACACTGCTATAAAATGATAGGTTAGGTAGGCATAGCCCTTTCAGTTTTGCAAGGTGGAGACCATGCTTGTTTGCTCTGGACACTGTTGTCTCAGTCAGAAGGTTGGTATATGTCTCATATCTGAAGCTGGGTTGTAGCCAGTGAAATGCATGTTGTACTGAAACCTGACTGTTGCTTCTTCCAGTACACTCTTCTCAGTATGTAGGTTTACTCACACCTCCTAATGCTAACACTGGATACATGGGAGTATGTACTTTCTTTTCAAATTAGAGAATTAACTGGCATGCAACAGTACTTATTGTAATGTATTCCTATGGCTTTCCTATTTTCCCTTTACATTCACTCATTGTAATGCATGTTATATTTCTTTCAGCACCAAGTTATTGTATATCTGCTGTGGCTTAGTGGTACATCATGCAGACTGGGGATTCCAAGGTGTGGGGTTTAAGACTGACAAGGGTATTTTATTTTGTTGCTGAGCAGTACAAGGGCCCTTTCATACAGAATGACTAAGGCACTTTTAAGCAGTTGTAAGCGGGTTTATGCGGGTTTGCGAGACGCTTAGCGATGCTAAGCAAAGCTTAGCTTAGCTTATTTTATGTTAGCAATACTAAGCTAAGCTTGGCATAGCTTATCATATCTTAGCAATGCTAAGCTAAGCACACACATGCGCACACTGGTGCAAACCCGCTTACTACTGTTTACAAGTGCTCACTCCAGCTAACCCCTGCACTCATTTCTTTGACAGAAAAGTAAATGGGGAAATATGAATGTGGTGATAAAGGGTGCACAAAGAGGGGAAGACAGTAGGGAAACCAGCTCGGGATGTACAGGATGGGTGTGGAGAAGATCCATAGCTGCCCATTTCTTTACCAGCAACAGCTGTGCATATGCAATACATTAGGAGGGATATTTGAAACCTTCCACCCCTGAGAGAGGGGTGAGGACAACTAAGTATGTTGTACTACCAATTATGAATATCAGGCACATGCACTGTTTGTGAACTGCTATACTGTCATTGGTACGTTACTCACTTCTGAACTGTTTGTGGTTTGTTTGTGTTGACATTAGCACAGTCTGCTCAGGACAACTGGACATATTTCACTCTGTGTATGCCTACCTACACCCTTGGTTGTGCCTGACTACACGGGTATATAGTACCTTTGGGTAGGGGTGCAGAACTGCAGAGTGCATTATTTATTATCGTGTGATGTTTATCTTGCTGAACATGCAGAGTTGCTGTGTACCTATAAGTCTATAAAGGCTAGTAATCTGTCTGAGTAGCTCCCACCTGTGGACATATCCAGATGGTTGACAGAGGTTAGCCTAGTATTCATTGACTGTGCACCACACCAGTCTTCATAGCACCTGAACAATGGCATTGTCACAGGTGGTTGCTAGCAGTTATTTCTGTGTTGTACTCCTACATAAGGGCATGCTTGTGGAATTCATTCTACAGCTATTCGCAGAGTGTGTAACAGCAGACAGGCTGATATGCCTGTGTGTTTCTGACTCTTCCAGGCCTCGGATACTGTCAGGTATGTATATGAACAGTCTCAGGGAAAGGTACATATCAGTGGGATACACCTGTGCTATTTTTCAGATATTTTGCAGTTGAGATTTTGGGGGATTCTGAGCATATGTATTACTACACCTTTTCTGATGTGCAAGCAGTGTCTACTCTCACTTATTGACATTTATCATTAAGTGGGATTCCTCACCTTTCTGCCTATTGTTACTACATTTCACAGGGAGTCTGAGGGGCACAGCTAACATTTGTTTGCAAATCAGGGACATCACTGTAAACCAGTCACAGTTCGGAGGTCTGGCCTCTGACCTATTCAAATATGCCAGTGTTTATCCTGCTCTGATACTGTGTGGGGTTTGTAAGGTGCTACTATAACATTATTCCCTACTTGCATGGCTGGTTCTCTTTTCACAGTCATGTCATGCAATTCCACAACACTTGCTGGTTAAGGGCCACAGAACATGATTTGTATTATGCCATTCCTATTCTCCCTTTACATTCACTCATTGTAATGCATGATATATTTCTTTCATCACCCAGTTATTTTATATCTGCTGTGGTGTAGTGGTACTTCATGCAGACTGGTTAGCCCAAGGTCTCGGGTTCGAGACTGACAGGTGTGTTTTATTTTGCTGCTGAGCAACACAAGGGCCCTGTCATACAGAGTGACTAAGGCACTTTTAAGCAGTTGTAAGCAGGTTTGCCTGGGTTTGTGCGATGCTTAGCAATGCTTAACTAAGTGCACACAAGCTCACACTCGCACACCCCCACTAACTACTGCTTAAAAGTGCTTACTCCCGCTAACCCTTGCACTAATTTCTTTGAAAGAAAAGAAAATGGGGAGATAGGAAAGTTGTGAAAAAGGGGGCACAAAGAGGGAAAGACAGTAGAGAAACCAGCTGGGATGTGCAGGAAGGGTGTAGGGAAGGCCCATAGCTGCCCATTTCTTTACCAGCAACAGCTGTGCATATGTTCATAATTTGGTGTGAAATTTGCAACCTTTCACCCCTGAGAGAGGGGTGAGGACAACAAAGTCTGTTGTACTGCCAATTATAATTATAAGTTTACATGTCCAGCAGACATGTGTGCAAAATGGGCAGCTATGTATGGGGCGTAATTTTTTTTGTGGGAACAGATTGCCCTTTTTTTATTTTTTTTTAGGTGAGAGTGGAATGTGAGATAGAGGAAGTAGGTGTATTTGGGGAGGTAGGTTGGGGAGGTAAACAGACAAGACAAACAAGATGCATACAGGGGTGGAATTTGACACATGGGGTGGGTGAACACAATTGACGGAGAAGGTTGTTTGGAAATCGCAAGCCCATGAGCCCACAGATGGTAACAGTGGAACTGGGATACCCACCTATGGGCAGTCACCACTGCACCTTCACAGCCCCAAGGGTGGCTCTGCTGGGGGCTGAGTAGGATGGGCAGGCTCACCCGAGAGATGCGCCACTCTCGCCTCAAGCTGGCATAGGGGATCAGCGACTGAACACTGGATCTCCCTATGCACCACAGCCCGGACCTTATGAAGGGCAACAGGTGGCCCTTCTCTGCCCACGCTTAGCATGGGGGGGATGAGCCCCATCCCCTGCAGCGCTTCCACCTGAAGGTGGCACAGGACCAACGGAGGAGGGGAGCCCGGGCTGGGCACCAGTCCTGCTGGTGCCAGGTGCACTCACCGGCTGAGGTGGGACAGGTGGGTCCGCTGTGACCGGCCTTCCCATACGTTCTGTGATTAGGTGTGTTTAATTACAACATAAGCAGAAAAGCATTCCAAATTAGTTGTAACAGCTTGCAATAATATTCCCATTAACACAACACACCAAGGGAACAACAGTTGAACAGCAAGCATAACTCATGCATATATTGAACCACAGTGGTTATTCCAACAGCATGCAGGGATTTTTGGTAGCAACAGGCCACCATGATTGTGGTGTTTAAACAGGGCACATGCATCAATGTGAATGCAAATATTTATAGAACAATAGGACATATGTCCCAACAAATATTTAAGATTACACATACCCATTGAGGTGTAGAATTGCATGGTTTATGCACATACGGTAGGGTGTAGAAAAAACCTTGGTTAACATCTTATAATGACCTTTTAGTCTACACTACATTCCTAGTGACTGCAAGTGTATAACCCCTACATGTATTATTACACTTGCCACCATACATTAGGTTGTGTCATGGGTTTGGCTAGTTCAATTTATGCTTGACCTATATCTGAAATACTAACTGTCCAGGATGCAGATGTTACTGCTACATATTTCTTGATTGCATTTATCTACATATCTGGAATGTTTTCACATGACATTTTCACTTCGATTTGTACAGAACCCTGCATTTCTTGACACACACTCACATTTCTGGTGAATAATTACATGCTACACGTGTGCCAGGTTTACTTATTCATGCCAGCCAGTAACTGACTATTGTGGACTGTATATATGTTTCACAGCTACTAGCACTTCCATCACCCACTTTATATGGGACTGCATAACTCTGGGTTGCCAGCACATTTTTAAACAGTACTGTTTGTATAATGCAAGGGTACAACGACATTTCAGACTCTGTGACACAGACACACTCTGGGTTTTAGACCTTTATTAATGACATTGCACACTTTTCCACAGGCTCACTCCTTTATTTGTTTTAACGGTGTTTATGGCAGACATGTTCAAGACATATTATACCTTTATTAATAGGTTAGAACAATCTTTTTTCAGGCTTACTCACTTATGTTATATGACAGTGCCCACAGAAATGTTATTCCAGACATATGTTACCTTTCTTAATGGGTTACTACACTCTTTTTCTGCCTCTCTGACATTTTTATCTGACAGTACATGCAGAGGACTTATTCAGGCAATTCTATGGCTGTTTTATTGGACTACAACACTTTCTTTCATGCTCTCTCCCCTATTTTATATAACAATACATGCAGAATAATCACTAACCTGACTGGTGGTGCAGCCTATCAGCATAGGCTTGCTGATTCGTAGCACAGTCACCTGCAGCTGTAAAGTAAATGAAGGGATATTGAGACATACCTATCCATTATACATACTCCATTATCAATTCTTACATACTGCATTCCATGGCTACATACTCAGTTGTGGGGCATTCTGCATCCCACGGGCCTCCTGTATCCACTGGTTCAGGCGGTCCTGCTTTCGTCTCTTCAGGTCTGCATGGTGGTGATGGACCTGCTCAGCAGTCCGAGGAATGCCTGTGTCACTGGTGAGGTCACGAGCTAACCGGTTCCAAGCCTCTGCCTTGTACTCCTTCCCTTGGAACTGGCCCTGCAGGAGTCTTGACTCGTGATGGTGGACAAGGAGCCAAACCATGTATTTGGTCTCCTCGATGCCCCAACGTTGCGCTCGGAAGCGTGAAACCTCTCCTGCACCTGCCATTCTGACTGCAAATGTGAGCTACAATCAGTTATGGTGAGTATTCCCACCTATGGGGCTTAAATATGCCGCATTTCCCAGACTTTTTTGTGATTGGCCATTTTTGAGAATTCTAAGCTGAATGCAGACCTGCTTAGTAATGGTTAATTTACCATTTCTGTGTATATGTATGCTAATAGTGGCTGTTTCTCCTAAGCTGTCATGGCTTAGTGGTTCTGTACTTTGATTATGATGCACAGGGTCCTGGGTTCGAACTTTGTCATTCTTTTATTTTAATACTGTCTAGACAGGCTAGGGGGTGTGGCTGCATTTAAGCAACTTAGCTCTATGTTGCTCCCCAGTGCCCTATGGTGCCCTGGTTGGCACGTCACGCACGTCCGCACAAACACATTGCACTGGGTAAAGCACTTTTAAACTTTGGGCAACTCTATTGCGCTGGGTAAAGTGCTATTAAACTGTGGGCAACTCTGTTTAGCTGGGTAAAGTGCTATTAAACTATGGGCACCTCTGTTTAGCTGGGTAAAGTGCTATTAAACTATGGGCACCTCTGTTTAGCTGGGTAAAGCGCTGCTTAACGGCAGGCTATTATATATCTGGATCCTTTAAAAATATATATTTTGTTCACTGATACATTGGCCATTCCACTGTTTTTAATAATATTTTAATCATATATGTCTGGTATTATTTCAAATACTGATTTAAAACATAATAAGAAGGGGAGTGGTGGTACTCGAACTGTGAATGCTTCCTCTTTGTGCATACGCTCTACCATTACGCTATTGTAATTTGGTGTGATTTGCATAAACATTCTTTCTTATGATCTTCCATGCCGGAATTGCTAACTATAGCTAAGCAATGGGCACACCCATGCACACACGTGCAAATACGGGTAGCTATATCGTGGATTTAAAAAAAATACATATATTTTACTTTTTATAACTGTGATGGGGGTTTACAGTGTCAGGGAGTGTGGTGTTGGGTGCAAGAACATTTGAGCGAATTCGCTCTTGTGTGTTGACATTTTGCTTTTACTACACTTGCAGGGGTGTGGACATTTAGACTGCTCGGTAGTTGGACACGCCCCCTGCTTTCATACTCGATCCGTGTAAGAGTTACAGTTGAGTCAGCGTGCCCTTATGAATATTCATGGCATGCTGATGTCATACCGTTCAACTGCAGCCTCCGAGTAAGACTTATTAAGTCTTACATGGAGGATTCGTGAATCCGGGGGTAGATCTTTTAAACTCCATTCATTTACCTCAGTGTTTAGCTATCTGCAAATGTTCAGCTCACACAAAACAGCAGGATGTTATTTCAAAAGGTAATACAAGAGCTGATGCTGCTGCAAAGCAAGCAGCCGCAGAAGCTTGTTTACACCTTGTAAAAGATTTAGAACCCTCTGAAAGTCTAAATTTGGACATGCTACAAACAATGCAATCATTGACAACACAGGTAGAAAAAAGGCATTGGTTAAAGCAGGGGGCCATCTTCAGAGATGGTTTGTACATCTCAAAAGAAGAGAAACCAATATTACCTTCTAATCTTTTTCGTTATGCAGCATTATTGAGCCATGGGCAGTGCCATGTCTCAACAGGGGGAATGGTACAGATAGTGAACCAGGTGTTCACTGCATATGGATTTTCAAACTACTCTAAAAAATTTTATTTAGCATGTCAGATTTGCAATCAATATCATGCACAAGGAGCAGTACAGCCCAGTCAAGGGAGTTTCCCCACACCTCCATACCTGTTTCACACCATTTGAATGGATTTTATAGAGTTAAATAAATATGAAAATAAGAAGTACTGCCTTGTCATTATAGATATGTTCTTAAGGTGGGTGGAAGCTTTTCCAACCAGGAACCCGGATGCAGCTACAGTAGCAAAGGTTCTTGTGAAAGAAATTGTTCCTAGGTTTGGCATTCCGGAGTGAATATATAGTGACAACGGAATACACTTTGTAAGCCAAACTATACAACAGCTAAGTAAGTTTTTTGGTATTTCTGTAAAAAATACTGTGCTTATCATCCTCAGTCTGCAGGGTTGGTCGAAAGACATAATGGTATACTTAAAAGTAAACTGAGAAAACTAATGGCTGAAACTGGAAAAACCTGGCTGTACTGTTTACCCCTGGCACTGTTGAACATGAGAACAGTTCCCTCAGCAAAAGGGCTGACCCCATATGAGAAACTGTTTGGGAGGGCATATTGTACACCCCAATGGAAACCTCTCATGCCTTCAGACCAGGAAGCTGATCTTACATTAGCTGAATATATGAAGAAACTGTTAAATTCTAAACATCTGTTGCAGTCTAATTCTGTTTCAGGTTCAGTGCAGACTAAGATGCCGGAAGTAACAGTGATGCCAAGAGATTGGGTGTGGATCAAAATCATGAAGAAGAAGAACTGGGCATCACCGAAGTGGGAAGGTCCCTACCAGGTGCTTCTTTCAACACCGACTGCAGTCAAGATTGCAAAACGAGCTTCGTGGATCCATCTGACACACTGCAAGTTAGTAAGAAAGTTCGAATTGGGTAAAGGTCTTACCTCTCCACCGGGACCCTAAGCACAAAAGTCTGGCTACAAAGGGGGGCAGATCAATAGGATCTGCTCCATCGCAAACCCAGTGAAGCAATCATCGTTGCTAAGGCCCTATAGGGAAGAGAATAAGATCAAGAAAACTCCAAACATAAAAATGATTGCACCAAAGAGGAAAATTGCAGGGGTCATTGTTTTCCTGTTATGGCCATTCCTCTTCTCCGCCACATTTACTGAACCTAGCAAGCATGCAGCATGGCATCCTACTTTCAACACATATCAGGCTATCAAGTACACATATGCAGATACCCTTAATGTTTCTAATTGTTGGATCTGTGCAGCTATACCAACTGCACATGGAGGATTACCTTTAGTGGCGTCTCCACTAAATGTTACCGAGACATGGACAAGCTTGTTGAGCAACACAGCTAATATTACGTCTGCAAATGCGGTTGCTTTACAGCTGTCCCCTCCATCAAAACGGAACTGTGTGTTTTCAGAAACTTGGTAAAATTAGGGTAGGGTGGAGCCATTGTAACAAAACAGTGGTGTATAACTGCACTGCAGTCAATTTGGGTTGTGCGGCGAATTTCTCATCTATAAGAAAACTTGTTAAAAACTCTATAGCTAACTTTGTCCAGGAAATGGGAACTGTCTATTGGAAAATGTTCTGAGGACAGCAGGACTTTGGGGATCACTTCGAGTTTATCAACATCACCATTAAGGTAAAAGATTATTTTGTGTGCGGAAAAAAGGCATATAAATGGCTACCAAAAAAGTAGTCCGGAAGCTGCTTTTTGGGCTACCTAGTTTCAGCTATACGACACACGTTAACTTTACCTCAAGGGAAAATCCGAAATGTTCAAAAAGTTAAAAAACCTGCCAATCTAGTAGGCCGAATCGATGCATCATGGATATATCATCATGACCTGTCTCACGTCAGTGATAAAGGACTGTCCCACATGGCTCTCGGTAATGATGTCATATCATGGGCCGGCATAATTCGTCAGTACGGAAAATCGATTCGGAAACTGAGAAAGTTGTCCAAGCTGCTTAAAACATTGAGTAATGCAACCTTTTCTGCCTTACTTGCACGTTAATCCAAGAGGAATGCTGTTCGTTTATCCCAGACAATGAACACGAAATAAATAGCCATCTCAAAGTAATTCAGCAAGTATCTGTCTTGACCAAGCCAGGTCAAAATCCTTTAACAGACTTTTTCCAGAGATGGTTTGGGGGATGGGGCAGTGTCCTGATGAATCTGTTGATCACCATTTGCGTTGAAGCAGCGATATTGATGTTCTGTGAATGCTGCTGTGTCCCCTGCATGTGTGGACTGGTAAAAGACACTATAGATGCCTCAGTTTCAAAGACCTTGTACCAACAAAGTACTAAATATAAAGAACTACTAAAATTGGAGGCGGAATAATTGTTTACTTGAGCCTAAGCCGAATGACTCTCTGACTGCAAGGCCCTGGGTGGAAATGGTCAAGAGATAAAATGGACTTGTTTTAGACTCATTAAACAGTAGGAATAAAGTATTAAAAGGGGGGAAATGTTAAACAAATGTACAAATTGTATAGTGTACAATTCTGCACTTAAAGGGTTAAGAGTTAATACATTTATTCTATCTAAAATGTGTAAATACTGGTGGTCTCTGTAAAAGCTGCTGACACCTAAACGTCTGTTGTTCTTGCTGTGGAATGTTGAGATAGGGGCCTCACACTAGCAACAGATAAATGTTGTGTTAGGAAGAGACAGTTACAGGACCATTACTCAGAAACTGGGTTTGGTCAAGCTAAATTCTGAGAGATGTTTTTGTAAGCCAGCAATTATCTGATAAGCACCTGCTGTGTATGTGCAAAAAACTGTATAAAAACAGCAGGCTGAGCTATTGAAACTCAGACAAACCTTGTACCTACATGCTTTGTCTCCTTGCTGACCAGACAGACCATTTCCCAGGTAACCTCTCATTAATTCTATGTTGTTCAGTAAGTAGGTCTAGAACCTTTAACTTAAATAGGCTACCTATAACTGGTGGAGATCTCTGCTTCTACTTTCTGGTAATGCATTTTTAGCCAGTATTATTAACAGATACAGCATTGGTTCATTCTTATTAGGTAGCAAGTCATCACTGTGACCTAACAAAAATAGGAGTGGGGAGAGCTTTATGGGTTGCTCCCAGGTGTCATCTAATATGCGATGCAAGTCCTTCTTAAAAGCCACTAATAATAAGCATTTTCATGAAACATGGATCCAGTCCTCCAGTAATAATGGAAAGCTCCCTCAGAAACATTTATAGCTTTATGGGATGGAGTACAATAGTATTTGAAACGAACCTGCCACACAAAGAAATGATGCACCTAGACTGAGAGGAATATAAGCTCCCTCAGAAACATTTATAGCTTTATTGGATTGAGTACAATAGTATTTGAAACGAACCTGCCACACAAAGAAATGATGCACCTAGACTGAGAGGAATATAAGCTCCCTCAGAAACATTTATAGTTTATGGGATGGAGTACAATAGTATTTGAAATGAACCTGCCACACAAAGAAATGATGCCGTCTAGATTGAGAGGAATATCTTGGGGCTTGCAGTATCTCTGCCCACTACTCTCTTGATGAAGAGATTTTCAAGTCTCTGTCCAACATCTTTCTGTTATTATGGGTTTCTAATTGTCTGTCCCCAATAAGACTTTAAACCACCCGCTTATCATACCTTTTGTAGGATAGCCTGCAAATCTGTTCTCTAACACACACCTTATAAATAAATGGTAGGTGTCCATCACCATTGTAATTAACTTATTCTTTTTGACCTGTTGTATTGGGTAGCCATACAAGTCCCCACAACTTTCAATTAGTCCATATTTTCTTCATATTACTGCTATGTAATAACTTGTCCATTTTCAATAGCTGATCTTAGTAAAAAAATCTACTATACCTGGTAACTTTTCTTTTACATGCAGGGGTGAATTAAATCCAGTGATTAGAAGCTACAATCACATACAAGTCAGGCCACCAGTTAAATCTGTAGGTTTCCTCCAATACCCACCTCATTGATTTCAGCAAGTCCAAAATAATCCCTTTTTGTTCTCATTGCTGTATATACTTCCTTCATGTTACCTATATTACACATTATAATCTCCTATTGTGTTTGGCAGCTGTGTGTATTTAGTCCCAACACAACCTTCATTGTGTAAGCTTTAGAAGATAAGTCCATGTCTGGGAGACTCTCCTACATAAGAAGTAAACAGAGTATTTTCCAACTAATCATGTGTATATTCCTGACTTACAGGAAATTTAAAAATATTTTTAATCTCCCCACAGACATTTCCCTGGGTGGGGGTGGGGGGCAGACAGTCCTTAAAATACATAAAAAAATACCAGTAAGGCAAAAAATAACCTAATAATTGGGTTTTTTGTGCAAAATTCAGACCCATCCCCTTCCATTTTATAACAAGACCCCTAGCCTTTCTAAACAATTCTTTGTATGCAAGTTCTGCTGAGACAGCTACTGAGTTAGAAAATCCTATTCCTAGGTAAGTCATGTAGTTCCTTGTCAGCAGAAAAGCAGTATTCTTGGAACAACAAAGAAGAAGGGGTAAAGGTAATCCTCATTGCTTCAGTTCTCAAAATATTAATTCTATAAGCAGGCAGCCTTCCAAATTTGTGAAGCAACTGTTTGAGTCCCAAAACATCCTTCTCTGGATCTGATTAGTAAAGTATTCAACCTCTGCTGAAAATGGGCTACTAGCCCAGTCGGACTTCCCTGGTAAACAAATGTTAAATAAATAAATGAATAAAATTACTAAGTTTGATCATCTTCATTTAATAACAGCATATATTGTTTACCAGAGGATAGATAACCAGCTATTGCAGAGGACCTTATCTTTGTTGCTAAAATCTCAAGGTAAATTGCAAAATGTAGTGGGGATATGGGACAGCTTGTCCTAGTTTCCCTATTTAGGTTATGAGTAGGAGAGAGCTTAGCCTCTAGCTTTATTTTTGTATACCTGTATATAGTGTTGGAAGGCTCATATGTTTCATTGTCAGCATCAATAAAACCCATATTTCACAATCAAATAACTGTTGAACACTGGAGGGTTACCATTAAGTTTAGCATCCTCAATCAATAAAGTAGTTTTTAGAAATTGTAAAAGGTTGCTTGACCTGCAATGAACCCATCCAGATTAATTAAGATGGGCACATGCTTGACCACATTTGCCACGAGAATTGTTATAAAAAGCTTGCAATCCTGATTAAATATTGATGTAAGAACATAAGAAGCAACCAACAGGGGATCTTTTCCAGGTTTCATTACAAGAAATGTCATAGCTTCCTTCCAGGAATGGGGAACCTATCCAGTATATAAAATATAGTTAGCCAATCTAATGAAATTATCTATACAATTTATGTTCCCCCAAGTATAACCCCCAAGGGGCAACCTGAAAGGGTAACAGGTTTTACCTTTGGCTAATTTTAATAAGGCCTGGTCTAGTTCATGCACCATTACCTTCCACATGAGTTCCATCCCTTATTCCTGGTTCAGCTTGGGTAAAACTATTTGTCCAAGGTAATCCCACGTTAGTCTCTGAACATCACCGCAAGTATCCTCTTGGACATAAAAGTATGCATATTAAGATCAAAACACCTTTAATATCACTGTGGGTGATAACACATTTTCCTCTGGGTGAATGATCTTTCACTCTAGTCACCAATCTCTCTGCAAGCTAACATCTAGATTGTAGTACTAAGTATTTTTGCTCAGATGGTAAAGCATTAAAAGTTTTCAGTTTCAGAACTCTTTAGATTAGATCCAATTTATAGTCTAACAGACTATTTTTTCATCCACTTAAGCTCCCAGTTCTTGTGCACTCTTTAGTCCTCTCCTTTGATCTTAGTTCTTGTTTATTCTTGCTATAGCTGTTTGCTTAATGTTTCCCCATGAGTTTTCTTCTATGCTCTTTTAGGAAACTAGTAGGATTAGCTTTAACGGAGTCACGTTGTCCTGATACTTCAGACTTTTGCAATGAAAAATTTGCAGTAGAGTGTTAATACAAAATCAATGCAATGCTTGAGGCAATATAAGAAATATAATTAAACAATGGCAGTTTGGAATGGTGTAGATTCATTCCAGTGTGATGCCTCAGCTAGGGCTGAACACACCTTCTTGGCTGACCAGAAGAAGGGCTGAACTTTGATAATTTACATCTTATTCATGGGTACAGAATGTGTCACCACTAAGCAGACTACTAATTTAAGTCAAACTACACACACATTTCATTATAATGACACACATACACACACGCACACACACACACACACACACACACACACACACACACACACACACACACACACACACACACACACACACACAAAATCAAAGAAAGGAGCTGCAAAAGTATTCAGTTTGGGCTTGGGCAACATTAGTTAACATTGCAGATTTTTGCAGCTCAAGCCAACACTTGCCATCAGAAAAAGATTTTTTTACCTTTCATAAAATATACAATTGGAATCAGAGGTAGCAGAGCAACAAACCACAGGACCACTGTGCAAAAACTTAAAATAGGTAGGGGCCTATAGACAGGTCAGTTATATTTTTGATTAAAATATGGTAACTGTCGTTTGGGAGCAACTTACTAATGGGTGCTTAATGCTCCTCTGCAGTGTCTGACACTCATGTAGGTCATCTGGGGACTTTGGAGTGGAGAGATTAATGCTGTTGGAAGAGAATGAGAATGTGTAAGAACTGGGATTTGATTTTTAAAGCATTTAGAAAAATTATTTTTACTAAACCTACATAGAATGTTAGGAGGCTCCATATTAAAATGTCAGCACTCTTAATGCCGATACACAGGAAAATAAACCAGAAAATACAGGAGAAGAACAAATATTGAGTACCACTCTTCTCCTTTAAACTTTTTTTTTTTTTTTTTTTTTTTGCAGGGGTCAAGTCTCAAGTCTCACTGCACTCCTCAATATGGGAACAAGCCTCTGATATTCCCTGAACCCACACACACACACACACACACACACACACACACACACACACACACACACACACACATATATATATATATATATATATATATATATTTACACCAGTTCCA
The DNA here is from genome assembly GCF_019279795.1 of Protopterus annectens. Lineage (NCBI taxonomy): Eukaryota > Metazoa > Chordata > Ceratodontiformes > Protopteridae > Protopterus > Protopterus annectens. The sequence goes on from NC_056733.1 coordinate 1,524,814,815, forward strand.
ACATCTCCATATCTTGGAGAAAAGGGAATATTCTCAGAAATGGCTATCTCAGACTTGGTATATATACAAGTCTGGTTTTTTGACCACTCAATTACTGTATTTTAGGGCTTGGTGAAGTGGGTCCAAACATTTCAAGTAGTTACCATCTGAGAATAGAGGGTGAACAGTGCAAACTTACTGAGGTTTGAGGAGAAGATTTCATTTTCTTAAAACCTCAAATAGTTTATGGAGTCCCATCTTATCTCATTGCTAACAGCAGAGACATACTGAACATGTCTGACATAACAGACCTTACATTTTTATGTCAAAAGTCAAAACAGTGTTTGGAAAACAGTGTTACAAAATGTCTCATTTTGTGTAAATGACATAGTATTACATTACTGCATTTGTACATATATTTATGGTACCAAGGGTGACATACTGAAGAGGTTTTACATGCAGACTACCAACATTTCAGGTTACATTAGATCATGGAGTCCCTAGCCGACTCTCATCCGAATAAGACACCTATCATTTTTAGTGCTTTGCAGGATCATTAAAGCTCAGCTTATGCCTGATGGTTACCCTAAAATCATGATTTTTTTCCACAATGGATATGATCTGACCTTTCACCCATAGTGGGACTTGCAATCTAGGGTTACCAAAACATTGGTTTACACTTGTTAATGGTAAATTTGAGACCCATATCTGTGGTATGCTTAACTGTTAAGCTTGTCATAGTTTCCAGATGTGGTAATTACAGTTCCTATCTTGCAGTTATCAGCATATTCTGATATCCAACATTTATCAAATGTTGGGAAATAGAAACACAATGAAATAACATAGGCCTCAGGATCTATCCCTCGGGAGCCCAAACCATGGAGATAACATGGCCAAAACTATTACCTGTCACTGTCTACCCTCCAACTATGGGTGGGAGGTTGGCGTAATGGTTAAGGTGCTTACCTTAGAAACACAAGGTGCAGGGTTTGATTCTGACATGCGGTAATTTGCTAGGCTTAAAATAGTCCATAAGGGCAGTTAGCCTAGTACTAACCTATGAACCATCGTGTTATCCAGCTAACTATAAATGTGTTTACACCACTGTGAATCAAACCACTGATGATGCCCTGGATTGGTAAAGTTCTAAATAAATTGCTACAAAGGATAAGCCACAGTCTAACCCCATAATGACAGTGTGCTGCAAGTCTAACAGACTAGTTAAAATAAATCTTCCTGGAAAGAGTCCATGTTGTAATATGGGTCCAATACACACTTTCTTGTTCTATGATTTTTATTTAGGAAAATTCAAAACACTTTCCTAAAACGTTAATTAGTCGTGAGATGGTTATTATGCAGATCTCTAGAGTCATGTTTGAATATAAGAACCACATTTGCCTACTTCTATTATGATGATATAAACCCTTTTTTAAGTGACGTGATGGAAAATTCTGTTTAGGAAAATTTAAACATTCTCTGAGCCTTTAATCGAGATATACTGACATTCCATCTGATCCCATACTGTAAGGCCATTTGTTAGAGGTATTATTTTCTGTGACTGAAACATCATTACAGATGGTATTGTTTTAGTCTAATTCATGGCACAGTGAATAGCTACTAATTTGACATGCTCAAGTGTGGTTTTGATGAATTGGTAGCCTGCTACAAGGTAAAAAATCAAGAGGTAGAAAATCAACAGACATGGGAAACTATGAACAAACAGATTTGTTCCTCAGTAATTCTATAAAATAAAATGAAAATCTCATAGTAACACAAACTGAGCTGTACCAGTGTCTGTCTGTGCTGCATTGAAATAACAGAGATAACAGGAGTTATAAAAGTAAAATACTTCTGAATACGTACATTTCGCCAACATTCAGTCAGGATAAGCACACTCAAACACACACCTGTGCGCGCGCGCACACACACACACACACACACACACACACACACACACACACACACACACACACACACACACACACACACACACACACACACACACACACACACACACACACACACACACACACACACACACACACACACACACACACATCTTCCCATGCAGACAATGGTGAATAGTTTGCATGTTTCTTACACATTCTTCTGTCAGTTACAACTCCTGTTTACAATAGCTTTCACACCTAGTGTCTGTCAATACCTGGAAAGGCTGCAAACTGACAATCTTAGATAGGCCTGCAGTTCATCTACTTTATGTTGTTGGGGGTTTAAAACTACTGTGAATAGGTTAGAGCAGTTCTTAGAACAATGCAAATCAAAGTAATTCTGGCAGAAAGTTAAAAGTACTCAGGTTGTAGTCTGTGACTCACAAGAGTGCCATTCCATTTACATGGGAGTTAACAAAAAATTAATTTCCTCATGTTTAACATGACATATATAAACAGGATTTGAAACAGATTCTGAAAACCAGAGGGCACAGCAGTAAAACAAGATCAGATTATAATAACAAGCCACATGGTTATTTTTGGTGAAACATATTAAATATAAGAAGAAGCACTTAGAGTGATTTTGATGATTTAAAATAACCCAGCATACAATGCTACAAGGATAAAAACACATTGAGTTTCTAGCTGGTTTTCCTTTAATTCACATTGTGAACATGGAAGTCAAGGAAAGTTGTTGTGTCTTTCGGCTTTTCCTGGTTAGGGGTTGCCACAGCGGAACTCCGGTCCACTAATGACTGGCAGTAGATTTTTACATGCCGAGTTGCCGGCCCTGGCGCACAACCTTCAATGAAGGTATGCCCATTCACGCATGTCTCCACACAGAAGATGCTCTAGCTGAGAATCAAACGGGACAACGTCTTACTGTGAGGCGACAACGCCACCGCAGCACCACCACTGCAGTTATGGAAGTCAAGGAAAGTAAGTCCACCAAATGACCTGATAGTTGCCGAAATCTATATTTCACTGAGTGAGTAAGCACATTTATTTATTTATTTATATACATTTGTTGACCGGGAGTGTCCGACTGGACATAGGTCCATTTTCAGCGGAGGCCCGGGGAGAAAAGCTCCACAGTTAAAATATGCAGACAGTAGTTACATTGGATTTACATAGCAACTAACAATTTGATCAACATAGCAAGTAACAATTACAAACTCAGTTACAGATGAAGAACATAGTACATCAGTAGACAACTAGAATTTTTATCATCTGCAAAGTACATAACAGACATTAACAATTGTTACAATAATAAGTTCCTGCTGTATACTAAGTAGTTAGGCTTATGAGCATCTGAGCTTGCTATAATCAAGGTAGTTACTGGGGTGGAAAGAAAGGTAGTGGGTGGATGGGGTGGGTGCTATTAGAGGAGGAGTTGTAAGGGCATAGCCAGCATGTTTTTAGGTGCACTTTTAGTAAAGTTTTGAAGTGGGTGCATGATGGTACGGAGGTAATTGTGGGTGGGAGGGAGTTCCATAATTTGGCTATGGTGAAAGAGAATAGTGCTTCTCCAGCAGAGTTATTGGCTTTAGTGACCTGTAAGTGATTTTTGTTGCTGGATCTTAGTGGTCTGGTGGTGCGATAAGGTTGGAGTAAATTCTGGAGGGATGAGACTTTTAGTGGATGGTTTACTAGTTTGTGGGCTAGTGTGAGTTGATACCATTGAAGGAGGTAAGGGAGTTCAAGCCAGCCCAGTTCAGCAAGTGAGAGACAATGGCGATTATGGTAGGATGCCCCTGTGGTGAATTTGGAGATTTTGTTGTAGCAGGTCTCAATCTTGTTTAGATCGCATTGCCTTAGGTTGGTATATATTGGAGAGGCATAAAGTAGGGTGGAGATAAGGTGGGTATTTGCTATTGAAATCTTTGCTGCTTTGGTGAGTAGCTCCTTATTTCTGTATAACCCTCCTAGTTTTTTGTGGACTTTTTTTATGGTCATGGATATGTTTATGTCAAATTTCATTTTGTCTATTTCCACTCCTAGCAATTTGGTGTGTTCTGTTGGGTATATAATGGTGTTTTTTGCTGTGATGTTAAAGTGAGAGTTGTTTTGAGTAGGTTTAATACTGTATAATGTAGTATACATAAGGGGTGTGGCTTGTGTCAGGAAATAGGATGACATAAAGGTGACAACTGTAGTTTCTTTGTATTTTAAAGCTACAGACTCATGCACCAAGAAATAATGAGAGTGTGGTGAGGAGGCAGTTACAAAATTATTACTTATCAGGTGGCAGATGTATTATGTTGTGCAATGAAATAATAAGGAAAACACAAGGATTATTTACTGCTAGGGGAAACATTCTATGTATTAAGTCAGCTAACTTAGATGAGAGCCTTGCGTACTCCATCAACTTTGGTATGGGTTTGACTGCCTCTCATTATCATCTGGATTTGAAAGAGTTAATATTTGACTGTGGTTCCATAGCCATACCATCTATTTGTTTTAGGTTTGTAAAAAGTACCTTTAATGGCACTATGCTTGAATTAAAATAAAATGAGCTGCAGTAGAGCAGTACTGTAAACATAGCCATATAGTTCTACTGACTCACTATGGCGTTTCTCCTTCCCTATAGGTTTACGAAGTTTCTAAGTATTTTTTCTTTTTCATTATAACTTGGCATATGTGCAAAACAGACAGTATTTTAACATTAAAACTCATTTCCTACACAAACAGGATCCAACATAGCGGAGTTGCCACTGTTGCACACTAGGGCAGTGCCGGTTAAGCAGGTTTAAACTATTCGGGCTACCTAAAGTCCACTCTTCAAATTTTCCCTTAAAACTACCTTCCTCGAACTATACTACTGATCTAATCAGCGTATCCTATAACTAAAAAGATCATCTCTACTTGACTCCAAGTAGACTATTCTCTATCTGTTAAACCTAGCACTTGCTCCTACAGTACTTATTACCTTGATATGGCACTCTTGTCATAGATAGTACCCCAAAAAGGCAACCCCCCATTTCTCGGTCACCCACGTCCCCCGGAATCTTTTTTAAATTTTTTTTTGTCTATTCCTTCTAGCATGTCGAGGGATCAGTTGCTAGTGTCCTCTCCTGCTCAGCTGGTGAACCTGGGAATATTGAGGCAATGTTACAATTGCCTCATGTACACAGACAACTCTCTCCTCCTCACACAAAACACAAATACATGCGAGAGATGCAACTATACAGCCAAACTGGAGGCTGAGCTCTCTCAACATAGGGCTGGCAAGACCAGTCAGGAGGAGAAGGTTACCACACACACTATAGACCCAGTCTCACATAGTACCATCACAACCTCAAATCATACACATAAACACACAAAGACATACACGGAGGCTCTGATCAAAAATCTACCAAAACAGCAGAGGCCACCAAAGCAGACACCCAAACAACCACCACCTCAGAACACAACACCTGCAACACATAGACCTCACAGTCAGAGTGTCAAACAGTCACAGCCCTTAAGGCCAAACACAATGCCAGACACACTAGTCATTGGTGACTCTATAGTCAGACACACTGACGTCCCGCTCACCAGACTGAGTAAGGAGAAGGTCACAGTAAGCTGCCTGTCGGGCGCTAGAATCCGCCACATAACGCAAGCACTCAGGTCTCTCAACAGCAGGTACAAATATGACTCAGTCATTGTCCACACTGGTGTAAACGACCTGAGATGTACCTCCTTGGACTACATGAAAAGAGACATTGAGGAGCTCTCTGATTATGTAGCCCAGGCGGGAGCAGTATCCTACCTTCACCAAGAATGATGCCACAATACAGAGATAAGATGATCAGCTTTAACAATTGGCTTAAACACTGGTGTCATTCAAAGGGGATCCAGTGTCTGTCTGCCTGGGATGACATGCTGGACAAGCCACGCTGCTTCACAAGGGATGGCTTGCACCTGTCACCCCTGGGATTCCGGATATTGGCAAAGGCTCTTGCCACCCCCATAGTGCCTTTTTTAGGCAAGGCTCAAATTCTAAACCTACCACCCTAGAACACAAAAAAGGAAAAAACTAAGGGTAATGCTGCTCAATGCCAGAAGTCTAAATCTCAAAATGCACGCACTCGAGGCCCTTCTCAGTATGGAGAACATCGATGTCTGTGCTGTGACAGAAACCTGGTTCAAGGCTCCTGAGAGCACCCCAGCACTATCAGGTTTTACCTCATATCATGCGTTCCGGCCCCAAAATCCGGACAATACCAAGAAAGGAGGGGGGGTATCCATATTCATCAAGGACACCCACACCTCAAGACTGGTGGCAACGCATGATGCATCGGAGACCATCCAGGTGCAATTAACCATAGGCAAGACTGCTCTGCAAATTGTAGCATGTTACAGGCCACCCTCACAAACTCAGGAACCTCACATGGCCTTCCTGAAAACACTAGAGGGGATAAATGTATCACCAAACACCATCATACTAGGTGACTTCAATTACCCTAATATAGATTGGGAACATTACTCAAGCCCAAACACCCTAGCCCAAAAGTTCCTGGAATTCATAAACTCAAATGCCATGGAACAACTAGTCACCATCCCCACAAGAGGAGATAACATACTTGATCTCATCATCACGAACATGGGAGCACAATGTTCAACACCGGAAGTATACCCCTCACTGGTGAGATCAGATCACAAACTAATCTCGCTGGAGGTCCTCATCCCACCCCAACTGGAAATAGAAAGGACCACAGTAAAAACCTTCTCGAAAGCCGACTTCACACTTCTAAAGACTAGTGTGGTCTCCTTTAAGGCCCCGAGCCGGCGGAAAACAGTACTCAAGCCGCTGAATCACTTACAAATGCCTTCTACCAGCACCTGCAGGACTGCATGGATAAGGCAATCCTAAGCAAAACAAAGACTCTTTGTACCAAAGGCAAGCGTCCAGTCTGGTGGACCCCAGCCATAAACAAACTCTACAACAAAAGGAGGAAGCTACTACAAGATAGAGCAAAATCCTTAAAAGGTAAGACACCCTTGATCACTATAAGTAAAAAACTAAGAGCTCTCATAAAATCATCCAAAGCAAATTTCGAGAGAAAAATAGCTAAAGACTCAAAAGACAATCATAAGGCCTTCTTCAGCTATGTTAGAAACCTGGGAGGAAACTCCCAGATATGGTCAGAACTAGTTCAAAATGATGTGAAGATTACTGATCCTACAGACATTGCCAACATACTGGCTGACAGGTTCAGTGCAAACTTCTCCCCCCCCCAAAAGGAGAGATATCTATACCAAACGATTGCAGCCCCCCAAACATCTCCAACGCCCAAGTGAGAACTGCTCTCTCCAAAGCAAAAAACACAGCATCCATGGGACCTGATGGTGTCCCCGGCTGTGTGCTCCATGAACTCAATGAGGAATTAAACCCACAGCTAGGACAGCTGTTTAATCAAAGTCTTACCTCTGGATATGTACCCAGGGAGTGGCGCACTGCAACTGTGGTCCCACTTCACAAAGGCGGTGCCTCCACCGACCCTGGAAATTACCGGCCCATTAGCTTGACAAGCCTTATCTGCAAAGCCATGGAGAGGATCATAATGGACCTCATAAATAAAGACATAGGGAATATGCAGACTTTGGATCCAACCCAGTTTGGCTTTGTCAAAGGCAGATCATGCCTTTTAAACTTGGTTGACTTTTTCGAAACAGTCACCAAAGCCATTGATGAGGGAAAGGCAGTCCATGCAGCCTACCTCGATCTGGCGAAGGCCTTCGATACAATACCCCACTCGGGTATCATTGAAAAACTCATCAGCTTAAATGTTAACCCATACATCACAAGATGGGTTGCAAACTGGCTGAGTGACAGAACCCACAGGGTCAGAGTTGCTGGCGCCATGTCAGACTCAAAGCCTGTCACAAGTGGTGTCCCACAGGGCTCAGTCCTGGGCCCACTCTTGTTTGGCCTCTACTTTTCCGAAGTACAAGCAAACACAGGAGGGTTATGGCTCACAAAGTTTGCAGATGACTGCAAACTGGGCGCCATAGTAGAAAACACATCTGACACAGATATCCTTCAGAAGGGTCTCACAGAAACGGATAACTGGTGCCAGAGCCACGGCCTAAAGTTAAATGCCAAAAAATGCATAGTCATACCCTTCGGGAAAAACAAGGTTACCCCTAGCTACCAAATAGGTGGCAATCCACTGAGCACAGAAGAAGTTATCAGGGACCTGGGGACCCAGGTTGATAGTAGTCTGTCATTCGACACCCATGTAGCTAAAGAAGTTAGGAAGACCTTCTACATTGCCCACCTCATCATGAAGGGATTCTCATCCAGATCAAGGGAGGTCATAGTCTCCCTTTACCCATCACTCATCAGACCAATGATTGAGTACAATGCCCCATTCGGAATGTATCTGACCCGACACTTGCAGCAGCTGGAGAGGCCACAAAAGTTCCTCACCAAAAGGATAAAGGGTCTCAAAAATCTGTCCTATGCTGCCCGACTGAAAGAACTCCAGCTCTATTCAGTCGCTTACCGCTTGCTCAGAGGTGACCTTTGCCTAACATACAAGGCCATGTCAAACCCAGATTTGATGAATATGCTTCACCTCAAAAAATCTAGATCCATCAGAGCCACAAGGGCGGGAGACTTAAACCTCGACACGGCTATTAATAGGACGTGCTGGAGGGATAGATTCATCACCCAAAGACTCCCTATTCTGTGGAACAAAATCCCGGTATATGTGAGGCAGAGCACCTCGCTGGCCTTGTTCAAGAGAAATCTTGACCAATGGATGGGAGATCGCAGATATACCCCAGGGATTACCTCAGCGTCACTGCTCGATAGAGGCACAGCAAAATAATGGGTATAGTTCCCCATACTAAAGGGGTGGCGTAAGCCACAAAACGAAGGGCTAGGCTTGTAAATGCCCTCGGGCAGATAGCCTAGTATGAACCTATGAACCTATGAACCTATGAACTTGGCAAATCTACTTTGCGTCTAGTGGTTAGCATCCTGCAAAGCAATACATGACATGAACTTTTCTGACATGAAACATTAATGTGTGTGATATTGAGTGCATTTAAAGAATGCATGCCAGTGTGAATTTAAATGTATGATTAATGGTGTTTTTCATTATGGCAGATGTGGTTGCCATTTGGCAGTACCACTTAAAAATTATGAAGCTAGACTTAATCATATGTAGCAGAAAAAGCAAAACATACCTGTGTGACACCACTGAATAAAATATTAATTAAAAAAATATAATCTTTGATCTCTCACCCACTTTTATAAATTATATTTAATGCTGACTCTGCTCACTTAATTCTTAGTATTTTTTACTTCGGCCATCAAGTTTCAGCTGCATTAGTCTGCATTACATAACATTCATCTGACAATCAGTAATGACTTTCAAAATGGCGGCTGCGTCAAGCAGTCCAACCAGCCTACTTAAATCACCTCTACTGTTTTAAAGCAGCAGGAAGAGGTGCTAGAAAGTGCAATTATTATTCAAAATGAAGGAATATGTCTAAATGCTGAGTTGCTTTACAATACAATTTTTCCCTTAGGGAACTCAAAGTTCAGCACATGTGCAGTACAAGCTATGAGTTGTGTAAATATTTAATTTTTTGCCACAGCAACATGCAGATTATCCCATTACTATTTGGAACTGTATGACTTGATCAGGAAAGCCGCATGCATTCTGTGATTAAATATTTTTTCTGCTGCCTTCCATATTTAGTAGCTGAGGAAAACTGTATTATACTCTGTGATTTTTACCTATAGGCATGGCTCTGACAGATTGGTGGCTATTAATTATGAAGGTAGTCCTTGGGAGGTATTGCTTTTTGTTTTCAACCGAGCAGTTGTCAATTATTCCTTGCCTGCTCAGAGCCTGTCTCACTACTTAGGGACAGGATGTTTCATCCTTTCGAGGGACCCTTTGGTGTGCTACGCACTGCCTGAAACTGTTTATTCATTGTGAAATGTTCAGCTACCCTGGTTGTCACTACTACACTTTGTTATTGCACACAACACACTCAAGTCATGCTGATGCAGCTCCTCTGCTAGCACAACTTAGTATTTTTTTCATTGTTCAGTTCCCACGATACCACCTCCACCCACCAGAAAGACTGACTCCTAAGAAATGATGTGAGTCTGCCACTGGGATTGAGTCAACATGTTCACATTTTATTACTACGTTTTTGTTCATTTGAATTCTCGCTGACTTATCATAATTGGTGACATATCCTATGATCATGTGGTATTCTGAAAAGCTACCATTAACAAGTCATCAATATATGTAATCAATGATGATGTGTTCTTGTTTATATTTCATATAATAAAACAAGTATGTAACTTATATAACTTATTAACACCTTTGTGGTGTGGACTGTCACTCTTCTAGCAACTTGCACACATACTTAACATTCCACAGCATTTTTGGAACATCAACTTAGAAGGCATAAGATGAACAAATCTAAATATTTTGTGAACAATAAGAGCTATTAAAACTATGCAAATAGCAATATTATCAGTAAGAAATATCTTTATAGTGATAATAGTTAATGCACTCATAGTCTTTCAATAAATACTATTTTATAATGCACACAAACCAAGAATTATATTTTTGCAAAACTTTCACAAACAAACTTGTCATATGTTGGAAACTATATAATCTAGGCATGTATTCTTAGAACACATTTGTTAACCAGACATAAGGTTTCATGTGACAGCAAGAAAGTCCACTCTGAGTGCATGTTTATTGAGATATTTACAAAAATATGAAGACATATACTTGATTTTATAATTAACAGTATATAAATACTGAATGAAAAAGTATATAAATAACACTGAATATCTCTCAAGATGTGCAACTTACAATGTAAATATCAAGTACACTTTTCTTCAACAACATTTAAGGTTTCACCTGATACCATGCAACACTTTGTAAGTCATTTGTTTTTTGAACTATTATGTACTGTTGGAAATATTGATTATTTTCATAATTACTACCAAAAAAAAATAGCAGTATCTCTAGTATGGTATTATATAACTGGACAATGACAATGGATTTTACTATCAACCACCATGGCATTTCACACTATACCCATCATTAGCATGTAGGTCTCGTAGTTATGGAAGTAGGAACATAAATATGAAAATATGAATAATAAGTGGAGATCACTATTTAATTTCTGTACTGCAGGACCTCCTACATTAACAATTATAATGTTGTTTTGTTAATTATTCCTTGGCCTTTCTAGTACTATTACTAGCTGGTAAATCACTTACTTAATGAAGCTAGACTGAAAAAGTCTGGATGTTATAAATAAGGAGCTATGGGTTTTAACTGGAAAAATACAAAAAAAAAGGTGATATAGGCTTGAATGAGATAATAAAGGGTTAATAGCTCCAACAAAAAGTATGTTATAAGTGGGGCAGCCTTGTCTGGAAATATTTTTATAAAATGATCATTAATTTTTAATGTACATTTCTGAATTGGCATACAAATTGTGAGTCATTGTCCTTAAGGCTATAGGTTCTTAGTATTACTTTTTAAACTTGCCACAAGTATTTTCTTTTGATATAATCAAATGTTTTTTATGCTGCATTCAATTTAATGGAAATGTATCATACCACTCATATGCATCATATTTGAATACCTCAATATAACTGCCTGAAGATAATTATTGGCATCATTCACTGTATTACTGAGACAAAATCCAAACTGTGTAGGAAAGAGGATAGAATCTCTCATATTATTTTATTTATTGTTGTTTCTATGATTTTACAGTTGCCAGTTATAATTGAAATTGTTCTATAGTGCTCCAATGTAATTCTCTCTTCACCTTCTTTATGTATCAAAATCATAGAAAAGGGAATCTTCCAATAGGGAATTGTCATAAACTGGAAAAAGTTGTAATAAATAAGGGACTAATTCTTCTGAATATGTCTGGTAAAATTCAACAAATAAACCATCAGTATCAGGAATATTATTGGTTTTCAGAGAATGAATTGCTTGTTTTATTTCACAAATAAGAAACAGCGTATCCAGCCAAAAAGGCAAGTAACCAATAAAAAAAAAGCTCAATATCCAAAGCAGAAATCCAAACAGACTGAGAGCAGATAAAAAAAAACACTCTTTAATTCACTTCAGTTAACGTGCTTTCATGCACAGACTTGCGACTTTTTCAGAAATAAAGTAAAAAAACATTTTTACTGATACGTATATGAAAAACCAATGAATTATTAATTAACAATTATTCAATCAGAGTCCAAGCAGACTTTCACATAATAAAACAAATAATAAAAGAAATAAACAACTCAACATCACCACAAAGAGTTAAATATGATACAAAGCCATTAAAAAGTGCTAAAAACAATCAAAGCACATAATAAAACTGTTCAGTTTCATAACTTTGCAGAGCATAACTTCAACAAACTTCCTATAGATACAAATTTGTTAAAGCCTGTCATATTGGTGGTGTTTAACCTTAACTGCCACAATAACTCTTTTAATTCTAGTTTAGATTCCCAAGCATAGCCTCTTAATATCCATATTCACATTTTCTAACACAATGAAAACCTGCATTTGTCTATATTGGGTCTGCCATCACAACCAACTGTAGTATGTTTATACAGAGCATTCAGTTTATTTTCCTTAGCCATGTCATATAAATGTTCATAAATTCTTTTTCTTTATAATCTTTCTGTTTTTCTTACGCTTCACAATCTAAGCATAAAGGCATACAATCAACACCTATAGAAACAAATGTTTCCGGAACTTTAACCTAAACTTTTTGCCATTAAATATAACAGGAATGGTGTTGTCTTTCCAAATGTATTTACACGACTATATAGTCCACATTTTCATTGCTGTAAAAGGGACAATTATATTAGTTGTCTTTGTGACCAAGGTCGAGTTCTATTCAAATTTGTTCTTCAAATTCTGGGCCCTTTTGTATACAAAATTATGAGTATCACTTACATCATTGTATAAAACTGTATCAGCCTTAAAATGGCCCAGTTATTCTCCACCATTCTTTTAAAATATCAACATCACTGCTATAATACAAAACCAATGCCCTATCAAAATGTGTTCTGGATTCCTTAGGCAAAATCGGGAGAGGAAAATTTCCTTAGCTTCTAAAAGGGGGCTTAAACCTATTTATTCTCCCCTTATAGACATTTGAAATAAATTGATCTATTATATTTTTCAGGATAACTTCTCAGTATAAGAATGTTCTGTAACACGTGAACCTATTCTATAAAAATAGCTTCATCTGATATCATTCTAGACAAATGAATCAGCAGTCCTTTTACTAAACTATATTTTTGTTTCTCTGGTTTGCAACTCTTAAAGTGCAAATATGAATTTGAGAAGATGAGCTTTCTGCAAATATTTGAAACAACCCCCCTTCTTTTTGGTTAATTTAAAATACAAAAAAATTAATCTCAGTGTGTGTGTGTGTGTGTGTGTGTGTGTGTGTGAGAGCGAGCGTGTGTGTGTCTGTGAGCGTATGTGTGTATGGGCAAATCACGGAAATTCTGTTGTTGAGTCAGTGTCCCTCCACAGGATACAGATGTCATTCAAAATTGGAAGTACTTCACAAAACAGGTAGCATATTTATTTATTTATTGCATTTGTTTACCAGGAAAGTCCACTAGCCCTAAAAGAGCCCATTTTTACTGGATGCCCAGGGAGAAAAGCTCTGACAAGAACATAGATACAGAAAATATTAAACATTAATTGGTACAAAAGTAGATACAGAGTTACAGATAGTGATTACAGTAATATATACAGAATATATACATAAAAGCAGGAATTTTGTTGGTTACCAGATGAATTCAATCAGAGCGGTATAAACAGAGATATATTACTCAGCATTATTGTACCAGTATCAAGTGATAAAAAATAATAATTATGGGGAAAATATCATCAGTCTGTAGTAGCAAAAATCATAGGAGTTTAGTTATCATATAAGGAGAAGGAGGAGGTTAGGTTATAGAGCAGGAACATAGCCAGGAAGAGATTAAATGATTTTTCAGTATTTGTTTGAAGGTGGTGGTGCTGCCTGTGTTTCTTATAGAAGGTGGAAGTCAATTCTGTAGTTTGGTGACGGTGAAGGAATAGAGGAGTTGACCAGGAGGTAAGGTGGGCTTCGCTACTTTTAGAAGTAGATGATTTTCAGATCTTAGTTGCCTACTGGGTTGGTATTAGGGGAGTAGTCTTGAGAGAGCAGGACAGCCTGTGGGTCTGTAGATTATTTTGTGCGCTGTAGTTAGTTGAATGAATGAGAGATGGTGGGGGAGTTCCAGACAGCCTAATTGTTTCAGTGCGTTACAGTGGTGGGATGACAATTTGGCCTTGGTGACAAATTTGGCTATTCTGTTCTAATACATTTCAAATTTGGATTTTGCAGAATTTTGGACATTAGTGAGGAGAGGGGGGGGGCATAAAGGAGAGAGGGTAATAAAAAGGTAGTTGCAAGGGCTTATCTAGTAGTGAGACTAAGTAAGTGTTGGTGCCTGTAGAGCATATCAAACATTTGGTGTGTTTTTATGATGTTATTGTTTACGTATACGTCAAAGCTAAGGTTTTCATTTATAATAATGCCTAGTAGTTTAGTGTGTGGGACAACTATATATTGTCTTGGGTTTTTATAGTGAAGAAAAACAAATATAAAAACACCCAGTAAAGTAAATGCTTCACAACAGTAAAAAAACAAGTAGAAATAATTCAAAAGTAACAAATACAGTAGTGAAGCAACCACATAGTAGGCACGGACCATGAAACATAAAAACCTTTTAATGCACAGAGAAACAGTGGTGAGCGCTTTCACAGATGCTTCCTCAGACCAACAAACATTGACATACATTAAACAAACCCTTAAATGAGAACATTCCACCAATACAAATACTCCCTGATTCTGTCCCTAATTGTCCTGTCCATCTTTCCTAAGTAAAATGATTGACATATGCTGCAGATAGCAAGATATACCACATGTTGTGTGGCACAGTTAGCATATACGAGGAACCTAAATATACAGCCTGTGTCAGGATGCCTAAACTCACCAGAATTGTCAAGAGACATACAAAAATTACAATGACCACATAGTCATGTACCATGTTCCTCCTAGGGTTGCTCCTCAACCTCTCCCTTAGGATAAGACAATAACCTCTTTAAGTTGCATTTGTTCTTGAATCTGAATCTTGGTGCCCACACAATGAAGTGATGAAGTGCCCACAGCTACGCCATCTCTCCGTAGATCGAAACACCGATTAAACATAAACATATTGTTCTCCAGGATCACCTCCAGGAACAGACAAATCAACTCTATCTGTCTGGCCCCACAGTCACTGTGTCTAACAAGATATCATATGTGTGATACAATGTGTTTATTCATGTGACAATAGCTTCGCCAACATGTTCTTGGCACTCTGGCAAGAGGAAAGACTGCTCCCCATGGAAATGTTTAGGAGATTGGTTCCATTCTGTCATCGTTTTGTAGATGACCTTTTTTTGATTTGGGTGGGTAGCTCAGAAGAATTGTTGATATTTGTTGAACAGATGAATAGTATGACTGATTACCTGAAATTAACTATGGCTATTCTAGTAGCAGGCTCGAGTATCTGGATGTCTATGTTGAGAGACTTGATAATGGTCTCATTAATACCGGGGTATATAGGAAAAATTGCTATAGGAATACCCTACTGCATGGAGGTAGTATGCACCCTGGATATGTCTTCAGTAATGTCATCAGGGAACAAGGGATGAGGGCATCCAGACTCAATGCCACTGACGATGGATTCAATATGGAATTATTGAGCCTCACGGATAAACATGTGGACAGAGGATACAATCATACAGAAATTGTTAAAGGGTTTCAGGACCTGGACAATCTTAGGTAAGGTAGGGCTAAACCTTACTATTCTGCTGGTGGAGATGTATTCAGTAGTAGAATATTGTGTGAGCCAACTGGAGAGGTGAAGATACCCCTATATTATACGAGTGATAGTACCATCATTTGAATATTGTTAGGAAGAACTAGAGGGTTTTGACAACAGATCCAGCAATAAGGGAGATAGTAGGGGAAGCACCAAGATTCAAATTCAAGAACAAATGCAACTTAAAGAGGTTATTGTCTTATCCTAAGGGAGAGGTTGAGGAGCAACCCCAGGTGGAACATGGCACATGATCATGTGGTCATTGTAATTTTTGTACATCTCTTGACAATTCTGGCAAGTTTAGGCATCCTGACATAGGCTGTATATTTAGTTTCCCCATATACGCTAACTGTGCCACACAACATGTGGTATATCTTGCTGTCTGCAGCATATGTCAATCATTTTATATAGGAAAGATGGACAGGGCACTTAGGGACAGAATCAGGGAGCATTTTTATTGTATTAGGATTCGGTTCCATCATAGCGCCCTGTCCAAACATAATACTGCCTGTGGGAATGAACATCAGTTTAAGTTCATGCCCATTGATATTATTTGTTCCAGTTCATGGGGAGGAGATGTGAAGAACTACACTGAAAACAGGGAACGTAAATGGATAATAAGTTTAGGGCAGATAGAGATAGAGGGCTCAATGAGAGAGCCTCATTGAAACCTTTGCTGAAAGCTAGGAGACTCTCTGTTAAGTAGATATGCCTCAGATTCATTTGTGGACAGTTGGGAGATTAGACTAGTATTAATATGACACTACACTCTTTCATTAGTTTTAATATGTTTTACTGTATGCATGGCTTTAATTGTAGTGTTTAGTGCATATACATATATTCTTAGGTTTTTATTATTTATGTTTATTTTAATGTTTTTCACATCTATAATGAAGTCTTTATTTAACGGAAAGCATTTCTTTTTAAGACATTCTTGTGTGCTGATTGGTGGAATGTTCTCATTTAAGGGTTCATTTAATGTATGTCAATGTTTGTTGGTCTGAGGAAACATCTGCAAAAGTGCTCGCCACTGTTTCTCTGTGCATTAACATGTTTTTATGTTTCATGGTTCATGCCTACTGCATGGTCGCTTCACTACTGTATTTGTTACTTTTGGATTATTTTTATAGTGAAAAGTTTTTTTTGTCTAGGGGAGTGATTTTCTTAGGGGTAAAAAATACTAGTTTAGTTTTTTTTTTTATTTATCGCAAGATTAATTTTAAACATCCAAGATGCAGTAGAGGTGAAGGCATTCTGGGTGATTTGCTGAAGTTCAGAGCTGGAATTTACACTGCATATTATTGTAGAGTCATCAACATATGGAATTGCTGAGCATTGTGGGAGAGTGGAGTGAAAGTTGTTAATAAAGATGCTAAATAAGAGAGGACCAAGTCTGGAGCCTTGGGGTACCCCTGTGGAAGTACTGAGGAATGGAGAGTAAGATTGTTGCCATTTGGTAGATTGCTACCTATTGGAGAGATATCTGTTGAACTACTGTAGGGTAGGTGGGCAAATTTGGAGGGAGGATTGTTTGGAGAGGAGGATGGTGTGGGAAATGGTATCAAAAGCTTTGGAAAAGAGAATAGATTAATCTGTCAGAATCACATGCCCACTTAACTGAATCAAGAAAGGACAGGAGGGCAGTAGTGGTGCTGTGTCCTGGTCTGAAACCATGCTGAGTGGGGGATAGAATTTGGTGTTCAAGCAGGTGGTTGAGGAGGTGAGCATGGATGCATTTTTCCAGTATTTTAGAGAGGGGTGAGAGAATTGCTATTGGCTGAAAGTTTGTGGTGTCTGTGTTGCTGTTGCCTTTGTATAAAGGGAGAATGTCTGGGACTAGGGATTCTTTAATTGATCTGTTAATGAGTATGCTGATGGAATAAGCTATAAAGTTTGAAGCTAGCTGCAAGAAGTGTAGGGGTAGATTGCCAGGGGCTAGAGTACAGGGTTTTAGCTTAAGTAAATGTTTTTTATTGTGACGGTAGGTATGGGGAAGAATTTTAGGTTGGAATTGAGGGTAGTATTGTTTTCTGTCATGATTTGGTCATCAGCTGTTTTGGTGGTGGTGGTGCTAACTGTAGGAACGGTGCTGGTTAGGTTATCTATGGTGTCAATGAAGAGGGTGGCACATTTGGCTGTGGGTTAGTCTGGGTCAGGGGATGGTTTACTTTGAGAGCCTGGGTATAATAATTGGTTAATGGAGAACCAGAATGTTTTGGGATTATCTTTATGTTGGCTTTGTAGATGGAGGCAGTGGGCTTTTTTTTATCTCTTGTTATTAGTAATTTTGCCTTCTTATGGAGTTGCTTGTGTTGTAGTAGAGTTGAGGGGTCTATTTCTTTTTCTGCCACAATTTCCAGATTTTATCACTTGTGGACATGACTTCTTTGCTGGATTTTGAGAACCAGCATGCATGGCTGTGTTTTATTCATGCTTGCCTAGTTAAGATGTCTAGGAATGTTGAGTTAAAGAATTCAACAGCCTCATTAAGTGGTAGGGATTTGAATGGTTCCAATTTTATTTTAGCTACAGTTTCATTAAATATGGATGGTTGGAACTTAGTCAAATTTCTGGTTGATTTGTATTAGAGTTGGCCTGGGGTTGGGGAAGATTTGAGTAGGATATATGCTAGGTGGTAGTGGCTAATGGTATTAGGTAGTATGCTTGCAGTGGTGATATTGTTAGGGCTGGCCACTAATATCCCAGCCATTGTGGAGCCCCAGTTGTTATGTTTGTGGGGTCTGGTGATGTCTTGAAATAGTTTGGAGAAGTTGTAAATGTTTATGTTTTGTTAGGGGTTCTTTTGGGCAATGTCTAGCCAATCAATGTTGACATTACCTAGGATGATAGTTTCATTTTAGAAAAACACCAGAAAAGCAAAAATAAATAAAGCACACATCCACCAGCACTTCACCAGAATATCTTTTTTTCTTTTATTTCGTAAGCGATCTGGTACCTCGGCCTTTCGCCTTCACGGATCATAGTTTCATTTTCTCTGTTTTAGGATGTCCAGTTAAGTATGTTCCCTAATATTGGTATGTTGTTTCCTGGAGGAATATACAGAGCAATTATGCAAATGTTTTTATGATTGTTAAGTTTTAATATAGATATTAGTACTTTGGCTGGGGAGAAGTTGGGTATTGGTTTTGAGTAGGGAAGTAAAGTATATTTGCTAGGGAAAAGTATTGCTACTCCCTCTCCTCTTTTGTGGGGTGGATTGGCTCTTAGGCATGAGTAGTCTGGGGGGAGAAATTCTGTGTCTTTTACATATGATTTCAACCAGGTTTCAGTAGCTGCTATAATATCGGGGCTGTTTCGTGAAATCCACGCCTGGAGTTCAGGTATATTATTTTTAAGGCTTTGGAGATTTATGGTTGATAGCGTAAGAGATTTGCTAGGTTTGCTGGGGCTGGGGGTTTAGGCCTGGGTTGGGTTGTATATCACTGGGCTGGGATATAATGCTTTGGCAAATTATGTGGGTTATACTTACCAGGTTTTTTTCCTAAAAGTGGTATAGTTCCTGCTGGTGATATAATAATGGAGGTGTCTTTGTAGAGGAAAAATTTTTACTTTGGATAGTACAGAGGTATTAGCTGTGAATAGGCTATGGTGGATGTCTGAGTAACTTGATAAATGTGGTTTATGTGTGGTGGTTGTATAGGTGGGTATAGGAGGTATGCTGGATGTCTGGAGAGTTGTGATTATTGTTAGGAGAGAGAGTGTAAGCGAGAGAAGTGAGATCATAGTAATAGTAGTGATGACATGATGGTGGTTGAGTGCAGCATGATAAAATGAATATAAGCAGGATAGCTAGAGTTTAGGGGATGGAGCACTATATGGCCCTATTTAGAATAGGTGGGGTGATAGAGTGGTTAGGAGGTATGGTATGACTGAGGAATAATTTGGGGGTTATGGGAATGGTGGAAGAGAGGTGTGGGAGGGGTCAGGTTAGTTGTAAGGTTAAATGTATGTGGAGTTGGGGCTGGGTGGAGAGTGGAGTGAGCATAGCGAAAGGAGCGGACCATCCCCCACAGGGACAGGAGCTGAAAAACTATCAGGTTAAGGTGAGTAATAAACTTAAGATATTAGTATCTAACAAAAGATTAATTTAAGTAGCTCCGGAATGCTTTAAATAAGTATCACTGTAAGCAGACAAACAGGGTTGTTGGGCAGTTATAGAGAGTGTTGTGATTAGTATAGAGAGAATGCTGAAAGTAAAAAGCAGAAATTTACTAATTTAAACAGTGAGTGCTTGGAAATGTAAGATTGTGTGTGTGTGTATGTGTGTGTGTGTGTGTGTGTGTGTGTGTGTGTGTGTGTGTGTGTGTGTGTGTGTGTGTGTGTGTGTGTGTGTGTGTGTGTGTGTGTGTAAGGCTAATTCAAGGTATTATGGTGCCATCTAATGGGAATTGGGTGGAATAATGGGGAGGAGAGAACCCTTTGTTGTTGTGCTCATAGCAGGAATTAACACACCTTTTATCACTAAGCCTTAGAACTTTACAAAAACTAAGTTGTACTTCACCTGTTGCGATAGAAAAGATGTAGGGTGTCAGGTTCTTGCTTCCCAAAGGTTTTATTTAGTTAAAGGATAGCCAGCTTCAGTGGACAAAAACAGACTGTTTTTTGCAGCTTAATGCCTTCCTTTAGAACTGAATACTAAATTTTGCTCTTAATTAAATATCACAATGTTGGCATAATCAGGGTGCATGCTGCCCCTATAGCAACACCTTTCATTTGTCTAACAAATTCACCTTCAAAAAATTAATAATTGTCATATTAAAACAATTCCATTGGGTTCATTAGAAAACTGACCCTCTTAACTTCTAAAAAATTAAATGTATATATAACTGAATGAAACATACACAACCCTTCCTCATGGGGTATGCTTGAAAATAAGTCGATCACATCAATGGTTGCAAATGATAAATTAATTTGTCATCAGTCATCACTAATCCTACTTACCAGACTCAAAGAGTCTTTTAAAATATATTCACGACAGGCTTGAAATTGCTTTAAAGACCTATCTGTAATCACTGTTGGGGGTAAGTCTTTGAATCTTGTGTGACCACTATGAGCGTGAATGATGGGTCACTGATATTCTTATGAACCTTTGGTATTCCAGTGATAGTTGGTACCCCAGGATTCTTTATTGTTAAAAACTGATATTTCTCATTATCGATAACCTCTGCATCATGGCATCTTATATAAACAAATCAATTTTCCATAGGCAATTTTAATTTGTAAATCAAAACTTGCACATACCTGTTGTTGCCATAGAGTAATTGTAACATCTTTCCTGTGTAATGTATACTGTCCATGATAACTGTCCCCCTCCCTTATCTGGTTTCATCACCCTGATTAATCTATCAGTTGAAAGAGTATATAATATTTTTTTCTCATAGTCATTCAGGTTGTTCAAACAATATTGACCTTTTTCCTTATGGATGATATGAATGTTGTTTTCACAACTCTTTTCAAATGAATAAATCATGGGATTGGGAGTGGGTTAAATGTAATACATTTACCAAATCAGTTGCAATTGCATTTTATCATCTTAGCATATTTTTCAAATATATAAACCGGGTTTATTTTCCTCCTAAATAATTTAAGTTCAGTTAAGAATTCTTCCAAATTCCCCCAACTCTGGGAACAAAAGTGAACCTTTTTTAAAAAGACTAAAGTGAGTCTTGGCAATTTGTCCTCTACTATAGTTAAAAATATTGTAACAACCATACTTGTGAACAATACTTTCTTGTCTAGTTAATACCTCTGGTTGGGTTTTGACCAGTAGTTGCTCCCCCTGTAGTTGTTCCTTCTTCCAGACCTTCCCCCTCTCCCTCTTCTGGTTTGATTTACAAAAACATTTTGTGGGTGGAAAAAGGGCAATATTGTTTGAACAACTTGAATGATTGTGAGAGAGAATTATTACATAATATTTCAACTAATATGTCAATCAAGGTGATGAAACTGGATAAGGGGGGAAAAGTTATCTTGAACAATATAGATTACACAGGAAAGATGTTACAATTACTCTGTGATGACAACAGGTATGAGCAAGGTTCGATAAATGAAATTAACATTGCCTGTCAAAACATTGATTTGTTTTTATATGATTCCTTGATGCAGAGGGTTATCAATAATGATCAATATCACTTTTTAATAATAAAGAACCCTAGGGTACCAACTATCTTTGGAATACCAAAGGTTAAGAAGAATATCAGTGACCCACCATTGAGGCCCATAGTGGCCGCATAAGGTTAGAAAACTTATCCCCTGGCAGTACTTATTAAACAGGTCGTTTAAGCAATTTCGAGCCGTTGTAAATATTTTTTAAAGGACTCTTGAGGTCTGTTGATTATGACTAGTAATGACTTATGAAAAATTAATTTGTCATTTGTAACCATTGATGCCCCTGGGGCCTTACAAGCCTAGCCAAGAGTTTATCCTCAAAAAGAAACCTCAGTCAGCACATATCACCCCTGTCAATAAAAGTCACAGGTGGAACCTGTGGGACTAATTTGTGTTTTTATATCCACTCATCAAGATTGTGCTTGAAGAGGGTCAGCAAGGTACTCTGTTTGACTAATATGAGAAGTCTATTCCAGAGATGGAGCAGCCTCTGGGAGACAAACCTGTCTCTCCAGCAGGTTTTGTTGATGTTGTATATTAGATTCAGGCCTTTTGAGCGGGTAATACGTGAGGATTTAGACTTATGGACATGGAGCATCTCTAGTAGGGCAGGGTCTGCAATTGCCTTGTAAGCGAGGCACAGATCAATGATAGCTCAATTTATTTCAGAGGTCTGTAAGGGGGGAATGAATAGGTTTAAGCCCCTTTTAGGGACTAAGGAAATGTTTCTATCCTAGATTTTGCCCGGGGAACCTACAACACATTTTGAATGGTCATTGGTTTTGTGTTATGGCAGTAATGTTACAGATTTTAAAAAAGTGGTGGAATTGGGCCATTTTTAAGGCCAATACAGTTTTGTACAGTGATGTTGGTGATATTCCTAAGTGTTATACAAAATGACCTAGAATTTGAAGAGCAAAATTGAACAGAACCTGACATCGGCCACAAAAATAACTAATAGTATTGCCCATTTTAGAGCCACAAAAAATGTGGAATGTGTAGTCAGTGCAAATACATCTGGGAAGATGACACCATTACTGTCATAATTAATGGCAAAAAGCTTAGGTTAAAAGTTCAGGCAATGTGTTTTTATAGAAGTTGTCTATGTGACTTTATGCCTAGATTGTGAAGTATTCTATGTTGAAAAAACAGAACGTATATTAAGAAAAATTATTTATGAACACTTATATGATGTGGCTAAGGAAAATATGTTGAATGCGCTGTATAAACATATAATAGTTTTTTGTGATGGGAGAACCGATATAAACAAATTCAGATTTGCAGTATTAGAAAAGAGGAATATGGCTATTAGGAGGTTGTATTTGGAAATCTAAACTAGAATTCAAGGAGTTATTGTGGCAGTTCAGATTAAATGGCACCAATAAGCCAGGCTTAAATGAATCTATATCTATAGGAAGTGTGCTAAAATTACACTCTGCAAAGTTATGAAAATGAACAGATTTATTATGTGCTTTGTTTTTATCACTCTTTAAATGGTTCCATGACATATTTAACTTTTTTGTGCCAATGTGGAGTTGTTTTATTTGTTTTATTATTTGTTTTATTATGTGATAGTCTGCTTGGACTGTTATTGGATAATTGTTAATTAACAATTCATTGGTTGTTGATATAAGTATCTGTGAATTTTTTTTTTTACTTTAGTTCTGATGAAGTTCCGAATCTGTGAACAAAAGCTTTTAACTAAATTGCATTCAAGAGTGTTTCTTTATTCGATCTTGATCTTTTTAGATTTCTGTTTTGGAACTCAAGCTATTTGTTGGTTCTTTTATATCACTTATCATTATTTCTAAGTTGGGAATGTGGCACCTTACTTGAAGAGGACTACTTAACAAATTCTCTATAGCTTGGGTGTCCTTAAGCAAATCCTCATTATAAATGTTCTGAGAATAGTTAATTTTTTTTATTTGTTTACAATCCACAGTTAGTTTCCAAATTAATCTTGAAATTGTAGAATGATATTCTTTGTGTTGTACTCCTGATACCAAGAAGCAAAAAAAAAAAAAAAAAAATCCTATTTATCTTACTGAAAAGAAAACCTTTTTTTTTTTAAGATTTTGTGTCTTGGTATCTGATCTAATTCTTTTGGAAGGCACAATGAGTATTTGTCTTAAATGTCCATAATTCCACACAGTTCTCAATGTTTTTTGCAAGTAAATTGTTTTATACTAATCCTAATACTAGTGAAAATGTTACTCTAAAAGATAAATTGTTATATAAGAAAGCCTTGTATATTTTAAAGTATAATACTTGTCTATGTGAATGCATGATGAAAATAACGAATAATGAATGCAACTGGAAATATTCAATTAATTGAATAATGTTTTCTATGTTATTTATTATTCTAGTTGTAATTTAATTAGTTTGAATGTATAAGATGCATTTTTGAAATTTGTGATTTACTCCTTGAAGGCATTTAGCAGAGGCACTAGAGGTGATTAAACATTTGCTACTATTTCTTGGTCATGGCTGTTGTATTTTATTTTATTAAATGGTTTTATACTAATATGTGTTGATCAGGAGATGTTTTATCATCTTTTGTCTCTCTAATTAATGAGATAATATTTGTACACATGCGATTATTTACCATTGCCTTAAATATTTCCCAATTCAATTTAAAAAGATGGTTCCAGCATTCAAAATTTCTTTCCAATAACATTTCATTTCACTCCTAATATTTTCACAAAAAGTATTTAACCCAAATCATTTTGTGGAGTTTTTTTTAAAAATGCTTTTCATTTGTGTTAATTTGTAATGGTATTTTGGTCAGACAGTGGTCTGACCATATAAATAGTTGCACTGGAAAGAAGTGTGCTGTTTTAAATAGATCTTTAGTTATGAAAGGTATATCAACCATAGCATGTGAAATGTGTGTACACTTTATAATGTGGAAACGTAACTCTCCACCATTGACTAAATTTTCCTTAGCTAAAAATTACATAACAAAGATTCATTCTTTTCTTCATATGAGTAACTATTTGGGGCAGTAGACCTACTGAAGTTTGTATTTAACACTGCATTCCAATCACCTCCCAAACTGCAGAAATAGTTCCCAGTTTTTTCTAGCCTGTTATTGATATTATCCAGAAACATTTCTTAAATAGGCCATATATATAACCAGTGGGGCTTCGTAACTTATTTAATGTCAATGCTATAAGCAAAACTCTACCACTAATGCATACAAAAGAATCTTACACAAAATAAACATTTCACACCAAATAATCATAAATACCCCATTTATTAATCAAGAGTTAGATTCAGCCATATTTTATTGCTGAACATATTACACATCTCTAATATGTGATTCTTGTTAACAAAAAGCATCTTTATGTCTAGCTACAGTAAAATTTATTATGTGATGAAGTTTTTAAAATATGTACACTATTTATGTTTATACTGCATACAGTAAGTAATGGCATCTACCTAATAATGAAAACAAAAACAGAAAAGTACCTGGAATATGCAGCAAAAAGATGAACTAAGTAAGGCAGAGTCCAAGTTTCCACACCCATGTAAAAGGTGAGAGAAATTTATGATAATGAAAAAATATAGAATGTCTGTAGTAAGTCCATTTAACTGAGGGTCAAACAAGAATAGCTACAATTGAGGTCATAGCATACCCAATGGTATTAACTCAGGCTAAGCCTCTGATTCTGAAGTAGCTATAAGATGAGTACCTTTCCATAACATTTTCAGTTTTGCAGGAAATAAAAAAATGTTGATTTGACATTTTTCTTCCACAGTGCTTAAACAATTTTAGCATAAACTTTCCTTTTCTTCATAACTTCAAATAGTAAATCAGCAAAGATGGCAATTGCAGTTCCATTCATAATTACAGTTTATTTCACAGATTATTTCACTGTCTCTGGGTTTGTATAATTTAATAATTATAGATCTTCATTTATTTGCTTGAGTAAACCATTGTGAATAAATTCCACAGAATCTATCAAATTCAAATGATAGTATACACTCAAGATCTAAGAAATAAGCCCTTGTTCCAGGCCCTTTTATCCCACTCTTCTGGAACATCAGCAATCTGAGACTAACATGTGTGCCTGAAGTATAAAGCTACCTTTTTCCATATTAACCAATTCTCTTTAATAGATACTTTCTTGAATTTGAATGCAGCATACTTCTCTTCTAACTCCGGCAGTTGTGGTAAGGGATGGTTTTGTTGTTCTTGCAGTAAATTTATATTTTTCTGCATCTGAGATATTGAATTATTAGCCATTTCTAAGTTCAAAATGAATTGAAGTTTCACAGTTATTACATTTAGCACCTGTAGAACACCCAGTTGTTTTGTCCAATACACATTGTGGAGGCATCCAGTTTTCCTGTAGTCTGGACTGAAACAGTATAGGACATAGAAGGAACTATGCTGTTATTAACTTCATTTATTTTTTTTGACTGGTGGATTTTTGAGTGCACCATTTTTACTGTTAGTTCCTCTGAAAATGTTTCCATGGTCTTCCATTTCTTTAAGAAGTGACAGAAATGGCCTTTCCCTTACTGAAAAAATTGCAGCTTCAGTGTCCATTAATTCCTTGCTACATGAAAAAAAATGGTTTACTATGGTAAGGTCAAAGTCGGTTCAGTTGAACCCACTTCAGTCGAAGTCCGGAAGCCGAATGACGACAATGTTGAACCCGACATTGTCGAAGCACAAATCTTGCCCCTATCTTGACCCATGTTAAGCCCATTTTGAGGTCGAAGACAAGTCATATTTCGACAATGTCAGAATTTGACATTGTCATTTAAGCATATGTGGGTTGACGATCCCATCATTCGATAGGGTCTGGTTCGACCATACCATAGAAAACGAAAAATAAAAATCTGCTTTTGCACTGAAAATGTCTGATTCTTTTAAATCACATTCTTTTGAAAACTGTTGAAAGATGCATTTGGTGTTTTACTCAGATGCAAAGATTTTGCTTCACCTAATTTGCAGTTAAATCTGTCACTATAAGCATTTTTTTTGATATGCATTTAAATGTAGTTTTAATATCTTTCAGAACCTGAATCTTAGCCACCATGGATTCATTTTTCTGTATTTTTGAGTGTGGTGTGTGTTTTTATGCTGCTTTCAATAGCCGTTTAATATTTCATCATAGTGTTCCCTGAGGCTAGTACTCTAAAAGTTGCAAAAGTGTGCATTATGTCACATGCATTTCTGACTCCATATCTCCAATTTTGTGTGTTTGTGAAATTGTGCTGCTTGGACAGGTAATTAGTTGTCCAGAGAAGCCATTGGTCATGTTAATTATTTTTCCTGTTAAAGAGATAGTCTCAGAGATTTTTTTGTTTTTATTCTGGCCTTTAGTTACATTTTCAGTTTGGCTTTCTCATTATGTCTCAGCTTTGGCTTCGGGTTTGGAGGAGGGGTGCTTACAAGATGTTTCAATGATCTTCGTCAAATTCCATCTCAAATTGCAGTTGCACTCACAACAGCTGTCACTGAGTTGTTCATTAGTTTCACCTGTGCTTTTTATCCTCAGAGAAAAGTAGCCTTTCAGGAATTTTATGACCTCATTTGCTACTGCAACCTGTGATATTTATACATAGTAATTATAAGATTGTTTTGCTATGGAGTAAGGGGAATATGTCAATAGACACCTAAGATTTAATAAAATTCACAAAGCTGTACTCTTTGACTATACTGCTTGCAGTTACACTATAAAGAAAGAATAAACAATAGAAATGAAGAGCTCAACGATTAAGATAAGCTTTTTGATGAGTTCATAAAAAGTAAACACTGGGAATCTTGCCTTATCACCCCCACCACAAACACACACAAAAATGTAACAAGCTTATTATTTTCCAGTAATTGGGGACTGAAAGCTTTGACAGGAAATGAATATTGTTAAATGTGTTCACCAGAGGGAATGAAAACAGCACAGCATAAAGTAAATTGAAACCAGGAATAGGGTTAATGACATGGTAAGTGGGTGGTAACAACTGAGAGATATCAGGGCAAGTTTCTTTTGGTCAGAATTTTAGACTCTGGCATTGTTCCTTTAAGCTGTTCTTGCTTGGCTGCCACAGGAATACATGCTAACCACTTCCTTTGTGTTCTTTTATTTGCCTGATTGATCTGATCTTGTATTAATCATTCTTGTCTCTGTTAATCATACTAGTGCATATTTGTTTCTTGTTGCTCATCTAGCGTTTGGAACTCCTCTGTTTGAACTGTGAATTCCCTGGCCAGCTCAATTGCATCTTCCTGACTTCTTTCATTTCTCATCTTGATAAGCATCCTTGTTTGGAGGCCCCTTAAGGTGAACAGCCATCTGACTTCAGGAAACACTGTTTTAAGAAGCTCTGTCAAAAATGTTTCTTTAGTTGGTGGACACACATCTTTTTATTCCTTCTCTGTGCCTCCTCACTATGTTTAACATTACTTTGTTCCCCTACCCTACCCCTTTCCTATCCTCAGCATTTCTTTTATACTGTCTCTGATGCCTCTCACCAACAAACTATCGATCATCTACAGGCTCATCTACCCTCCTTCACTACTATACCATACATCTGCCATTCTAATTCCATCTGCTCCAGACATTAATCACCATGCCACTTACTCTAATCCATTTAATAAGGTGAACCCTTATCAAACTCTGAACTTAATAATAAACAAGTTGTACATTACCTCTCTCCAACCCTCTCTACCCACTTATATAGTAACATACTTCTAGCTATTACAAATATGCAAATGGGCTGGAATTAAAATATTACTGACATCCAGTGCTACTGCTCTCAAAATCATAATTTTATTACTCGCAACTGACTTATTTAGCATAGCAAAAAGTATCGATCAAACCTGGACAGAAGCATATTTTGTAACCAAGCCTTATGAAGTTAGAGTTCAGCCTTTTAACGTTCTTCTGTATATAGTACACAATGTTATCCCTCCAACCAGAAGATAATACATTGTGAGACTAAAGCTACTAAAATTTTCTTCCCATTACCAAAATGTTTCAAGTAATCCAACTTTTTACATTATCTCTCTCTCTCTCTTTAAGCTTTACATAACCTCAGATATTAACCAAAACCCTGGCCCAAACTGTATGCTACAACATATACCATACCTACCCACTCCACAAATCTTAACTAATCATTCCTCACAAATTCATTTTAATAATCCTCTGGTCTCCCATCCCAAAGACTGATGACTATTCCTAACCCATAAATCCTCCCTCACCTGCAACTACTAGAGCTCCTAAACTATAACCCCATCACTTCAAGTAAAGGCCTAACATTCTGCCATTTTAATACCAAGAGGATTATAAACAGACTTAAATGTATTGGACAATGGATAGCCTATAACAAACCTGAGGTACTAGGGATTAGTAAAGCATGTCACCTGAGGTACTAGTGATTAGTAAAGCATGTCTTAAAAGTAGCATTTGCATTTTCTTGTGCACTTTTCTTCACAACAACTTCCACACGTATCTAAATACCAGACCTGTTCACAAATCTGTAGGTGGCAATATTCTACTGGTGAACAAAACTGCTACAATCATGTCATGACTTATAACACATATCTATCCATTCACCAAGATAGCTCCCAATTAGATTCTTATCTCAGTAACAATTGTCTTATGTTAGTGTTTGCAGCATTGTACATACCTCCAAAACAATATAAAGAAATTAGACATTTTACAAGTAAGCAAGTGAAATAATGCAATAATTCAGCTTCTTCACTGATAGTCTATCATCAAAAGGAAACCATATTAATTAATACTTTTATCTGCTAATAAATCTCTCCAAGTTATTAACTCATCCACTAGGCCAAATTCTACTGCAGGTAATGGTTCCCTTGTAGACTTCCTCATAACTAATATTCCACACAAATACAATAAATGATTTCCTTACCAAACAACCATAGTGATTATCTTCCTATTCAGTCTGCCCTCACTTTCAAATATCCATGCACCCTTCAATGATAACTATATCTAGTACTATATTTGAATTCAACGCGAATGCAGTATTTTCCAACCTCAGTCATATTGATTTGTATAACCTATATCAAACAACGACTATACTGAAGTGCTTAAGCACATAATTCACTTATTAATGTTATTCTTAACAAACATTTCTGCAAAGCCAGGAATCAAGTTAAAGGAAGCTAGCCATGATTAGCACCTAGGCAAAAAAGAAAACTCTTCAAAGATAGAAATAAACCTTTGAAACTACTGACATGTTCTCAAAATCCACAAGAGCGCAACACTTTTCTTGCTGTCAGACAAAGGTGTAAACTAGATATAAAAGAAGTAAAATCTTTCCATCTACATGCTAAACTCCAAATCCTATCCTGCAGAACTAAAATGTTTCTGTAAATTAGTAAAGGACATAGCTTCCTCTGAAAACAACAAATCTAATGATGAGGCCTCTATGATAAGCACAGGTACTTTTCAGAGCTTCAAATCACTAATACATTCCCAAGTTATCCCTTTTCCTACTACTAATTTTAACCAGTTGATCAGTGTTACCATATTTTTCCTAACTTATTGATAACTATGTACATCCCAACCTTCTGTCTGTACTAATATTCCCTTGGGTACCCCTTTCACTCCTCCCATTTTTCTACTTTCAACAAATTTAATTTAGGTTAGTAAAGAAAATACTACAAAAGCTGGAGAATAAGACTAATCCTAACCAGTATAGTATCAGCCCTGCATCATTGCAAATGAGT
Source organism: Protopterus annectens (assembly GCF_019279795.1). Classification (NCBI taxonomy): domain Eukaryota; kingdom Metazoa; phylum Chordata; order Ceratodontiformes; family Protopteridae; genus Protopterus; species Protopterus annectens. The sequence continues at coordinate 1,524,845,488 of NC_056733.1, forward strand.
GCTATACCACTAGCTAAACCACTTTCAAGTACCTTTAAATTTCCCAGGTATAATTAACCATCAATTTGAACACTCCCTCATAATTAAAAAGAAAACTCTCTCCAACCAGTCTGCAAGATTTCCATCCAGTATCAGTTCTCTATCCTATTAGTAAGAAATTTGAGAAACTAGTACATTATTCAAAATTTAAGCATCTGATAAATGGAGTCTTCTACTTGCTGTCCAATGTGGGTTTCAAAATGGCCACAATAGTCTAATTGCAGTTTATGGTGACAGGTAAAATTAACTCTTCAGTAGAAAAGGGATGGCTAACTGGTACTGTCTTTACAGACTAATGTTAAACATTTGAGAGTAAGAACTGCCAAATCCTAAAAAAGAAGCTTGTGAACATAGGCTTTGGTGCCAGAACAGTCACCTGGTTCAAAAGTACCTAATAAACAGAATCTTTAAAGTACAGTCTGGCAATGCCGTAACTGATGAGGAAAGCTTTACTGTGGGTGCTCCTCAGTTTCCTGTACTAGGTCCAGTACTGTTGTCACAATTTAGTAAAAACATTGCACTAAATTATACCTTCTACCAACATCCTCCTCTATACAGATGATATTATTTACATAGAAATGGTCTCTCCTCTGTTAGCGTTAAGAATACCTGCAAAAAGGCTTCTTTAATGTTTGCCTGTGGCTAACTGAAAACCTACTTAATTTGCCACAAAACAGGCACTTTACAAAATCATTCATCTTTGTACAAAGAGTCCTAACTTTAACTACATAAACATAGTATAACACACATATCATGGCCTTACCTTAGATTCCTCTCATTCAGAAACCATACATACATATGTACTGTCAGAGTTACCACACAACTTAAGGCTGCCTTTTCCATCTCAAATCACCAAACCCCTGAAGCTAGACATGCTTGGGCAAAGAATGTTCTTATATCAGAATAGAATACATTCTCCCTGTTGTTTTACTCTATCAGCTAAAAACACAGACCATATTCAAGCTACTTTAAATGATATATTGATATACAGTCTCTCCCCTCATCTTAAACGTCATTGCAACTGCCTCCAAAAGGCAAGATGACTACTTGTTGCTGGTCACTTTTCAGTATTATTATGAATCCTAACCCTTAAACTCTTGTATGAACATTTTTATCCTTCAAAAGTAATCACCAAATTATGTCATCCCTTTATTCTCTTCAAAATCACACTGACAACACTGTGACTCTAAACTGGCACCATTTTACTTAAGTAAAATTGCTCCATCAAACTGGAATTACTTGTCCTCTAAATTAGGAAAATTATAGATTGCAAACTATTTAGGAAAAAACTCTTATTGTGCACCTAAAAGATACAACTGCACATCATAGACAAAGGCTGATTTTACTAACCTAGCATAGCTAAAAACAATCATTATATTTATTTTACTATCCTTAAGAAAACTCTTCCAATTGTAAGTATGTAAATAAGTAAATATGAACTTACGTTAAAATAACTGCATGTTCCTTGAACTCCATAGCTATGTCTTTGTCTTGAATGTTTATGTACTTAAACACACCAGTGTATTCTACTTGATAGAACTGGAGAACTGCTCAAACAATAGAACGGCAGATATGCATTACATATGCCACTCCCAAATGTTTTACTTGCTACTGTATGTATTTGGATACTCCCTGTACAGTATTATTGTAGTTTTATGCATTACAGTGTTCCACTTCAGGTCTGTGGAATAAGGTATTGTCACCATGCTATTGAGATACTGTGCTTTTCTATGTAAGATGACTATATCTATTAGTCTGTAACATACTGAAATTTAAAGCTGCCCCTGTGCATCTGGGTTGTTGTTGTTGTGTCTTTTGGCTTTTCCCGGTTAGGGGTCGCCACAGCAGAACTCCGGTCCGCTAATGATTGGCAGAAGATTTTTACGTGCCGAGTTGCCAGCCCTGAAGCACAACCTTCAATGAAGGTATGCCCATTAATGCATGTCTCCACACAGAAGATGCTCTAGCTGAGAATCAAAAAGGACAACGTCTTAGTGTGAGGCAACAACGCTACCGCAGCACCACCACTGAAAATGGTCCCAAGAACAATCCATCCATCTGGTTTACAAAGAAAAAATAAATAAATAAATAAACATGTTAATTAAAAATAGTGACTTTTAAGTAAAATAAAAATAAACATAAAAAACAAAATTGGAAACTCAGGAGCACAGTAGCATGAACTGCTTGTACAGAGAGGACAAGAGTATAGTTCAAAATATGGACAGGTGACAAGTGAGTGCACTCACAATTTGTTAGCAGTTCTTGTTATACAATTCCATACAACAAGCACTAAGGACAAAATACAGAAATACATCTATGGCTTGACAAAGAGGTAGGAACTCAATAAACAAAAGTCAAATCCAACAGATCAAAAGCAAGGTGGATGGAATAATAAGGTAAGTCCACTAAGGCTCCAGCAGGCATATAGCTCACCAAAATGTCCAGCAGCTGGACTAAGCAGTTGAATTAAATTACAAACAGCACAGCAAGTGCTTACACAGTGCACAGAAAAAAGCAGATCCAGTATTAGACCACTTATGCCAGCAGTTACAATTTAAATATGTTCATTAAGCCTTGTGTGTTATATGACAGCTTCACTACCATGGTTATGACAGTGAGACCACATATATTACAAATAGCACTGAGTTCAGTTAGAGATGAAACATCCTCAGGAAATTAAATGGCAGATCTTGAATGAAACAAAGTAAATGAAAATACAAGTCTGAATCAGACTTAAGATAACAAAGTACCTTAATGCCAAAAATGTCAGGGAAACAGCTAAGCTGTGAACACCAAAACAGAATGTCACAGACTCAGGCATTCAAGTTAGAAGTCCAGAATCAACAACAGTTAAAGGCAACAATATCAAGTCTAGACAGTAAAATGAACTAAAATAAAAACATACCATAACTTAATTTACACAATAAAGGAACATTTGAGTTCTCAGCATTTACAGCATCAGTATCCAATCACCATCTTATTACACCAATAAATTATAATGCAATGACTCTACTTTTAACTCTATCAAATCACATTTTAATCTTGACCCAGCAACTAGTTTTTCATGCAGACTATCCCTTTATTGACAGTATACATCTGTAAATTGTTGTCACTGTCTTCTCTTCCGCACATTTTGATGAGATTTACTGAATGCTGACATTCTGTAGGACTTGTTTATGTAGTTTGGAACATTGCTGATTAGTTATGTATTTCATCTTTTTTACCAACATACATCCGGTAGGGTTATAGTCACCTAATGTTTCTTCCAAGTAATTCTTTATTACTTCCTCTTCATATTTTCTCAGAGAAGAGTGTCAGTATTTGACCTGTACTTCTGTTAGATTATCTATCTTGTTTCATTCATTGTAGTTACAGATGCTGTTAACCGTAATAGTAAAATAGCATAACTTCAGCATTTTAAACAGTAACTTCATTAGTAGATTGGTTACTAACAAAAAACATAAGAACTGAAAAAAAAACATTACAACACCACATAAAATGTATCATTAAATACACATTTGTTGTAAGGAAAGGAGGCAACAAGTATGCACTTAGCCATCACATTTCCACAATCTGTACTTCACACTGAAAAAAAAAACTGTACCAGTCTGACAGTAAAGGTAGCTATTCTATTGTAATACATATAGAAGTGAGACATTTTAGGCCTGTTACTGTGTACAAGGTCTTTTGGTGTTTGTTTGACAGAGTTCTCTTTTCCTGTGGAACATTGCTAAACTGTTTTTTTACGGATTGCTAACTTATCTAAGATCTAATGAAAAACTAGGCATGGCTGGTCCATCAAAAAAAAAAAAAAAAAAAAAAAAAAAAAAAAAGAACGCAATTGTGTTGCCTAGTTGTCATGCATAGCAAATTCCAGCATTTGCAAACATTTTGTTTCAGTTTTTAAATTAGTGGAATGTTTGTTTATTTAACTTTAACTTATTTAAGAGGCCTTGTACTACTTACTGCTTTTCTGGGGTCCATTAACAGCAAATTGTGCCTTAAATTGCAACAGTTAGACATCTTTTTATGTTCGTTTGGACACAGCTTTTTCAGAAGCACATTTCAGCAATATGGAACAAATTAATGCATGAACTGATGTGAAGGCAGAGTGCTTCCAGCTAGGGTCAGACTAGGTGCTGCTAAAATGAATGTAGATAAGTGTGAACTCTCTGTAACCCATAGTGCATTGTAACCATGTGGCAGTGCCTACAGTAGTTTCATTACATTCAGTGAACTGCTCCAAGAAGGTCATTGTTATGTATAATGTGATGACTGGGATTCCTTTCTTTCTATTAGGTTAGTAATTTTCTTAATTGTTTTAGCTACCTGGAAAATTATAGACAAAAATATTGTGAGGTGTACTTTGTAGCATTTTGTGGCTTGCATGCAGTTCTACTGTAGCATTTTTCAAGAATATTTTATGTATTTCATTGCTTTTTGGTAAATTGATAGGTGGTCTGGTCAGTGACCCTTTTCAGCCATAACCATCGTTAGACATACTGTAAAATATCTGATAAATGTAAGCCAATAGGCGTGGACATGCTCCTCAAATATAAATGAGACTGAGTTAACTCTTTCAAGCCCAAAACGCTTTTTTAATCTATTTCCAGTTCATACCATATGGCATCCACACCTTTTTTAGGTCTGACTTTTTTAACTTAGCAACTTACCAGGCAGTATTAGAAAGTATAAGGAGTTAGTAACAAAATGACAGTAAGATTGTTAATCTAGGATATGACGCAATACAGAAATTAATCACTATTTTTCACTTATTATTCATATTTTTATATTTATGTTCATATTTTGTGGGAGACAGGGAAATTCATTGTTAATATCCATTTATATTTACTCTATACCTGAGATATTGCTAAGTTGTTTGTTAGTGATTCTAACAATAAACAATATGTGCATATCTATTTAATATTTCAAAAAACAAGTGACTTACAAACTGTTGCATAACATCAGGTAACACTTTAGATGCTGGTGAAGAAAACAGTCAGTGGTATTTGCATTATAAGTTACACATCTTGAGTGATATTCAGAGTTACTTATATTGCTAATTACACAATTAAGCATATGTTTTCATATTTCTGTAAATATCTCAATAGACATGGAAATAAATATGGGAATGTCTTGTTGTTGGGTGAAAGATTATGTCTAGTTAACAAAAATGTTCTAACAATATACATCCAGGCTGTATAGTTTTCAAGATTTGAGAATTTGTATGTGAAAGTTTAGCAAAAACTATAATTTGGGGTTCATCTGCATTATAACATAATATTTATGGAAAGGCTGTTAATGCACAGACTTTTATCCTTGTAAAAAATACTTCTTACTGATAACATTGCTATTTGTGCAGTTTTAATAGCTTTTATGGTTCACAAAATATTTATATTTCTCTATATTTTGCTTTTTAATTTTATTTTTCAGAAAACGCTCATGAATGCAAGCTGTGCATATGTTTTTAGAGGTATGACATTCCCCTCCACATAGGTGTTAAATGAGGTGAGTGGTTAGAATGAAGGGCGTGAATGGAGAATTAGGGATAATGGCCATTATTATGATCATTCTCTGGCTTCCCTCATCATGCCAAATCCATCAGCATCACCACTTTCAAGCCACTCACTTTGTGCTCATGTAAGTCATTTCTGAATGACTAAATGAACATCTTATATTTTGTTGAATTGCTACACTTATAAAGGTTCACTTTTTAACATTTTGGAAAACATTTCTCCTGAGCTAATGCCAGTTATATGTGACAATTATTCTGGACTGGTCATATGGTTTATACAGGGCAACTTTTTATCTAGCAGCTTTTAAACCAGAAAATACTCTGTTGTCTTCTTCTGAGTGGGATAACCATGTCTGTGTGTGAATATGTGCGGGAAATGGAATGTGTTGAACCTGTCCAACCTGGAGCTTTCATGGATGAACAATTATGCGGAGACCTGGCACTGGCAGCTGAATGTGTTACTAAGATTTCTTAAATACTTCTTCCTGAATGTTTTATCACATTGCTGCAAGACAAAATGTGACGGATGCCTAATGAGACTCTGTGTGCAGTGGAATGCCTGTAGATCTCTGTAGGACAGTCATCGTCTAGAATAGAAAGCATTGCAAAAAACAAATGGTGAAGCATAAGTGTGACTGCAGCAATGTACAGGATTTTCTCAGTGCTATTGCACATTTCTACAAGTTGTATTTACATAAGCATGTACCGTATACCAAGCACAACACCCATCAATTCTCATTGATACATTAATAAAAGCATTACCTATTGGATACTGCTTTTCTCCACCACTGACTTGCCATAACTACTGTGGGCACCTGCCATACTGCCTGCTGTCCCTAGGGTCCCTTGCACATGGTTATTCCTGCAGTGGGCATGATGTTGCATGCTTCTCTGTGCTCACAGTGAATTTGCTGCAGTCATGTGTCTCTGCAACCGAATTGCAGTTCAGCAATATGTCCCCACCAAGTTTCCCCACAGGAAAATGTAACCTACAAGCCTGTGTGTGTGTGTGTGTGTGTGTGTGTGTGTGTGTGTGTGTGTGTGTGTGTGTGTGTGTGTGCGTGTGCATGTGTGCGTGCGTGTGTGTGTGTGTGTGTGTGTGTGTGTGTGTGTGTGTGCATGTGTGTGTGTGTGTGTGTGTGTGTGTGTGTGTGTGTGTGTGTGCATGCGCGTGTATGTGTGTGTGTGTGTGTGTATGTGTGTGTGTGTGTGTGTGTGTGTGTGTGTGTGTGTGTTAGTGAGTACTCATTTATGCACACACTTAGAGGAGTGTATTGTACATTGAACATAGGGGTAACTACCTTAGGTACCTAAGTGTTAGGCCAGTATTCTGCCTCTGTAATAGCAAAGAGATTCTTTTATGAAAGAAATAGCCTGCTGACATTGGTGCAAGGGGATTGAGTGGCTGATATTCTTTACATCTCCCTCAGGAGGAGACTGAGCAATTTTCTGCTACGTGATCTCATCCTAGTAGTGGCTACATGGTTACACCTGGACAGTTGCAAAGTTAATGCAACGATCATACATTGAGGCTTACTTGTCTCAGGTTCAGGGACCACGATTTGGCAGATGGTGTGACAGATTTTCCTGGATGCCCTAATCTGGCCTCATGTCCATGCTTCCTATTCTCAAATCCAAAAGGTGGAATAAAGATGAATGGAAATTAATGAGCCAAAATAGACAGTAAGTGGGTGCGGGCGTCTGGGACTGGAAAACTAATGGTTAAAATCTGATAGGGAGGCAAAAGCAGGAAAAATTAACTTTCTGGTGCTGACCTCTCTCTAACTTTCTCAGTTTCAGTTAAAAAAAAAATTCCTTCCTCTTAGGGTGACCCTGTTGCCCTTTGATCACAGCTCTGAAACTGTTTAGAAATTTTGTATCTCTCCATACATTCTAATCCTTATAAAACATACATATTTTCTTTGCTGGTCTTCAAAGCTCAGCTGCTTTTAAACAGCACTTATTTTTAGTGATGGAATTTCTCCAGTCTGCTAGCCGAAATTTACAAGAAAACCCTCTCTGGCACCCCTTAGTCACCCAGGACTGGGAGTCCTCCTACTGTGAATTTCAGTAGTATTCTTCACAAAACCTTTCAGGAATTAAACCCGCACATAAGGCAGCTGTTTAATCTCAGCCTTACCACAGGATACGTGCCCAAGGAGTGGCATACGGCAACTGTGGGTCCCACTCCACAAAGGCGGTGCCTCTACAGACCCTGGTAATTACCGCCCCATAAGCTTAACAAGTCTAGTCTGCAAAGCTATGGAGAAGATCATAATGGAGCTCATAAACAAAGATATAGGGGACTTGCAGACATTGGACCCGACCCAGTTTGGCTTCGTCAAGGGAAGATCATGCCTTTTGAACTTGGTCGACTTCTTCGAAACAATCACCAAGGCCATTGATGAGGGAAAGGCAGTCCATACAGCCTACCTTGACCTTGCAAAGGCTTTCGACACAATACCCCACTCAGGTATTGTAGAAAAACTTACCAGCTTAAATGTAAACCCATATGTCACAAGATGGGTTGCAAACTGGCTTAAGGACAGAACCCACAGGGTTAGAGTTGCTGGCGCTATGTCAGACTCTAAGCCAGTCACAAGTGGTGTCCCACAGGGCTCGGTCCTTGGCCCCCTATTGTTTGGCATCTACTTCTCAGAAGTACAGGCCAACATGGGAGGACTTTGGCTGACAAAGTTTGCAGGCGACTGCAAACTGGGCGCCATAGTGGAAAGTGCATCGGACACGGATATCCTTCAGAAGGGACTCATGGAAACAGATAGCTGGTGCCAGAGCCATGGCCTGAAGTTAAACGCCAAAAAATGTATAGTCATACCCTTCGGGAAAAACAAGGTAACCCCAAGCTACCATATAGGTGGCAATCCACTAAGCACAGAAGAGGTTATCAGGGACCTGGGGACCCAGGTTGACAGTGGCCTTTCTTTGACACTCACATTGCTAAAGTGGTTAGAAAGACCTTCTACATTGCCCACCTGATCATGAAGGGATTCACATCCAGATCTAGTGAGGTCATTGTTCCCCTGTACTCTTCACTTATCAGACCAATGATCGAGTACAATGCCCCATTCGGGATGTATCTCGCCCGACATCTGCAGCAATTGGAGAAACCCCAAAAGTTCCTCACCAAAAGGATAAAGGGACTCCAAAATCTGTCATATGCTGCCAGATTGAAGAAACTCCAGCTCTATTCAATCGCATACCGTCTGCTCAGAGGTGACATGTGCCTGACATACAAGGCCATGTCCAACCCGGAATTAATGGACATGCTCCACCTCAAAAAATCCAAATCCACCAAAACCACTAGAGCAAGCGACTTAAACCTTAGCACGGATATAAATAGGACATGCTGGAGGGATAGATTTATCACTCAGAGACTCCCTATGCTGTGGAATAGAGTCTCGGTCCATGTGAGGCAGAGCACCTCGCTGGCTCTGTTCAAGAGAAATCTTGACTTGTGGATGGGAGATCGTAGGTTTACCCTGGGAATTATCTCTGTGTCACTGCTGGACAGAGGCACAACAAACTAATGGGCACAGTATTTTTTTCATATAAGGGGTGGTGTAAGCCACAAAAATTTGGGCTAGGCTTATAAATGCCTTGGGGCAGATAGCCTAGTATAAACCTATGAACCTATGAACCTATGAACCTATTACAAGCAATACAGTTGTTGGTCCACACTCTCCAGCTACACTATCATAGGTTCATAGGTCTATGTGTTGAGTTTTTAAAATTTTGTCAACTATATAAGTTCCACCAGGCAAAAAGTTCCATTTTTTCAGAAGTGACCTGAGAGAACTGTTTAGCTAAGTTCCTAAAATCCACAGAGTGCACAAATAAAAACTGAGAGACTCAAACCCAACACTAGAAGACAAGCTTAGTTTTCACCTCATAAACTTACTTCATTTGCTGTACCTCTTATTAGATAAATGAAAGATATGGTCTCTTGTTTATAGCATGGATAAATAGGACAGACCAATTGCCCTATTTTAAAAAGGAGATTTCCTGCATATAGAATTTGTACTCCTGCTGAAGAAGTGAACAAACTGTAATGTTGGATGCTATATACTTCTGTAGTTCAGGGATGGTGATTACTAAGGTATGCATCTGTGAAAGGGATAGTCCTGTGTCAGTGCACTGAATAAATATTGGAAGGCAGTCTAGGAAAGGAGTGCTGCTACCATAGTGGATGTGTAATATTATGTCTAAGATGGAGTTAGGATATGTGTCAACAGTACAAGGATACGGGTCCCCTACATATTAGTGAAATGCCACTTACCCGACTTTCACACAATCAAGCCGAGAATACTGACAGGGCATAACACCAACCACTCTGAACACTGATGAGTAACTAACAGAAAGAAGTGCTTGGCCAGCATGTTGACCTTTGCCCTTTACCTCCACAGTAGTGCGATCTCAGAGTTGGTATATCTAGTTTTGGGGTTGTGGGGAGAAGCCCTCCAAGTGGGTGTGTTTTTTTTTTTGCTTCCGCTGTAGTGTGTTTGTTGGGTTGGCCAATGGGTTACTTACCGTTAGTTACTCATTGGTGTTCCGAGCGATCAGTGTTATGTCCTGTCAGTGTTCTTGGCTTGATCATGTGAAAGTCGGGTAAGTGGCATTTCGGTAATATGTAGGGGACCCCTAGGATACTACTGTGTCATTATCAAGAAGCTTTTACTTTCTTGCAAGTTGTGTTGCTTTATTGCTTTCTTTTATTTTGCTTATTTTTGCATATTTTAATTACATTGTGTTTTAATTATGTTCTGTTTTTATTGCATATTTAAACTAGGAAAGAAACCACAGCTGCATATCTTATGAGTCACACAGAAATTAGAACAGGTCACTTAAGGTTAATTATCTGTGCACTGAGGGAGGAGCTGGGACAAAAACTTGTATTTAAGGGGTAAAATAAACATTTAAAGCTGTACTGGAAAAGCTTACTCAGTCCTTACCACTGACTGCTGTGAGGGAAAGGTATGCTTGTTTTTCCTTATAGTGTTTCCTGTAAATTACATTGCTTTATTGTTTTCTTCTGTTTTATATTTTGTGGTGAGTTTTCATTACACTATGTTTTGACTATATTCTGTTTTTCTACTACATATTTAAACTAGGAAAGAAACCAGAGTTGTATCTCCTGTGAGCCATACAGAAATTAGAACAGGTCAGTATAGGTTAATTAACTATGAACATAAGGAGAAGTTAGGACCTAAAGCTTGTATTTAAGGGATAAAATAAAACATTTACTGAAAAAGCTCACTCAGACTCTGACATAGACTGCTGTGAAGGGAAATGTTATTTTGTTTTTCCTATTATTGCTTTCGTGTAATTTCTATGACTATTTCTTCCTTCTATTCTGTTCATCATGCTGTATCTTTTATTAGACTGTGTTTAAATTGTATTCTGTTTTCTATTGCATTGTTAAATTGGGATGAAAACATGACCTGAATCTCTTGTGAGTCACACAAACATTAGAAGAGGGCTCTTTAGGTTAATGACCTTTGAACTGATGGAAGTGCTAGGACCTAAACCTTGTATTTAAGGTGCAAAAGAAAATATTTTAAAGCTTTATGGAAAAGTTCACTCAGACTCAGATATACTGTTGCCAGGTAAAGGTTAGTTTGTTTTCCTTATAGTGCTTTCTTGTTATTTGTAATGCTTTACTACTTTCTTCTGTTTTGTACATTGTGGAGTATTTTTATTACACTGTGATTAAACTGTATTTGGTTTTCTATTACAAATTCATACCAGGAAATAAACCAGAGCCATATCTATTGTGATTTACACAGAAATGAGAACAGGTCAGATTAGGAGAATTACATGTGAACTGTGGGAGGAGCTAGTACCTAGTGGTAAAGTAAAACATTTCAAATCTTTACTGAAAAAGCTCACGCAGACTCTGCTATAGAATGCTGTGAGATAAAAGTTAGCTTGTTTTCCTTGCTTTGCTTTCTTGTTATTTGAATTGCTTTACTGCTTTCTTCTATTTTCTGGTGAATTTTCTTTACACTATAATTTAATGGTATTCTTTTTTCCATTGTATATTTAAAGTATAAAAGAAACCAGAGCACTGTCTCTTGTAAGTAATACAGAAATTAGAAATGTCATGTAAGGATAATTACCTGTGAACTAAAGGAGGAGCTAAGACTGCACCTTGTATTTCTGGAGTAAAATAAAACATTTCAAACTTATATGGGAAAGCTCATTCAGTCCCTGCCATAGATTGCTGTGAGGGGAAAGGCTAGTTTGTTTTTCCTTATATTTGTTTCTTGTAATTTATATTGCTGTATTTTTTTCTATTGTGTATGTGTTTTAATCTTATTCTGTTTTGTATTGCATATTTAAACTAGGAAAGAAATCAGAGCTGTATCTCTTGTGAGTCACACAGTTATTTATACAGTTCACTTAAGGTTAATTACCTATGAAATGAGGGATGAGCTAAAACCTTAACCTTGTATTTATGAGGTAAAATAAAACATTTCAAAGCTTTATGGAATCAGTCTCTATCATAGACTGCTGTGAGGGAAAGGTTAGTTAGCTTTTTTTTGTAATTTCTACAGTTTTTGTCCTTTCTTCTTTATTGCTTATATTGGTGTATTTTAATTACACTGTGTCTTAGTTTTATTTTGTTTCCTACTGTATGTTTAAACTAGGAAGAAAACCAGAACTGTATCTCTTGTAAGTCACACAGAAATTAGAACATTTTCTTGAGAGACTTAGTGATGTAATAGTTAAGGTCTTTGCCTCTCAGTTCCAAAGTTTGATCCTGACCTCTGGGCAATGCCTATTTGGAGTTTCCATGTTCTCCTTGTATCTCTGTGGGTTCCTTGCACCTCACAAAAAACAAAACAAAACAAAAACAAACAAACAAAAAAAACATGCTGAGTGTTTCCATCACAAACTCACCAAAGATAGAAACTATGGGCAGCAGCACAGACTCTACATGGTGTCCTATAGGGGGAAGAGTTGCAAAGACCAATTGCTGTGAGCATCTACTGTGCTGCACAGTATGCTCAATATAGGAGAACATGGATCACTGACTGTACACATTGGCAGGGCTACCCACTCAACAGTGTAAAAATGGTTCTAGATGATTTGGACATGTTGACTAATGTCGCCAAGTGGGCATGGATATTTTCCAGTGATAAGAGAGTTGAAGATGCAGCTGATTTTGACCTACATCATGGACCCATGCTAACAGAGGGATGGGCATATGTGCCCCTATTGACACTTGGATTGGTATCCAGACTCTACTACTCCAGAAGAGAACAGGCTAGAAATGGTCTGGGAACTGTGGTGAGGGATGTCATCAGAATTAGCGACATGCACATAGCAATCAGACTCCAGCCTACTGACAGGCCAGTATTCATAATCTCAGCCTATGCCACACAGTATGGTTGTGATAGTGTGGAAAAGAGTGCATTCAGACAGTAGTTGCAGGACCTACTAGACAAAGCAGATCAACATGATGTGGTGATGATAATGGGTGCCCTAAATGCTCATATCAGGACAGATAGAACAGGATATGAGGATTGCTTGGGTTAACGTGGGTGGTGAAAAAAGGAATAAAGAAGGAGAGACCATTCTAGATTTCTGTCTGGCAAATGGCTAGATAGTAGCCAACACATGGTTCAGAAAGAGACAGTCACAAGATCACATACAAGAGTGGCCAATATGCAACTCAGGTAGACTTCCTGTTTATAAATCAGTGATTGTAAAGTTGTGCCCAGTGAAACAGGCAGCTCACAGTATAAACCACAAGTTGCCACATTAAGCTACAAATAGTGGTTGGAGAAGGCTTTAAGGCCAACTGAAACCAGGCTGGAGACCTAGAAGCAGACTGGAGAGAAAGCACAACATTTCAAGGAATTACTCAGGGCACTAGCACCTCAAGAGGAAGAGCAAATAGGTGGAGAAGAAGAATGGCAGTGCCATAAAACAGCATATGTGAGGACTACTGACTGAACAGATAAGTCACCAACCAGGAATGGAAATATGGTACATAAGGAAAGCTGTTGGTGGAATGAAGAAGTCCAGGAAGTCATCAAAAGAAAGAATGAGTGCAGAAATAAATGGGAGATAGAAAAGATGACCAGGCTAGGAAGAAATACCAGTTAGTTAACAAAGAAGCTAAGAAAGTAGTTGAATAACAAGAACAGGGCATCGGAGGTACTCTACCAGCTTCTAGAAAGTGACTCAATAGGTGGCACAAATAAACTATATCAGGTTACAAGTCAAAGATAGAAAGATAAAGAAGATAGTCAGACACACTTCATAATGGATGTCAGCAACAACCTGCTCACCAATCCACAGGACATCAAAGGCAGATGGAAGGAGTACTTTCAGCAGGATCTGAATAAAAAAAAAAAAAAAAAACAGATGCTATACTGCCTCAGACACAGCCTATGCTGAGAAAAGAGGAGGAGCCCACCATAGAAGAAGTAAGAACAATGCTAAGGAAAATGATGTTAGGGGAAAGCAGCAGGCTCAGATGAAGTCACAACAGATGCTAATTGAGACAGGAGAGAAATGGCTCCTGAGAGTACTTATAATGGTGTAGAGAGAAAGGCATATCACAGATGATTGAAGAATAAGCATACTAGTATAGTATGTTCAAGAACAAAGGGGGCATTCACAACTGTGGGCAGTGCAGAGTTATCAAACTCTTGTCACAATGCATGAACATTCTGGTGATATGATTAATAAACAAATACTCAAGAGTATTAGAAAGTAAAATGGGAGATGAGCAGTTCAGATTCAGCTCAGGATGTGGCACAACTGACCCAATATTTGCAGTGAGACAGATAGTTGATATGAAGCTAGAGATGAGGAAAGATTCCCTCTGGGCATTCCTAGACCTGGAGAAAGCATATGAAAAGGTCCCAAGAAAGCTGATTTGGGCAGTAATGTGGTGGTTCAAATTCCTAGAAACATTGCTAGAATTAGTGTTAGCTATGTACAAGAACTCAAGTTCTCAAGTATCAACAGTGTTTAATCTCACAGAGAGATTACCATGCACATCAGGGTTCTGCACTGAGACCACTGCTATTCATACTGGTGCTTCACTACATTAGCAAACAGGTGGGAGGGGACAGATCAGCAAAGTTGCTATCTGCAGACAATGTGACATTGCAGGCAGACCCTGAGCAAGAACTTTAGCAGAGGATAGGGGAATGGAATGCAAAACTGAAGGTACATGGAATGAAAATGAGTACTGATAAAGCAGTGGTAATGGCAGACAATGGGGGAAATCAGAAGAAGCTGAAAATTAAGATAGAAGTGAAGACAGTGGAACAGGTTCAAGTATTTGGGAGGGTCTACTTCAAAGGATCAAAATTTCAGAACATCAAACCTCTGATCATTGAAGACCAGAGGACTGAAGTTCTAAAATATCGAACCTAAAATGTTACAAAACTTCTTCTTTCACATTTTTGCAGGCGGGCAAGTGTCCATGCACCCCCATGCCCCCTACTACTTAAATATACCAACTCCAAGATCATACTACAGTGAAGAGAATGGTGACGTTCCTGTTCTGCACTGTATGGCAATCTCCATTGGCAAGGTTCGATATTTCAAAACTTTGATCATCTGGTCTTCACAGACCAGTGATTTGATGTTTTGAAATTTCAATATTGTGAAGAGGACCCATTTGGGAGAGATGGTTGAGGAGAAGGGAATTTTGAATGAAGAGATCAAAGCTAGAGTCAGAGGGGCTGCTGTCAACTGACATAGAGTATCAGGTGTAGTGTATGGCAGAAGAATGGCAATGAAGTTGAATAGTAAGGTGTAGAAAACAGTGGTGTGATCAGTACTACTGTATGGTATAGATACCTAGGCAGTAAATGCAGAACAAGTGAAGAAAATAGAGATGATGGAGATGAAGTGCTGGGACAAGTGGTAAGATGCACACTGTGAGACAGAGGAAAAAATGAGGATGTAAGAGCAGAAGTCAAATTAACTCCATTTGCAGAAAATGTCAAAGAGAACAGATTATAGTGGTTCAGGCACAAGTGTAGAAAAGCAGAAGACAAACTGGTGAGGAAGGTTTGTGACAGGTGGGAAGAAGGAAAGAGGAAATGAGGGCATGCAGCAAAGACATGGATGGACTGTGTGAGAAGAGCTGTGACAGGCATGACTGTCTAAGGCAGGAGAATGGCACTGAATCAAGAGAGATGGTGACAGTTGACATGACACCCTGACCCCGTGTAGAAAAAATGGAAAAAAGGAGTTGATGATGGATGACTTAAGGTTAATTACCTGTGAAGTGAGGGAGAAGGTAGGATCTAAACATTGTATTTAAGTAGTAAAATAAAACATTTCAAAGCTTTACTGGAAAATCTCAGTCTCTGCCATAGACTGCTGTGGGGGAAAGATTAGTTTTCTTTTCTTATATTGATTTCTTGTAACCTGTATTGTTTTAGTGCTTTGTTTTATTTTGTATATTCTGGTGTATTTGTATTACACTGTGTTTATATTGTATTGAATTTTATTGTGAAGAAATTAGACACTGTTTGTGTTACCATGTTTGGCTGAACTTTTGTACATAATTTCAGATTAACCTGTGTATTATTATGCCAGCATGACTAGCTATGATATTGTAAATAAGTTCTTACATGTTGATTTATGATCGATTTGAACAGAATGCTTTAAAGACTTGAACAGTGTCCTTTTACATTTCTAACTGCACGTTTGTGAAGAGTGATTCTGAAGGCAAACTGTTTCAGATTCAGCTGATCAACAGATGATGTCATCAGAATGTTGACAGTTGTAATGTGTTACTGTCAGAAGCTGAAAGACAGAAAGGAACATTTGGAAAACAGCTGTTCGTTGAATTTAAAAATATGAAATGAAAATTAGAACTGGATCAGTTGACAGTTAGGGTAGTCTATAAAAGAGCCTACTGAAGTCACATATCAGTTGTCTGTTACAGTTGTCAGTTGATCACAGATGTACTGTGCAGTGGATACCCAAAAAAGAACTCACCAAGAAATGTAAGCCTGCTTTTGCTGTTGTAGTAATTTAGTTTAGATCAAGGATATTGTTCTTTAGTTAATTATGAAATTAACTACTCAGCTAGATCAGAGTTTTTTCTGAATGTTCGCTCTCTATCCTACAGTATTGATCTGATTTTCCTGGTGATTGGGTTCTGTTTGTTTATTGGGAATTACTGTTTTATATTTTCAATCATTTTGCTCAATATTAAGTATTTTTATTAACTTATATTGTGACTGGACAATCAGTCCAGTGCTTATATTTACCTTGATAACTTTCCAGGCCTCTCCAAAAGCCTGACTGCTTAGGTCATTTGCTATTATTTGTTTTAATATTTAATTTTCAGAATTGAACACCCCTTTAGAAGGGCATGAAGGCATCCTGATTGGTGGCAGCATTACAGTATTATTTTGGGAAAGGGACACAGCTGGAAATCTGTGTCAGGCTTTTCCAGAAGTGTTTGGATGTGTGAGATTTAATTTATTTAAGTGTGAGTGTATCAAAGGTCTTAAAGTGAGACACATTGCTCTGAAGTGTGCAATAAGGAGTTACATTAGGGGTGGGCAGAAGTATACAGTCCAGTCCCAGGCTATAGAGCATGTTCCTGTTGTGCTCTTAGGGGAAATTGTGAAATATTACTCTTGTTTAAGTGACAGTGTCACATTGGAGTCAGTAGTGAGGATTGAAGCTCCTTGGTTACTGATCCAAGATATTATCTGGATGTCACATTAATTGGCGGCAGTCCAGTGGGATATTAACAGGATGTCAGATTTATATTGCACATTTAAACTAGGAAAGAAACTAGAGTTATATCTCTTGTGAGTCACACAGAAAAAAGAACAGTTCACTTAAGGTTAATTGCCTGTGAACTGAGGGAGGAGCTAAGACCTAAAGCTTGTATTTAAGGGTAAAATAAAACATTTTATAGCTTTACTGTAAAATTTTACTCAGACTCTCCTATAGAATGCTGTGAGGGAAATGTTGTCTTGTTTTTCCTTATATTGTTTTCTTGAAACTTGTATTGCTTTATTACTTTCTCCAGTTTTGTTCACTGTTGTGTATTTTCATTACACTGTGTTTTAATTGCATTCTATTTTCTATTGCATATTTAAACAAGGATAAAACCTAGAGCTGTATCACTAGTGAGTCACACAAAATTGTAACAGGTCACTTGACATTAAGTCCCAGTGAACTGAGGGAGGAACTAGGAACTAGACCTTGTATTTAAAAGTAAAACAAAACATTTCAAAGCTTCCCTAGAAAGTCTCTACCATAGACTGCTGTGAGGAAAAGATTAGCTTGCTTTTCCTTATATTGCTTTCTTGAAATTTGTATTGTTTTAGTGCTTTCTCCTATTTTGTATATTGTGCAATATTGTCATTATAGTGTGTTTTGGTTGTATTCTGTTTTTTATCACATAGTTAAAAATAGGAAAGAAATCAGAGTTGCATCTCCTGGGAGTCACACAAAATTTAGGACTGGTCACTTAAGGTTAATTACTTGTCAACTGAGGGAGGAGAAAGGATCTAAACATTGTATTTAAGGAGTAAAATAAAACATTTCAAAGCATTCTATAAAAGTGCAACCAGTCTCTGCTATTAACTGGTCTGAGGGAAATGTTAGCTTGTTTTTCCTTATACTGCTTTCTTATAATTTGTATATTTTTGTTCTTTCTTATATATTTTATCTAGTCATGTATTTTCATTACATAGTTTTAATTACATTTTGTTTTATGTAAATTAGGAAGGAGAGCAGAGTTGCATCTCTTTGTGAGTCACACAGATATTAGGAGAGATGACTTAAGGTTAATTAACTGTGAACTAAGGGAGGAGCTTTGAGCTAAGCCTCATATTTAAGTCACAAAATAAAACATTTCAAAGTCATACTGGAAAAACTGACTCAAATGCTACCATAGCCTCCTGTGAGAGAAAGGGTAGCTTGTTTTTCTTTATTTTGTTTTCTTGTAATTTGTATTACTTTACTGCTTTATTCAATTTTGCATTTTGTGGTGAACTTTCATTACACTATATTTTAATATTATTCTCTTTTCTATTTCATATTCAAACTAGGAAAGACACCAGATCTGTATCTCTTTTGAATGAGACAGAAAGGAAAACCGGTCACTTAAGGTTAATTACATGTGAACTGATGGAGCAGTCAGGACCTAAAGCTTGTATTTAAGGGGTGAGTTTAAAAAAAGTGATAGCTTTATTGCAGAAGCTCACTCAGAATCTGCTGCACACTTCTGTGAGTGAAAGGTTATTTTATTTTTCTTTCTATTGCTTACTTGTAATTTGTATAATTTTAATGCTTTCTTCTGTTTTGTTCATTGTGGTATATTTTCATTGCACTGTGGTCTAATTGTACTCTGTTTTCAATATTATGGTACCCTCATCACATTGTGTTTTGATTGTATTCTGTTTTCTATTGTGTATCCAAACCAGGAAAGAAACTGGAGCTGTATGTATTATGAATTATACAGAAATTAAAATAGGCAATTTAAGGTTATATACATTTGAACTGATGGAGGAACAAGGATCTAAGCCTTGTATCTAAGAGGTAAAATAAAAAAATATATAAAGCTTTATGGAAAAGCTTATTCAGTCTTTGCCATATACTGTTGGGATGGAAAAATTAGTTTGTGTTTCTTTACATTTTTTTTATTTGTATTGGTATACTTTGTATTTTGTATTGAATTTTCATTTCACTATCTTTCAATGGTATGTTTTCTATTGCAAATTTAAACTAGGAAAGAAATCAGAGCTGTATCTTTTGTGAGGTAGACATAAATTAGAACAGGTTATTTGAGTTTAATTTCAGTGCAAACTGAGGGAGGAGCTAGGACTTAATGTTTGTATTTAAGGGTGACAAAAAATATTTTAAGCTTTACTGGTAAAGCCTACTCAGACTCTGCCATACACTGCTGTGAAGGAAGATTATTTTGCTTTTCCTCATATTACTTTCTTGTAATATATATTGCTATATTGTTTTCTTCTGTTTTGTTTGTTGTGGTGTATTTTCATTAGAGTGTGTTTTAATTGTATTCTTTTTTGCATTGCAAATTTAATCTAGAAAGAAACCAGAGCTGTATCTCCTGTGAGTCACACAGAAATTAGAAGAGGCCACTTAAAGTTAATTACCTGTGAACTGAGAGAGTAGCTAGGGACTAAACTTTGTATCCCTGTGGCAAAATAAAACATCTCAAAGCATTACTGGAAAAGCTCACTGCAAGGGTGGCATAGACTGCTGTGAGAAAAAGGTTAGTTTATTTTTGTTTAAATTGCCTTCTTGTATTGCTTTCTTCTATTTTGTCTATTGTATATTGTCATTACATTTTAATTGTTTTATGTATATTGCATATTTAATCTAGACAGGAAACCTGAGTTGTATCAGGTCACTTAGGATTAATTTCATGTGACTTGAGGGAGGAGCTAGGATATAAATATTGCATTCATTGAGAAAATAAAGCACTTAAAGCTTTAATGGAAAAACTCACTTAGACTCTGCCATAGATGGCTAAAAGGGAAAGGCTAACTTTTTCCTGACATTGCTTTCTTGCAATTTGTATTGCTTTACTGTTTTTTTTTTCTATTTAGTAGTTTGTGGTGAATTTTCATTATGCTGTATTTTAATGGTATTCTGTTTTCAATTGCATATTTAAACATGGATGAATGTTTCTGTGAGTCAGACAGAAATTAGGACAGGTTACTGAAGGTTAATTATCTGTGAAATGGTAGCAGAGCTAGGAATTAAACCTTTTATTAAAGGGTAAAATAAAACATTTCAAAGATTTATTGAAAAAGCTCAGCCAGTCTCTGGCATTGACTGTTGTGAGGGAAAGCTTAGCTTCTTGTTCCTTATATTGCTGCCTTGTAATTTGTATGGTCTTAGTGCTTTCTTCAGTTTGTATATTATGGAGTATTGGCATTACGGTGTGTTTTGATTGTATTCTGTTTTCTATTGCATATTTTAAGTAGAAAAGAATCTGGAGCTGTATCTATTGTGAGTCACACAGAAATTAGAGCAGGTCACTAAAGATTAATTACCTGTGAACTGAGGGTTGAGCTAGGACCTAAATCTTGTATTTAAGGGGTAAAATAAAATATTTCAAAGGTTTACTGGAAAACCTGACTCAGTCTCTTCCATAGACATTTTCCTTATATAGCTTTCTTGCAATTTGTATAGTTTTTATGTTGTCTTCAATTCTGAATATTCTGGCATTTTTTTCATTATACTGTGTTTTAATTGCATGCTACTTCCTATTGCATATTAGAACAAAGAAATAAACCAAAGCTGTACCTCTTGTGAGGCACGCAGAAATTAGAATTATCACTTAGCTTTATTACATATGAAATGGGGGAGGAGCTGGGATCTCACCCTTATATTGAAGGGGTAAAATGAACTAATTCAAAGCTTTATGTAAAAGTACACTCATACTCAGTCATAGACTGCTGTAAAGGAAAGGTTAATTTGTTTTCCTTGCATTGCTTTTTTTTGTAATGTGCAATATTTTGTGTTTTTTTCTGTATTGTATACTTTGGTGCATTTTCATTACACTGCACTTTAACTGTATTCTGTTTTCTATTGCATTTTTAAACCAGAAAGAAAACTATAGCCAGCATTTCTTGTGAGTCACACAGAAATTAGAACACTTAACTTAAGGTTAATTACCTGTGAACTGAGGGAGGTGCAAGCACATAAACCTTATATTTAAAAGGTAAAACAAAACAGCTCAGTGTTTTACTAGAAATGCTCACTGAGTCTCAGTCATTGCTTTCTGTGAAGGAAAGATTAGTTTATTTTTTTCTTGTATTGCTTTCTTGTATTTTGTATTGCGTTGCTGCTTTCTATTTGGTGTACTGTGGTGTATTTTCACTACACTATCTTTTGACTGTATTATGTTTTGTACTGCATAAAAAATAGGAAGGAAACCAGAGCTGTATCTCCTGTGGGTCACACAGAAATGAAAACATGTTACTTAAGGTTAATTACCTGTGAACTGAGGAAGTTGCTAGGACTTAAACCTTGTATTTAATTGATAAAATAAAACATTTTAAAGATTTACTGGAAAAGCTCAGTTAAACTCTGTCATAGACTGCTGTGAGTGAAAGGTTAATTTGTTTTTCCTTATACTACTTTCTTGTAATTTGTATTTCTCTACTGCTTTCTTTTATTGTGTGTATTGTGGTGTTTTTTATTACACTGTGTTTTA
Source organism: Protopterus annectens (assembly GCF_019279795.1). Classification (NCBI taxonomy): domain Eukaryota; kingdom Metazoa; phylum Chordata; order Ceratodontiformes; family Protopteridae; genus Protopterus; species Protopterus annectens. Next base: position 1,524,867,261 of record NC_056733.1, read on the forward strand.
ATTGCATTCTGTTTTCTATTGCATATTGAAAATAAGAAAGGAACCTGAGCTATAAATCTTTTGAGTCATGCAGACAGTGAAACAGGTGACTTCAGGTTCATTATCTGTGAAATAAGGAAAAAGCTAGGAAACACATTTTGTTTTTAAGAAGTAAAATGAAGCATTTTAAAGCTTTATGGAAAAGCTCACTCCTGTGAAGGAATGGTTAGTTTGTTTTTCTTATATTGCTTTCTTTTAATTTGTGTATTTTTTGTGTTTTTTTCTGCATTGAATATTGTGGTGTGTTGTTGTTACATTGTGTTTTAATTGTATTCTTCTTTCTGTTGCAGATTTAAACTAAGAATGAAAACAGAACTTGTGAGTCATACAGAAATTAGAACTGGTCACTTAAAGTTAATGGCCCATGAACTGAGGGAGGAGCTAAAACCTAAACCATGTTTTTAAGGGCTAAAATAAAATATTTCATAGCTTTACTGGAAAAAGTCACTTTTTTGCTGGTGTAATCTGCATTGCTTTACTGCTTTCTTGTATTTTTTAGATTGCAGTGTATTTTCATTACACTTTATTTTAGTTGTATTTTGTTTTCTATTGCATTTAAACAAGGAAAGAAATCAGAGCTGTATCTCTTGTGAGTCACACAGAAATTAAAATTTCACCACCCTCCCACCCTGGTGCTGTCATGTTTTTAACTCACTATCTTTCTTGTCCCACCCCTTCTTTTAATTTGATCACAGAATTCCTTCCCTCTCCTCATTCATTGGTTATAGTCAGCAAGCACAAAATTATCATTTTGTGAATTCAATTTTTTTCAGCTATTTAAATGTATTGGCCCTCCCACTGTATTCCATTAAGCCAGAAAACTAAGTGCCCACCCCCATCCAATCTTTCTTCATCTTTAAAATTCTTGTTTCCCTTGAGGTACTCCCTCTTTCATATCTGACTGCTTAGTGCATAGTGCAACTCGTAGGATATTAACCCATTTTTCCATCTTACCTTTAATACCTGCAATATCTGATCCCAAACCACCAATCATTGGAGAGCCAACATTGTGCCTCTCAGTAATCATCTTGGGATTAGTTCTTCTGATTTGCTCATGGTGAGAGAAGGAGCAGAAGGACATTATTTCCTGGAGACTGCTCATCATCAGAAAGTCTGACAACTACTTTATAAGTGACTGCTTGGAATTTGTGTTTCTGTTTTACTCCTGGTGGAGAGGGCATTGATTTCTGACTATCTCTGAATGAGCAGTGAGTTTCTGTGTGGGACTTTCCTGATTGGTCTAGTTGCTGTTGAAAGCATCTACCCAAAAAAGCTACAGCAAGCCTACAGACTCCTGCATCATTTGGGATGAGACTGCTAATCATCAAAAAGCCCGTGTCCTGCTTCTCATCTTGGGATTGGTGCTACAGTTTTACTTCTGGGAGAGAAGAAATAAAGGCACATTGTATTCCAGCAGAGTGAAGCTGTGTGAGACCAGCACTTGTATTAGCCAGGTAGTTGCCTATTAGGTGAATCCCCACTATTTAACATTTTTAACAAAGCTAATTCTTTCTTTTTTTTCTTTTCAGTAAATACTGCTTGATTAGCTACTATTTAACCTAACTTGAGAATATCTCCTCAAATTCTTCATCCATAAATTGTCAGAGTCTGCTTTAGGAGTTTCCTGTCAGGTGTCTGGCAGTGCAATGTATCAATGCAGGCACCTTGAGTCGAAATTTTTCCTGTAATAGCACCCTTGAAATTTTAGCAATACCTAGTTGCACACAGGGTAACTACTTTTCAGTAACAAGTACTGCTGTAAGAGTTACAAACCAGGTACTCCTGACTTTGCTTTCTATTTTCCCCGCAACCATCCAATGAATAAAAAATGGCTTTTTGCCAATGGATATGAAGTTTTCCACTATCTATATTATCAGTTTTGTGAATATGGGCATCCTGAAGCAATATATAAATTGCCTCATGTTTACTGACAACCAGATAATTCCCAAACTGATAAGGTATGTGAAAGATGTATTTACATAATGTCACTGGAGGCAAAGCTCTTACATAAAAGCACTCCTACTGTCAGTCAGATTGTCAGTAGTACACACACACTACATCACACATAGTAAGAAGAAAACACATAGGCTCAGACATACTAAGACTCTTAAATGTAACCTTCCTAAATTCCACAGACCTCCTAGACAAAGTGCACATGACAAATGCCCTCAGCAGCCCAAAGAGCACTATTTTAAAACACAACCCACATCAACACATACAGCTACATTTCATGGAGCCTCTACCTCTAAGCCATAAGACAAGCCAGAACACAACCCTGCATTTTAGTAATTGGAGACTCCATTGTGATGTCCCTCTCACCAGGTTGAGTAAGAAGAATATCACTGTTTAAAGCTATGGAAAGCATCCTGGCAGTGCAAGGCTGTAATGCCTTCCACTCATGTAGATCAACTGCTAGACATGCAGGGATTAAATGTGGAGTTGTCTCTATTTATTTCAAAAATAAATATACCTCGAGTCTGGTCAAACAAGGTGATGTACTTGAGTTTCTCTATGTTCAAATCACCATAGGAAAAATCACATACCACCTCCTTGAAAACTATAGATGTCCTTCGTGGTTCACTGTTGCCGTCATGACTGTAGGGTTCTTCCTGCCAGCAGCAGCCCCCGATCAGCCAGAGTACCAAAGTCTGGATCGGGCATCAGCTGAGGTCACTTTTATCCTGATGTCAATGCGCTAGAAGGTATAAAGACCTCAGCTGACGCCATTTCCCCAGTCTTTCTTGCCGCGTGGTGCCCTTTGCAGTTCACTGATGCTGGTCGGTCTGTTCCTGTTTGTTTTTGGATTTAATCCCAGGATTTTCATTTTATAAGATAAGTACCCCGTTGCAGAGGTCTTTTTCTTGCTCCAGTCAGATGTCAGAAAAAGTTAATAATTGTATTTCTTGTGGGAAGCAAATACCTCATAGGGATTTTAACTCTTGCTGTATTCCCTGTCTGGGTCCTGACCACGATGTTGCTAATTGTGCGTTTTGTGCTAGATTTAATCAGCGTACTATTAGGCATATATATAACTTTGCCTTTTACTATTTTGGAAAAAGGTTTAATTATAACATGTCTTCGGATTCTTTTCCAGCTTCTGGGGTGTGTAAGAGGCACAAGGATGCAGACAGGCCTCCGAGGTCCACAGTAAAGGATGTTACTCAGTTATTGCCAGTTGCTGGTTCATTGGTCATCAGTGAGGTGCCTTTGCAGCCCCTGTCGTCCGCCTCTTTTCAACCAATTGCCTGTACCAACTCTGGTGTGGAGCTGATGGGGTCTTCAGAATTGCCAGGGACTGGACCTTCGGATACTGCTCCCTCAGTTGGGTTTAGAGCTGGTAGGCAGGTACCAGCTTCTGAGGGAGTTCTCATGCCTCCGCAGCTTCCTGTAAATGTGGATTCAGTTTTACATTCAAAGACAAAGTCTAAGGCTCCAGCTAAAGTGAAATGGCAAGCACAGGCACCTTTTGATCAGGGTCCTAGGCCTCAGAGGCAGATGCTTAGGATGGCTGAAGATCTCGTAACTATGATCAGGGGTTCACATCCCCCTCCTGACAAGAAGCCTAGATTATAGTCCGATTATGATTCTTCAGACCAAATTTCTGTTTCCCTTGAGCAGGTTATTATTTTCCTCCTCATGAGGATTCTGATGCTGAAGATTCCTTTCCTTCAGCTTCTCCTCCTGAGGATTATTCTTTTGGTGAAACTTTGCATGATATGAGGGTGCATTTTCACTGGGAAGGGCAGGAATTCTTTGAATTCAATAAAAGGCTTAGGGATTTTCTTCTTCTCCCACAGCATAGGCCTCTGGCTATTCCCCCTGTATTGGACATTGTAGATGATGTTTTTTCGGAAGCTTCTCTCTCTCCTGATTCTTTTCCCCCTGCTCCGATCAAACTGGATAGGTATCATAGGGTTCCAAAGTCTCACAAGTTTCTTTTTAAGAATCTTTCACCTGATCCGGAAACAATTTCTCAGGGTCCTAAGGGTGTTAAAGTGGCCTCTGCTAAAAATCCTATTCCCTCTGACCGAGAGTCCAGGGCTTTGGAGAGATGGGGTAAAAAAGTTTATACTTCTGCTACATTGTCTATTAGGGCTTTGAACTGTCAATTTCATATGCTGAAGTATCAGCAATACCTTTTGTCTGTATTTAAACAAAAGATGTCAGCTGTTTCTATTGGTGCAGATAATCAGGAGTTACAGGATTTATTGCATGCTATTGAACAGGTGGGTAAACATACCCTGCATTGTGGTTTTGATTGTTTGGAAGCTTCTTGTAGGGCTGCAACAACTGGCGCAGTTATTAGAAGACATGCTTGGTTAAAGGAACAAAGCTTGCCAGATCAGGTTAAAGCCAAACTTTTGGGTGCCCCTTTGCAGCACCATGTTTTGTTTGGGTCCAAAGCTGAAGAGGTATTAAAGAAAATGGAGGACAAAGCCAAATCTATGCAGACGGTTAAGGATTTTCTACAGGTGCAACCTCCTAGATTTAACAGACACTGGCCAGCTAAACCTTGGTCCTTTCCAGGCTCGGACAGGTCTCAGAGAGGCAGATTCAGGCATTCCAGAGGTAGGGGACAGGCACAGACCCATTTTAGGAATAGGCAGTGGAGTGCCCCCTCTCCCAAGGGAGGTGAAGATAAGTCTCAACCCTACCGAAAACAGTCTTTATGACTCCCTTTCTGCTTCCAGGGGCTCCTCTCCTGGAAGCACCTTTGGGAGGAAGGATTTCTCTTTTTTATCAAAATTGGAGCCACATAACCCAGGACAAATGGGTTCTGGACATAGTCTCAAGAGGTTACAGATTTCATTTCCACACCTTGCCAAAACTGAACGGTTGGCCAGATCTGCCAAATCATCAGTGGGCAGAGGCGCAATGGCAGGTTCAGTCCCTCCTGGGTATGAGGGCCATAGAACTGGTACCAAATTTAGAAACAGGGCAAGGTTTTTATTCCAGACTTTTCCTGGTTCCCAGGAAGGAAAATTCATGGAGACCAATCCTGGACCTTTCCGTACTAAACACCTTCCTAGATATACCAAAATTCAAGATGCTCACTCTGCAGCAGCTGCTGCCTATGTTGAGCAAGAACGCTTGGATGGTGACTTTGGACTTAAAAGAAGCTTACCTGCATATTCCTATAAGGCAAGAGTGCAGAAGGTATCTGCGTTTCAAAGCAGGCTCGAAGCATTACCAGTTCTCTGTGCTGCCCTTTGACTTATCTACTGTGCCCAGGGTCTTTACAAAGTGCCTGGCACCAGTAATGGCATTTTGCAGACAGAAGGGGATTCAAATATACCCTTATCTGGACGACTGTCTTATTCAAGCGGATGACAAAGACACTCTACTTCGGCATCTAGCTTTTTTGCAGCATCTTCTTCAGTACCTCAGTTTCACAGTGAATCTAAAGAAATCAAATCTGGTGCCCACACAACAGATTACTTTCCTGGGTGCTCTTCTGAGTACTACAACCCAGATGGCTTCCTTGACACCAGACAAAAAAGTGCAACTGGCTTCTTCTTTCCAACACCTGGCTTCAATGAAACAGCTGACTGCAAGAAAAATTCTGCAGGCTTTGGGTTACATAGCTTCCTGCATTCTACTAATACCATATGCAAGACTGCATATGAGGAAACTGCAGTGGTACCTCAAGAGTACATGGTCTCAGCATTACCACAGTTTGGAAACAGTGATCACGATTTTGCCTTGTCTCCAGCAAGAGTTTCTTTGGTGGGCCGAAGCCTGTCTACAGAACAAGGGGAAGCCTATTTGTCCTCCACCAACCAACCAAGTTCTGACAACGGATGCTTCAGATTATGCCTGGGGAACCCACATGCACGGGAGATGTCTTCAGGGTGTTTGGACAAAGGAGCAAACACACCTGCACATAAATTTGAAGGAGATGCTGGCTGTACAGAATGCCCTGATAGCCCTCAGGGACCTTCTTCTCCCAGGACAATTGTTGATACAGACAGACAACACTACAGTGATGTGGTACATAAACAGGCAGAGGGGCTCTCACTCTTACCCCCTGTGCAGATTAGCCATGACTCTATGGTACACTGCTCTGACCTGCAGTGTCGACTTACAAGCGCAGTTCCTGCCAGGAAAAGACAACACTCTGGCAGACACATTGAGCAGACGCATTTCGGAACCACACGAATGGATGTTGGATGTTCGGATATTCAGGATGATTATAAAGGCGTGGGGATGTCCGGACATAGATCTCTTTGCATCCCCTCAGAATCATCAACTTCCAACGTTCTGCACCAGGACCTACCACAAACTAGCATGGAAAGTGGATGCCCTCTCATTCAGTTGGAAGCACCTCTCAGTATATGCTTTTCCTCCTTTTCCTCTTCTACCTCGGGTACTTCTGAAGATAAAACAGGACAGACCGCAAATGATTTTACTGGCTCCCAATTGGCCTCGGCAATTTTGGTATTCCACTCTGATTAACCTGGTTCAGGAGCCTCCCTGGATTCTGCCTCAAATCCCTCATCTACTGTCTTAACGGGATGGACGGATATTGCACAGTCATGTCAAAGCTCTGAATCTAGCTGCCTGGCGGATCTAGGGTCTGTAAACACCTCTACCCTTTCCAAACAGATTATGGATGTAATTCTTGAAGCTAGACAGCCCAGCACTAGAAAATCTTATGCAGGTAAATGGAAAAGATTTTGCTCCTGGAATCAAGTCCAGGGTGGTGATTCTGCTGTTCCGAACATTCCTCTGATTTTACAGTATCTGACAGAGTTGTTACATATGGGCATATCTTTTTTGTCTGTTAAGCTTCATGCTTCTGCTATTTCTGCATATTACGATACGGATCCTCCGATTTTTTCTCATCCATTACTTAAACAATTTCTTAGAGGGGCTAAGAATATTCGGCCCCCTATGAGGGCTCCTGTTCCCACTTGGGATCTTAACTATGTTTTGGAGAAATTAACCTTGTCTCCTTTTGAACCTGCAGTTTCCACGGATTTGAAATTTTTGTCTTGGAAAACTGCTTTTCTTTTAGCTATTACCTCTGCTAGAAGAATTTTGGAATTGCAAGCACTCATGGCTGTGGAACCCTTTCTTATTTTTCATCAGCACAGGGTATCTCTACGGACTAATCCCACCTTTATGCCCAAGGTGATTTTGGCAGTGGCCTTGAATCAGTCTATTCATTTGCCCACCTTTTATCCTAATCCTCAAAGTGAGGAAGAAAGTCTTTTGCACTCTTTAGACGTGCACAGGCAGCTTAGTTTATACCTGGGCAGGACCAAGATATTCCGGAAATCTGATCAGTTGTTTGTCGCTTATGCTCCTACTGTTCAAGGGAAAGCAATCACTAAGCAAACTATTTCCAAGTGGATTGCCCATTGCATCAAGTTCTGTTACTCTTATCATGGTAATCCAGTTCCTGTTAATGTTAGGACTCATTCTACCCGGGCTACTGCTACTTCAGCAGCTTTTCTTTGTGGGATTCCTACCAAGGATATTTTGGAGGCTGCTACTTGGAGTTCTGTACATACTTTTTCTAAGCATTACAACCTCCCTCTCTATTCTAAATCCAGGGCCAGTTTTGCTTCTGCGGTTTTGCAAGGTTTTGTGACCGCTCCCTCTGTTCCCTCTGTTTCTCCTCCAGCCACCCTTTCATAGCTTTGGGACTCAACCCTACAGTCATGACTGCAACAGTGAACCACGAAGGACATAGTACAGTTGTGTACTCTTACCATAAATGTAGATGTTCGAGTGTGTTCACTGTTGCAGTCTGGGTTACCCTCCCTCCTACCCCCTCTTTTGTTTTTTCTTTGAGTATTATCTGTTATGAGGTATTTTGGCTGATGAGGTTTTGGGCATGGTTTCTTTTTTAGCCTTTTCTTTCTGGGCACCTGACATCTGGGGCAAGAAAAACTGGGGAAATGGTGTCAGCTGAGGTCTTTATACCTTCTGGCGCATTGACGTCAGGATAAAAGCGACCTCAGCTAACGCCCGATCCAGACTTTGGGACTCTGGCCGATCGGGGGCTGTTGCTGGCAGGAAGAATCCTACAGTCATGACTGCAACAGTGAACACACTTGAACATCTACATTTATGGTAAGAGTACACAACTGTAGTGTCCCTCTCTATGACCCAGGAAACCCATAACACATATTTAATTTACTGGAAACACTCACTAACCACCCCAATACCATATTCATGGATGACTTTGATTAGCCCACTATTAAGTGGGATTCATATATGCCACCAAGTGTGCAAGCACAGAGATTCCTGGATTTTGTAAACACAAATTCCCTGGATCAGATTTATCAAAACACTGACCAGGGGCTTGAACATACTGGATCTGGTCCACACTAACATGGGAGTGTACTGCACATCCCCTAGTGTAATGTCCTCTCTGGTAAGGTCAGACCTACTCTAAGGCTAACTTCTTACTATTAAGTGATAACCTTGCAAAATATCAAGCCACCTAAACCCAGAGAACACTGCTGCATATGTGGAACTGTTCTCATAAACCCTATACAAACATGTGCATAAATGCACAGAGGCAGGCCAGGAATAAGTACAGAACTAACTCAAAAAACTATCCACCCTGGTGGAATCATGACATCAGTAGGCTATTAACAGAAAGAAGGAAATCATGGCAAAAATTAAGAGGTATAGCACCCAACAGGATAAAAGTACTCTCATCACAACTCAAAAGACAAATAAAGTCTACTAAAGCCAAATTTGAGGTATATTTGGCCTCCCAGTCCAAGGGCAACCAGAATGCAATCTTTAGCTGCACCCCAACATCCATAGCCTCCAAACAGGCTTCAAGCCTCATGAATAGAGCACAGTAACTGCCATCCCTCTGCACAAAGGCAGGCCATCTATAGACCTTAGAAACTATTGACACATACGTGTCATTAGTCTGATGTGCAAAGCAATGGAAAGAATTACTATATAAATTATTACTAATGACATAAGAAACCTGCAGACAGTGGACATAGCTTGGTTAGGTTTCATCAAGGGTATGTTATGCCTACACAACTTTGTGGGCTTCATTGAGAAGGCCATCAAAGCAATGGATAAGAGTGAAATGGTTCACACTGCCTAGCTTGATCTGGCAAATACATTTCACACAATTCTTCACTGAGACATTGTTGACAAACTTATGAGGTTAGGTATAAATCCTTATGTCACCCAGAGGATAATCAGCTGGCTCACAGGCAGGAGCCAGGAAGTTAGAACTGGGGAGTTCACATCTACAAAGGGACCTGTCACCAGTGGAGTCCCTCAGGGATCAGACCTGGCACTGCTACTTTTTGGCATTTACTTCTCTGAAGTTAAGGCCAGTGTCAAGGGCCTCTGGCTGGCCAAATTTGCATATGATTGCAAATTAACACCAGTCATAGAATTCTCCTTCAACACTAATATTCTTCAGAAAGGGCTGTCACTGACAAATAACTGGTGTCAGAGTCTTCTTCTTTCGGCTTTTTTCTGGTTAGGGGTCACCACAGTGGATCACCTGTCCGCTTATGATTGGCAGTGGAGTTTTACGGTGTTGAGTTGCCAGCCTGGAGTCCAACCTTCCACAGAAGGCACACACATGCACGCACTCACACCTATGGCCAATTTACAGTGTCTAATCCACCTACAGCATATCTTTGGGATGTAGGAGGAAACCGGAGCACCCGGAGGAAACCCATGTGATCACAGGGAGGACATGCAGACTCCACACAGAAGGCACCCCAGCTGAGGATCAAACCGGAGAACCTCTTGCTGTGAGGCGGCAATGCTAACCACTGCACCACCATGGCCACCCCTAAATAACTGGTGTCAGAGTCATTGACTAAAATGAAATGCTAAGAAATGCATATTAATATCCTTCGGGAGGTCATTCACTTCTGGTAACTATCATAGGTTCATAGGTTGGTACTAGGCTATTGGCCCTAAGGCCTATGCAAGCCTAGCCATAACAATTCCCTGGAAGTTTCTTCCCACAATATTTACCTCTCTGGGCCCCTGTCTAGCAGGGCAACTGACATGATCTCTGGGGTGAATTTCCTATCTTCCATCCAATCATCAAGGTTCCTTTTGAAGAGGCCAATGAGGTGCTCTGCTTGACATGTATGGGCAGTCTATTCCAGAGTATTGGGAGTCTCTGGGTCAGGAACCTATCCCTCCAGCATGTTTTGTTCATTGTGATGATAAGGTTTAGATCCCTGGAGCATGTGGCTCTGAGGGATTGGAATTTCTTTAAGTGGAGCATGTCCAACAGCTCAGGGTTTGACATGGCCTTGTATGTTAAGCAGAGATCACCTCTGCCACAGAGTACAGCTGGAGTTTTTTTTAGATGGTCAGCATATGGCATCTGCTTTAGGCCTGTGATTCTTTTAGTGAGGTATTTCTGTGGCCTTTCCTGCTGTTGCAGATGTCTTGTGAGGTATGCACCAAACGGGGCATTATACTCTATAATGGGTCTAATGAGGGATGAGTACAATGGGACAATGACCTCCTTTTTTCTGGATGAAAAGCCCTTAGTGATGAGGTGTGCTACATAGAAGGATTTAATGACTGTTGTGGCGATGTGGTTATCAAAAATGAGACCACTGTCCACTTGTGTCCCTAAGTCTCTCATCACACTTTTGATGTTTAGTGTCCTGCCAGTTATGTGGTAGTTTATGGGTACATGTTTTTTTCCAAAGGGGATAACTATACTTTTCTTGGCATTAAGCTTGAGCCCATGGCTCTGGCACCAGGCATCTGTTTCTGTAAGGCCCTTTTGTAGAATATCCACATCATTTGGGGATTCAATAATGGCTCCCAGTTTGCAGTCATCTGCAAACTTTGTTAGCCAGTCCCTTAGTGTTGGCCTGTACTTCAGAGAAGTAGATGCCAAACATGAGTGGTCCCAGGACTGAACCCTGAGGTACTCCACTTGTCACTTGTCTGGAGCTGGATTTGGAGTCGGCTACTTTTACAGTCTGGGTTCTGTCAGTAAGCCAGTTGGCAACCCATCGAGTGACGTAGGGATTTATGCCCAGCTTAGTAAGTTTATCTATGATTCCAGAGCGGGGGATGGTGTCAAAGGCCTTGGCAAGGTCCAGATAGGCTGTGTGGACTGCCTTACCCTCATCCACAGCTCTGGAGACCAATTCGAAGAAGTCAATCAGATTCAGGAGACAAGATCGGCCCTTCACAAACTCAAACTGGGTGGGGTCCAGTGTTTGAAGGTTGCCAATGTCTTTGTTTATAAGTTCCATGATAATGCATTCCATGCCCTTGCAGATCAGGCTTGTCAGACTGATGGGATGGTAGTTCCTGGGATCCAAGGTGGATCCTCCCTTGTGTAGTGGGATAACTGTAGCTGTGCACCACTCAGTGGGCACGAAGCCTGAGGTGAGGCTGTAATTAAACATGACACTTAGGTGGGGTGCCAGTTCATTTTGTAGTTCATGTAGTACACAGCCCGGTATGTAATTTGGTCCCATGGATGCTGTATTCTTAGCTTTGGAGAGTGCTGTTTCTATCTGTGTGGCTGTGATTATCGAAATGTGGCAATCTTTTGGTATTGAGATGGGCCCTTTAGGGGGTGAGAGGGGGGTGAAGTTGGCACTAAATCGATCTGCCAGGATATTGGCAATATCACTGGGATCAGTATATTTAATGCCATTCTGTTGCAGCTCAGAGCAGATCTGTGCATTGCCATTTAGATTCTTGACATAACTATAGAATGCCTTCTGGTTGTCTTTGGAATCTTTGGCAATTTTATTTTCGTAACTAGCTTTTGAGGATTTTATGAGGGATCTCAGCTTCTTACTGAAGCTGGTGAGGGAGGTTTTTGCATCCTGGGATTTTCCTCTTTTCTGCAACAGTTTCTTCCTTTTGTTGTATAGTTTGTTTATAGCAGGGGACCACCAAATTGGCTTTCTTTTTTGGAGAAGAGCATCTTGGTTCTATTTGGGATGGCACAATTCATGCACGAGTGGATGTGCTTGTACAGTGCCTCAGTGTAGGATTCTGCAGTCGAACGTCTAGATCCCATCTGCATGGGTGTTGTGAAGTTTTATTGATAACACACTCCTAGGAGATGACCCAGTACTTGGGGACTTGTGAATAAATGTAGACAGTAATCTAGCCTTTGACCATCATGTGTCAGCAGTAGTGAGGAAATCATTCTCTGCTGTGCAACTTATAAACAAGAGTATGGCATCTAGGTCCAACGTGACCATTGTTCCACTGAATTTGGTATTCATCAGACTTATCATTGAGGTCAATGCCCCCTGTAGTATGTACCTAACCAGGCACATCCAACAGTTGGTATGGCGGCAGAGTTTCCATACTAAAGGAATACAGGGCATATTAACGTATTCTCTGCAGACTACCTCAAAGCCATATCCCTGTTCCCAGAATAAGGCCTATTCTGTCTGCTACAGGCTGTTGAGGGAAGACCTTTGTCTGACATGCAAGGCATTGTTGGACCTCACCCTGATGGAACCCAAGTGCCAGAATTACTCATTCAAAAGACTTAAACCTTGCCTGTGATATAAATAGGACCTGCTGGAGAGACAGGTCTGTATCCTAGTGACTACCCCTTCTATGGAGCAGGATCCCATCCATGTGAAGCAGTGTTGCACCCTAACCCAATTCAAGTGTAACTTGGACAATTGGATGGGGAACAGGAAATTCATCCCTGTTTGGCATGTATGTCTCTAATGGACATAGACAGCCTGTAAATGGTTCATTTTCCAGAATCCTGCTTGTAAATGCTTTATCTCCCATGCCCTGCTTACATTTACCAAGGGTACCAGAACTTATCAGATATTCAGGATGCATGGCTAGGCTTAAAAAGTTCCCAGTGGTCATTAGCATGGTATACACCCATGAATCTAAGAGAATTTCCCATCATGCACAAGTAGCATCAGTAATATTCTCAAATTTTTGAATGTGAAGTCTCAGGTATGGCATTGCATAAACTAACGTGGCTACACACTTGAATAAATGATTACTGGTTATACACATGGCTCATTCATTGTAAGGTTCTCTTTAGAACTGACAAGATTGTGTATGCTTGATATGAACTGCAATGACAACATTTATTATATACTTATTTTACTTTTTTTACCTGGATTAGTCCTTCAGGGCAGTGCCCATTTATATCAGGTACCTGAAGAAAAAAGCTCCAAGACATGTATACCATCATCATATTTATATATTTTTGATTTCCTATTAGTATTACTGTAGATCTGAAAAGTAGCAATTGTATAATTTCATAACATTATTTATAAAATAATCATTCATGCAGTGAATAGCAACAACTGTATAATACCGTGGTTGCATTCCGTTTTCCTCCAATACTTTCAAGACTGGCTAGTTTCAAGCATTTTATTTTGGTATGGATAGTAACATACTCATGTTACAGTATGGTATCACTTATTTTGTATTTTATTTTATTACTGTTGACCAGAAAACCAGGCCAGGTAAAGTATATTTAACCTCCCCCTTCCCTGACCTCTGCCCCCACTAACACACATTTCAAAAATGCTCTCAAATCACATCTTATTAATACATGGCTATGTCCATGCATCACATGAATCTCACAATCTCAGTACACTTTATACCTTCCTTCCTGCTATCTCTGCTGTATATATGCTACAGTTTTGTATCTTGCTGTCAACTTGAAATTGTATAATATGTCATGTCTAATCATATGAGTTTTTTATTCTTTTATCCTATCTCATTAATCCAATGTTAAAGTTTTGATGTATGAGACTCTCTATCTTTGTAAATTTACTGCGTTAGTGCTGATGTATTGTTTATTGTTTAGACTGGATTGTATGAGACTTTTTATGTCTGTACTTACCTCAATTATCACAGTTATATTATTGTTTGTATTTCTATGTTGATGTTAATCTAATTGTGGAGCATTTCTCCCCGGGTCTCTGCTGTAAATGGACCTGTATCCAGTCGGACTATCCTGGTAAACAAATGTAAAATAAAAATAAATAAATAAATAAAATAAATATTTACAGTAGAGGACATTCTTGCCCTGGTCATAGCATTTAGTTTAACAGTTACAGGTGAACCATGTACAACTTTTTTAGTTTCAAACTATTTCTACAAAGTACTACAGTGCTAACCTCTGTTTACCAGACAGGTTATGTGAAATAATATCATGAAGGCCCAGCCATCTCTTGCAGATGCAGGAATATTTGTTTATTAAGGTCTATAGCATGTGCAGATGAGGTGTCATTTCATTAAATACAATAAGATAGACATACATTTTTGAATGGTTTGGTTTTAAAGGGGAACGTGAATCATATTGCATGGTGAATGACAGACCACCATAAATTACTAAAGAGTAAGGAGATCGTTGCTTTTCATTAGGTCAGTATGGTAGTAAAGAAAAATGTAGCTTTAACACAGGAAAATGGATTTTACAGCATTCTGTTTGCTATATGAATACATGCGCCTGGCATGGATTCATGTTGATTCACCAAAGTCAGTTTTGGCAAATGTAAAAAATTTGAAAAATGTTTGCTGAAACTACCTTTGCCAAACATCCTAGGAAACCTTTTTTTTTGCCTCCCATGTGGGGGCTATCACTCATACCCTCTGAACACACTCGGATGTACAACAGTGGGGAAGTAAGCAAACTCCACTGTCTGCAAAAGTTGTTTCAGGGAACATAATTCGTTTTTGAAAGTAGTTAAGAATCTTTTGTGAACTCTCTGCATTTGATAATGTGGCTAAGCTAGTGTAAATGTACTTTCCATAGTGCATTACTGCAGGTACTAAAAGTTTTATCACCAGATTTTAAAACTGTTTTGGGTATCAAGAGAATAAAGGCATCAGAAGATCACAGTTCAATGGTAGCCATGCAAAATATGCAACCGTTTCTCAGTTCTAGACACCTGCCCTTATGAAGGCATCTTTCAGTCAAAGTCTAGTTGCATGTAATTAAGTTTGTTGTTTAGTATTAGCCATCCAAAGGAATTTAGTGTGATGCATTGATGGGCCTTGGAATGAACTCTTGCTGCATTTTAGGCTGTAACATATAGGATCTTATACCAGAGGTGCATACTTCTGTTCCTTTATAATTTGTCTTTCCAGTCTCTCTTCCTAATCTTTTTTAACCCCTATGATTGAGTTTTACAGTTACCATGCAGTATTTATATACCCTACAAATTCTTCTTTTTTTAACATCAGGTCTTGTTCTCAGCTTGACTAAAATTTCTGCCAGAGCTGGGCTTTCAATTAGCACCCCCTATCTTTTTTTTCTTTGCCTATACTCTGGTATTAATCTCTGGTAGGGAAGGTAGTCTCTAGCCTACAGTCCAAACTGCTGTTAGGTCTCATTCCATTCTATTATCTTTCCAGCACTAGTTACTTGCTCCAAATACCTTGGTTCCTTTGCCAGTTTTGTCTGGTAGATTCCAAATCCTGTTATCTATTTCTATACCCTTGCTTGCAGTCATCCTATTGGCAAAATGTCCCTTCTCCATTCCTGGATGGCTTAGTTCTTTGAGTATTTTAAATGTTATATGTTATTTTATTTTCTATTAATGATGTGTATCTATGTCTTACATAATAATTTAATAAAGGTGTCAAAAAGCACTCGTATCAGCACATCTGTGATGTATTTTAGCATGAGTACTACTTGGATTATTCTTGTTTTGGTCTCTTGTGTTAGTAAATGGCTGGTTTTGTAATGCCTCCAACTTGCCCATATACTTTTTGATGTGGCCATATTAATTTGGTCCTTGAGGTTTACATCATCATTTATTACTCTCAGGTAGCTGATCCACCATATTAGTCTTGTCCATTTATTTTGTATGTATTTTAGTATACGATTTCTGTTGATGAGTAGGTTTTTAGGATTCAATAACACTTCTTCAATCCGCATACAAGTTTATTGAACTGCTGTTTTTCAGCAGGTTACTAGCTTTAGAATTCCATCCTGAATTTGCTAAATTGTAGCAAGATTTTCTTATTGATCTGAGTGTAAGATCATTTGTATATTGTACAATATCCACTGAGCCACATTACTACTACAGCTGAATTACAAAGATTACAAATATTAAAAGACTGACAATGGAGCCTTGCAGAATTCACATTTGTTTTACCTTGAGTCAAAGCAGAGAGGCTTGCCATTTGAATATTTGAATACTTTGCACCAGATAATCTTTGAATCCTGAAAGCTAAGAGTTATGGACTAGTTTAATAATAAATAAATGTAGGTCAGACCACTTGTCAAAGTAGATGAGGATCTAACAGAGGATAACCAGCAGTATTTTACATGCATAAATGTATTAATGAAAAGAATCCTATGAAGCATACCAAATCTGATGTCATTAATGAAATAAATTTCATCTCTTTTATCAGTGAAGTGATAATGCTACTTGTATGCATAATATCTTGCATTGTGTAGATGTGTGGATTTTCTAAGTTATAAAAAAATTTAATACAGCCACTGGGGATTCCTGTAATGGTTGGGAATGGCTGGATAACAGAATTATGTTCTAGTTTATTGATTATTATTTAAAACTGGTTATAAGAAAATTGGTCTCTTTTATTAGAGCCAGAAAAACATTTGCGTTTAAGCTCAAAAAGTATTGCAATGATTACTGTCAATCTTTAAAGGTACATTTTTGAAACATGTGATGCTGGATCTCTGCATTTACTCCAGATTAAAAATATACAAATTAATATGATGGCTGTTATATAATGCTATATTGTATATGAAACCATGCTTGTTGGTGGTTGTCCTGTGAAGTGATGGGGTTTGGGGTGAAAGATAGGGTGGAATATGAATGTTGAAAGAGGAATGAAGTTGATATTGTGTGCTCAGAGTTATATTCTAGGAGTGGATAGGGAGTTAAGGAGTGTGGACTAGGTAAGATTAGGAGTAGTAGTAAGATTGGTTGTAGGAAGATGAAGGTGTGAAAAATGATGGTAGGAAGGGAAAGTGGTGAAAGTAGATATTTTGTTTTTAAGGGGTGGAGAGAAAGGGATGAGAGCAAGAAGAGAGTCTGTGTTGTAAATTAGATGGGGGTGGGGTGGATTGGAAGGGGACTAAAGGTGGATTCAGCTCACAAGTTTACCAGTAACCACTTGACACGTAAATTACCATCTCTTTTGGAGTTAGAGGTAAAGCAGAACCTGAAAAAAAGTTTTTTTCTTGTAGTCTGGAGTGGTCTTTACTCAGAGGGAGACTTGTTCATAGGTACTAGGCTATCGTCCCAAGGGCCTACGTAAGCCTAGTCAACAAGGTTCCCTGGCTTACACCACCCAAGAAAGTTATTTTCCTGTGCCACTGTCGAGCAGAGACACAGAAGTGATCCCCGGGGTGTATTTCCTATTTACCATCACTCATCAAGATTTTTCTTGAAGAGTGCTAATGAAGAACTTTGCTTGACATAGATAGGTAGCCTGTTCCAGAGTATGGGAAGTCTCTGGGACAGGAATCTATCCCTCCAGCATGTCTTGTTTATTGTGGTGACAAGGTTTAGGTCCCTAGAGCGTGTAGCTCAGAGGGCTTGGGATTTCCTTAGGTGTAGCATGTGCATCAGCTCTGGGTTTGACATCGCTTTATATGTTAGGCAGAGATCACCTCGGAGTAGGTGATATGCTACAGAGTAAAGCTGGAGGTTTTTTGAGATGGTCAGTGTAGGGCATTTGTTTGAGGCCAGTAATCCTCTTTGTGTGGTACTTCTAAGGCGTTTCCAGCTGCTGCAGATGTCTTGTAAGGAACATTCAAAAAGGGTTGTTGTACTCTATAATGGGCCTAATGAGTGTCGAGTAGAGGGGAACAATGACCTCTTTTTTCCTGGATGAGAACCCTTTTATGATGAAGTGTGCCATGTAGAAGGACTTCCTGACTGATGTGGCAATGTGACTATCAAAGGAAAGACTACTGTCCACCTGGGTCCCAAGGTCTCTTATCAAACATTCGGTGTTAAGTAGATTGCTGCCTATGTGGTAGTTCATGGGTACAGAGTTTTTACCAAAGGGGATGACACTGCACTTTTGGCATTGAGCTTGAGGCCATGGCTCTGGCACCAGGCATCTGTCTCAGTGAGGCCTTTATGTAGGATGTCCACATCATTTGGGGACTTGACTATGGCTCCTAGTTTGCAGTCATCTGCGAACTTCATTAGCCAGAGGCCTTCTGTGTTAGCCTGTACTTCAGAGAAGTAGATACCAAACAGGAGAGATCCCAGGACTGAACCCTGTGATACACCACTTGTCACTGGTTTGAGGTCAGATTTGTAGTCTGCAACTTTTACAGTGCGGGTTCTGTCAGTGAGCCAGTTGGAAACCCATCTTGTGATGCAGGGAGTTATACCTAGTTTAGTGACTTTAGCTATAATTCCAGAATGGGGGATGGTGTCAAAAGCCTTGGCGAGGTTAAGATAGGCTGTGTGAACCACCTTACTCTCATCTACGACTTTGGTGACTGCCTCAAAGAAGTCAATCAGGTTCAGGAGGCATGATCTGCCTTTCATAAACCCGAACTGGGTGGGATCCAGAGTTTGGAGGTTATGAATGTCTTTGTTTATGAGTTCCATGATGATACGTTCCATGGCTTTGCAGACCAAGCTTGTCAGGTTAATAGGGCAATAGTTCCCGAGATCAGTGGTGGCTCCCCCTTTGTGGAGTGGGATAACAGTTGCTGTGTACCATTCAGTGGGCACAAAGCCTGATGCGAGGCTGTTATTGAACATGGTGCTTAGGTGGGGAGCCAATTTATTCTGAAGTTTGTGTAAAACGCAGCCTGGGATGTTGTTTGGTCCCATGGATGCTGTGTTTCTGGCTTTGGAGAGTGTAGCTTTTACCTATGTAGTTGTGATTACAGGGACTCTGCATTCTTCCTGTATAGATATGGGCCCTTTAGGGGGTGAAGCGGGGTAAAGATAACACTGAACCTATCTGCCAGGATGTTGGCAATATCAGTTGGTTCTGTAATTTTTGTGCCGTTGTGCTGTAACTCAGAGCAGATCTGGGTGTTGCCATTGAGATTCTTGACATAGCTATAGAATGCTTTGTGGGTGTCCTTAGAATTAGTGGCAATTTTGTTTTCGTAGCTAGCTTTGGAGGATCTTATAAGGGATCCCAGCTTCTTACTGAGGCTGACCAGGGAGCTCCTGGATTTTACTCTCTTTTGCAACAGTTTCTTCCTTCTGTTGTACAGTTTGTTTACAGCAGGGGACCACCAGATTGGCTTCCTTTTTTTGGAGGATAGCGTCTTGGTTCTGTTTGGGATAGCACAATCCATGCACTCATGTAAGTGCTTATAGAGTGCATTTGTGTAGGATTCAGCAGTTGTAACTGTATTGTCCATCTGCATGAAGTTGGGTTTGGAAAATTTTTTTACCATGGTTTCCTTAATGGGGGGTAGGGGTGGGATGTGGATATCAAGGTTGATTAGCTTATGGTCGGATCAGACCAACGAGGAGCTGACTTCAGGTGTGGAACACTGGTCACTCATGTTGGTAATGACTAGGTCTAGGATATTGTTGCCTCTGGTGGGGGTGTGGATAAGTTGATCCAGGGAATTGGAGTTTATGAATTCCAGAAAGTGTTGAGCTAAGGAATTGGTACATGAGTAGTTTTCTCAGTTAATGGTGGGGTAGTTGAAGTCGCCCATTATTAGGGTGTTTGGTTGAACCCTAATATTTTCCAGTACATCAAGAAAAGAGGAGTGGGAATCCTAGGGCATGGTGGGGGATCTGTAGCAAGCTACAATTTGGATTGCAGTTTTACCCAGAGTTAGTTGCACTTGGATAACCTCGGATGCATTATGCTGACTAACTAGCCTGGAGTTGTGGATATCCTTAATGAATACGGACATACCTCCGCCTTTGGTGTTTCGGTCCAGGTTACATCACAGAAAAGTGTGGTATGAGTTATAGCCTGGTAGTGCAGGGGTGCTCTCTGGAGCTTTGAACCAGGTCTCAGTCACTGCACAGGTTTCGATGTTCTCCATTTTAAGGAGTGCCTCGAGTAAGTGCATTTTGAGATTTAGACTTCTAGCATTGAGTAGCATTACCCTCAGTTTTTGCTTGCCTGTTCCTGTTACCATGGTGAATTTGTCATTTGAACCTTGACTAAAAAAGGCACTATAGGGGCAGCAAGAGCCTTTGCCAGTATCTGGAATCCCAGGGGCGACAGGTGCAGGCCATCTCTGGCAAAGCATCGTGGTCTGTCGACCATGTCATCCCAAGCAGACAGATACTGGATCCCCTTAGAATGACACTTGAAGCTTAGCCAATTGTTGCAGTCAATCATTTTGTCCTTGTACTGCGGTATCATTCTGGGCAATGGCCAAATGCTACTCAGGGCTAGGGTCATATCTGCCTGGGCTACAAGATCAGAGAGCTCTTCCATGTCTCTTTTCATGTAGTCCAGGGAGGTACATCTCAGGTCATTCACACCAACATGGACAATGACAGAGTCATATTTGTACTTGTTGTGGAGTGACCTGAGTGCGTGGGTTATGTGGCAGATCCTGGCACCCAACAGGCAGCTGACAGTAACCTTCTCCTTGTTTAGCCTAGTGAGTGGGACATCAATGTGTTTGCCTATAGAGTCACCTATGACTAGTGTGTTGGGTATGTTGTTTTGCCTTATTGGCTGCGGTTGAGTGGGACACTGAGTCTGTGGGCTATGTGTCATTTGGGTTGTGTTGGGGAATGGAGGTTGCTTGCATTTCTGCTTTGGAGGTCTCTGTTGCTTAGACAGATTATTATTGAGAGCCTCCATGAATGTTTTTGTGTTACTATGTGTGGATTTTGGTGGTGTAGATTTAGTGAGACTATGTGATGAGTGTGGTGTGGTGCAAATGTTTACTTTCTCCTCTTGACTGTCAAGTTCAGTCTTGGTTGGAGAGAGCTTTACCTCCAGTTTGGCTAGCTAAGTGCATCTCTCACAGGTTGTAGTGTTGGGTGGTAGGAGGAGAGGGTTGTCTGGGTACATGAGGCAATTTCTACATTGCCTCAAGATGCCCAGATTTATCAGATAGACAGGAGAGAGCACTGGGAGCTGACCCTTGGACATGCCTGAATAAAAAAACTATTTTCCTCTAGATTAGTGAAGAAAGTGATTACAAGAGCTGTTTTTCTCTATGCAAGTGGGAAACGTAAGTACAAAAACTGGTTAATATCACCATAATGAATATTGGCCTTTCAGGGTACAGCATGATTTTGCCACCATTTGCAAGTACCTTGTTGACTGTGTATGATTTGTAAAAGCTAGACTCATATGGTATTTCCATAAGGGAACTATAATAAAGAATGCAGTGGGAGGGCTATTGTTACCAAAGTTACTATGAATCCATGGATCTTTCTCTTGGCTAGCAGAGGCGACTACACTTGTAAAAAAGTATATTATATGACAATAATTGCCATTCACATGCAAAACCCACACATTTTTTCACCTTTTACAATGTAGACAGTTGGCATTTGTTGTTAATATGTGCCTGATTTAATGGATTCAAAAAGTGGCTAGTGAAAGGGCTACCTCACTCTCATCTACAGTCTTGAGGGTGGAGGGATTAAGCCCACAGGCAAATTCAGGGGTTACTTTAAGATATGAGTGTTTTCTGTGTAGCTGTTTCATTCATTTTAATTTAGAAGACTAGTGTCCACTGGTAACCAGGCCAAAGTTCTAACAGCTAATATGAATACCACATCAGGTCTGCCCTAAATATGAGTTTTACCCTATATTATCCTTTATTATCCCCAAGTGTTTTGAGTTTCTAATACCATGATGGGAATGGACTCCATTCCTAAGCCAGGGTATGATTAAAGTTCATGAAATGAGTATTGTTTTAGTCAAGAGTGATCTTCACAGCACCCACAATGTGCCCAGAATTGCCTCCTTCTGTAATTCATATGGGGTTATGTGGATTAGTAGCATATTTAAGTACAATTGTAAATTATTTTTTATTAAACCTGTTGCTCCTACTACTATTGCAACTGTCTGGGTATTTTCCTTCCATATTGTTTTAGGTTTTGCTTGAAAGTCCTAGTATTTTATGACTTTGTGTCTCTCTGTGTGTAAGACATTGTAATTATAGTATGTAGTCATTTCAATGATCAATTTTACTTTTGTCTTCTTTTCGTGGACTATTATATCTGGTTTTCTTGCATCTATTTTTGAACTGTTGGTAATGGGTGATTCCCATGTGATATGAACTTTGTCATTCTCTGTAATGCATTGTGGTTCATGTTTTCAGTGCTTCTTAACTGCTTCTATATGCTAGTATTTGCACAACCCTCACCACAACAGTTTTGCCACATTATTGTGCCTTTCAGTATACAGGCCCTTTGCCATGTGTGTTTCACACCCAGCAAAAAGATGTCCCACTGTTTCTAGTTCTGTTTTGCATAACCTGCATTTCTCTGTCTCTCCCACATATTCAATGGGCTTTGTAAACCAACATGTACACAGCCCACTAGCCTGGTTCACCATTATTAGCCTTTCATGTTTTGGTTTCAATTCACCTCTTCTTAACCATTCATGCATCAAATCTTGGTCAACATGAGGTTGATCCAGAAGATCTCTGTACCTGCCACTATATTTGTGGATTTGGGGTCCCTTCTCATCTGATCCTTTTCCTTATATCCTTTTTTTTTGTTTTGTTTTTGGCACATTTTGGCACATTTAGTACCTGAGTGATTTTTGTCTGCTTCTGGTTTGATTTCCATTCCCACTTCATACCGAAATGCTAGATAGTAAATGGGATTTACCCACAGGTTTCTCTAAGGCAGAAACAAATAAGTACACATGATGCTGTAGGACACCTGAGACTTATAAGAAGAATTTAAGATAGTGTCCAGAACAAAAAGGTGATGTGCCTCTATTCATTCAAGTACTTTCTCTTTAACATGTGCACTGATGTGGTCCATAACCTAGCCATTGCGAAGCCTGGAAACTAGTAGCAGAGGGGTTGGAAGGTGCCCTACTACATGCTTTTCCTCTCAGCTCTTTATAAGTATTAAGATGCTTTTAATTCTTGATAAATTTTCTTTTTTTGCATGAAAAACCCAACATGTTAGAAAAGTAAGACAAACAATTTAAACACACAGGCAATACATAAATAAATAAACACAAATACCATAGGGAGTAGGGGGTAGTATCTAACAATACACATTTCATGTTATAAAAAAGCCTTTTCCTTAATCTCTAATTAATGTTATTTATCTAATTAAATCAAATAGTGCTTTAAAGATTGCTGCTACTTAAAACTGCACCACTCATGTTTGAAACACCTGTTGATATCAGCTTTTATGGCTTTGATATATTGGCAACACAGCTTATCAAAATGTAAACAAACCACAAGTGCCTACATAAGGAGGGTACCCCTTAACTTTTATATACTATCACCACAGTTACACAACCATGACTGACATGCAATTCCCATATAAATGCTATAGATGACTAAATAACAGTTGACTATAGCACTAGTGAAGTAAATGAGAAATTGACAAAATGGACAGACCAACAATGCAGTCCATCAAACAATGTGGCTTCTGACTACATTGCATCCATATGGTAGTGCAGGTATAGGATGTAAGTTGACACTTATCGTAGAATACATTCTTTATCCCTTAGTGCAAGATATTCACCAGATCCCCTACAAACATCATTTAGCAAATGTTAATGTTTAAAATCTTTTTTTTTTTTTTTTTTTTTGTGTTTCTCATTTTTAGAGGGTTTGTATGATTTAATATATGGAAGCCAACTTTCCATAATAAGGTGCTGTTTAATATGAATGGGTTGTAGAGTAAGAATAAATTGATACATTAGGTTATATGTATGTTTATTTTTCCTTTTTTGTTATTTTCTTCTGTTTTAATTGTCTAGTGTGTGGTTACTGCAGTATGTCTTGATGGTATTCCATAGGGGAATTGCATCTTCTGATCACTGTCATGCAGGAAAGTTTTGACTTAGTAGCTGGGTTTTTTTATTTTGTAGGTTTTTTTTTTTTTTAATTTTTAAATGGACTTTAACCCTGGGATTCAGAAACATTGTGGCTGTGATTGCGACCAGCTGTCCCCCTGTATGTTGTGTGTGTGCTTTGAGCATCTATGTTTATTAACAATAAATGCAGCCAGGTAAGTGTGAACATTGAGCAGCTCATTAAAAACATTGGCTGCTGCAGCAGCAGCAAGGAATAAGGGAAGACCATGTAGAACTATAGGGCAGACACAGGGAAGTATGGGCATTAGTAGTGCTCGTTTGTCTAGCATGAGCCCCAAGGGTCCTGAGATAACCTTGTGTGTGCAGTGGCAGCATGAATAAGAAGGCAGTGTGCTAGTCCGACAAGGTCATAAGGCATGTGTGCCAATTAATTATTTTATATGATGATATGGAAGTAAAATTAAATCAGCAGAGGAGAGGGGTAAGTAGGGCCACACAAATAAGCATATATCATAGACAATTCTGAAAAGGGAGGTAGTGCCAGAATCAGACTGTGGAAAATGATGAATAAGGAGAAATGAAACACACACATACATAAATATAATCTAACTGAAGATAAAAATGTAAAACAACTCATAATGGGGGGGATAGAAAAAATGCCAATATATGAACCAAAAGCAGCTATTACATCACCAGAGTCTGACCAGTGTACCTGTGCTATAATGTAGATGTCAGGAAACAAGCACTCAACTTTATCAATCATGTACCTGAATGCAAACCCTATGGGACATGAACCCATAACTTTCCCAACTTACATTGTGCAAAGCACTTCATTTATTGGCTAAGCTGTATAAGCAGTGAAATAAGCAGCAATTGGTGGTTAAACACTTGCAGAATTAAAGAATAGGAGTGCCAGCAATGACCCATCAGGTCACCACTGTTGGTGTCTACTCTATCATTCACAGATATAGCTGGCATTGCAAGGGGAAATGGTCAAATCCTGATAGTTGTACCCTATGTAGTATGTGCAAACTGCTGGTTAATGATACTCAGCATTGCTGGTACTGGCTGAAGGCAATACGTATGTACATATAGAACATGGTAGCCCAGCTCTTTGCTATACAACAAGCAGTACCATTTCTCACTGGTATTGAGGGAGATCTCCTCAAACCACCGCATACAGTACAATCACAAAAGATAAGTGATTTGGAAGTCATAGATGGGCATGCATGTGGTGTGTTTATTTATTTTTTTTAACCAGGTAACAATTTGAAAATGAGAGTATAAGAAATAAATAAAAAGAAGAAGCAAGCAGAGGGTAGAGCAGAAGCTGAGCAACTAAGGGATAAACAAGAACAAGATGTGGTAGGTGGTTATTTTTTTTATTTTTATTTATTTATTTTTTGTGAGACAGGTGCCCATTTTTCATGCATAAAGAGAACATAAATTGGGGAAGGAAGTATGGGAAATAAGAGGATATAAAGAGGATTAGCTTAGGTAGCAGGGAGGGCAGACACATCTGATAATATCTGTGGGAACACAGTGAGGAAGGGGGAACATAATGATGAAAGAAACAACAACAAACAGAGGGAAGCTTATAGTGAGGGGGAGGATTAAACAACAATAGGGATTGGCATGGACACATAATAGAAGGGGGAGCATTAGGAAGGCAGGATAAAAAGGGCACCCACAGCTGCAGTCTCTGCCAGCTGCAACCCAGTGGGAGATTAGTCACACCCTGGATACATCACCACTGTCCCTGCCTCAAATGATGGTGACAGTGCTGGGCAGGAATGTGATTTAATGAACCAGTGGGTGCAACTATCCTAGCATTTGGTGCAGGGCTACCTGATGCAGGCAGTACAGGTAAGATAGGAGGCATGGAGGTGACTGTAAAAGTCTGGGACCCAGACGTGCTGGGTTCTTCTGGTGGTGGTGGTGATGATGATTGCACTGCTGCTGTCATCTGTGGGGGATCAAAAGGCCTTTCCCAGAGGAGTGTGTGCAGGTTATGATGCTGCTGCTGCATATAATAGTAAAATGGAGATAAACAAAGTCATAAGCAAGATAAATGTATGTAATAGAAATTATACTGACAAAGAGGGTGAAGGAGAAAGAAGGATAAATACCATAAAAACCTGAAGTTAATATAT
Source organism: Protopterus annectens (assembly GCF_019279795.1). Classification (NCBI taxonomy): domain Eukaryota; kingdom Metazoa; phylum Chordata; order Ceratodontiformes; family Protopteridae; genus Protopterus; species Protopterus annectens. Next base: position 1,524,893,351 of record NC_056733.1, read on the forward strand.
ATTTTGACTAAGATACAGTTAAACCTGATATACTTGAATGACCAAAAATCAATTCTCAGTTTAACAGGTTTGTTAATGTATACAGCTGAGAGGGGGATCTGAACCAAGTGCCATTATCACCTGAATTCTGACAGAGGATTAACATGATCAGCTACTTGGACAAACCAATGTACATTTACAAAGAAAACATGCTACTCATACATACATTTCATTCATGGGTTACAAGAAAAGAAAACAACTGTACTGGCTAAGATTTCCAAGACACAGAAGTCCAACCACCAAAAAATGCTGCTTATACATATTTCCCTCATCTAATGCTGTAGTTAGTACAATGAGAGTGAAACCTCAACTAAAATATTTCATGATAAGAGAAAGAGATGAAGATTGAACCCAAACGCATCTTCACAATGTGAGAGCACAGCCTTAGCATCCCGACCCACTTGTCAAAGTATATGACAGGATGCATGCACAAACACAGTAATAACATTCAGCAGTTATTCTGTTGCCTTTAACCTATTGCAGTTAATCACATAATCGACAGTGTGTATGAGGTATACTGTTTGGGAATTAATCCCTACTACTTTTAATATTAAAAGCTGTACAGTGTGAAAAATATATTTACCCTGGTGCTCTCTTAGGCACTCAGTCTCTTCTTACGCAGCTGTCTATTCACTTCAAATTTTCAGGAGATAGAGAGATAAAAAGAGCACTGAGTAATATTACTGAATGGCAGGTCATATGTTTAGCTAAGATAAGTTATACTGATATGACACAGATGGTGATACCTGTTTTCACTTTATCCTCCCATCTGTATAGGAGGTCAAATTTGCTGCACCTCATATCAGTGAAATGGCAACGGCACTATTCCTCAGTGTGTGGGATGCCAGAATTATAGGTAACACCCTAGGCTAAACTATTCTAGGTTTCCGTCTTACACTGAGGCCATTTACAACCATCTTGCAGGAGCCTCTGGCTGTCACCCTTACTAAGTCCAGAAATATTTTGGACTCACCTTAACACCATCTCTGTGCTATAAAAGGAACACTACCACTCCTTCTCCAGCCATGATGTGACATACTGAAAAGTCACAGTGAAAAATTAGCAGAAAGTTGACACCCAAGTCAGGTCTTGTGTATCTCATCTGCCACTTATTAATGGGCATCAACAGGCACTTCATTTGCACTCAGGCATTGTTGACAATCTCAAGAGGTTAAGTGCAAACTCGTATGTCACCCGACGGATAGCTAACTAGCTGACAGACAGGGCCCAGGAAGTTAGAATTGGGGAGTCCACCTCTACAAAGAGGCCAGTCACAAGTGGAGTCCCACAGGGATTAGTCCTTGGACGGCTCCTTTTTTGCATTTACTTATCTGAAGTCAAGGCCAATGTCAGTGGTCTCTGGGTGACTAAATTTGCAAATGATTGCAAATTAGGAGCAGTAATTGAATCCCATGCTGAAACAAATGTTTTCCATGAAGGGCTGACACAGACAAACAGTTGATGTCAGAGCCATGGACTAAAACTAAATACCAAGAAATACATTACAGTACCCTTTGGGAAGTCATCCACCCCTGGTAATTACCATATTGACAACACCCATTAGAGTTGACAAAGTAGTCAGGTACTTAGGAACACACATAGATAGTAATCTAGACTTTGACCATCACGTGTCTATAGTAGTGAAGAAATCATTCTATGTTGCGCAACTTATAAACAAAGGTATGGCATCTGAGCCCAAAGAAGTCATTGTTCCACTGGATTCGGTGTTCATCAGACCTATCACTGAGTACAATGCCCCCTTTGGTATGTACCTAATCAGGCATATCCAACAACTGGAATGTTCACAGAGATTCCTCACTAAAAGAATACAAGGCTTAAGTAAAATGGTTTATGCAGACCACCTCAAGGCTCTATCCCTGTATTCTGGTTCCTTCAGGCTTTTGAGGGGAGATTTATGCCTGACATACTGGGTATTGGCAGACCCCACTCTGATGGACCTCCTGCATATCCGCAAAACAAACAGTACCAGAATTACCCATTCTAAAGACTTACACCTTGCCTGTGATATAAATAGGATCTGCTGGAGAGACAGGTATGTATCCCAGAGATAACCCTATCTCTGGAACAGGCTCCCCATCCATATGAAGCACAGTTCCTCCCTAGCCCAATTCAAGTGCAACCTGGACAATTGGATGGATAACAGGAAATTCATCCCTAGTTTGGCACCTTTGTCTCTAATGGACACAGGTAACCTGTAAATGGCTCATCTCCCAGGGCCTAGCTTGTAAATGTTTTATCTTCCAAGCCCCTGCTTCACTTATCAAGGGTATCAGAACTTGTCAGAGATTTGGAATGCATGGCTAGGCTTAAAAAGGCCCTTGTGGTCATTAGCCTAGTAAACACCTATAACTGTGTTAAATAGCATTGAGAAGTTAATTGATGTATTTCAATGACAAGATTAATATTTTCTGTATGATTTTCTAGACATTCGCAAATGTGTGCACAGATGATTGGATATGCACACACACACACACACACACACACACACACACACACACACACACACACACACACACACACACACACACACACACACACGTGCACACGCACAGACTGACTTGCAGTATAAAAACTATTTGAACGCTTGCAATGAGAGAGATAATTAATAGCTTAAAAATAATATTTTCTGGTTTATTTTATAAATGACTTCTTAATGTTGATGATGTCATAAAGAAATTTTAATGCATTACCATGCAGTGACTTACACAAGTTTATGTCCTTTTATGGTATGGTTAGCGTATTGTTGTGGTTAGTTTTAAAATGCAAATAATTCAGGCATATTTAGTATGTAGTTTCTAGGAAACATGATGCATCTACAATATGAAAAATGTGTATTTCTGAGAATGAGAATAACCAGGATATTAAAAACGAAAAGTTTCAGCAGTCAAAACACCCCCAAGTCTACGATATCCGATTTTTTGCTAATTGCACTTCTGATTGGGTGATTTACCTAGCTAGTAGTAATTGTTCAGCTTTCTACATAGGACAAACTTCCAGACCCCTGAAATTCAGAATATCTGAACACCTTAGTAAGATAAAACACCATAAATAAACAAATGCCCTTTATAAGCATGCCCTGTTACACAAAAATGCCTATTTTAATTTCACTATTATTGATAAAGTCATGAGACCCAGGAATAATAAATTGGGTTGGCATGATTTGTTAAACACTATGGAAAATTAATGGATTGTTAAACTGGGAGGTCTCTTTAAACCAGGACTTAATGAGCATCTGTAATTGATCACATATTTTATGCTTTTTGTATTTAAAGTATTTCTTAATTTGCTGCTATTTCACACTGATGAAGGCTTTGTGCCCATACAGCCTAAACCGGTTTGTTTTTTAAGAATACTTTTATTAAAGTATTTTTGGGTGTCATTGTATGCTGGTCTTTCTACTTTTCTGAGAATCAAACAATAAATTAAATGTTTTGTCTATCTTGGAAAATGGAATAAAAAGAATGAAGGTGTTGTTTTCATGTTATTCAAAAAGGCCCTGGGATATTACAAAATATACTTTATTATTTATTTAATGCATATCAACCAAAGACATAGTTGAGGGTATTCTGATTTCTTTTTGACATGTGATTTTTGCAGACTGCATTTGCTGAAAGGAAAATAAGTTATGAGGTACCATTTATACACTGGAATTTTAGTTGGACATTCTAAACAGAATACACATGGGACATCTAACATAAATCTACAAAAAAGGTTATTAATTTGTGAACTCAGGTGCACACACACACATATTAACATTTAATATGCACAGTGATATAGTCACAGGCCAAGTTTTAAAACAATAATTTTGCAAAGGGAAAAAGAGAATATGAATGTATAAATTACCTGGTTCAAAGGTTTTTCTTATGTAGCAGATGTTTTGATTAAATTAAATTTTTTACTTATTGTTACAATATAAATATTCCAGGTAAACTCAAAACAGCAGTCAATTTAATTAATCAAGATTACAAAAAAGACAAGTTTGTTTACATACTTGTGGTATTCGACATAGTTATTTTCCAATATGCTTTCACAAGGTGGAGGGGTAAATAGCAAGCCAGGTCTATTTCAAAGCAGTGGTGAATGGTATATCATAACTGTATCCAGAGTACTTTATAAACATGCACATGTGTGGAATTTTACATTTTTTCTGAAATTACATAAGACAAGCTCAAATTATATTTGAAAGGCAAATTTTATATTCAGATTTTTTTTTCTACGAGTTCAGTAATGTGTCATCAGTAATTCTTAAATTCTTTTAAGAAAAATATAAATAAGTAGGACCAATTAAGCACAATGAAGAAAAGGTAACCTGGTCAATAAAGAAACATGAAGCAAAGAGTAGTAAGTGTAGTTGAAAAATGTAATGTAATGCTTCAGGCAAAGCTAGGTGGCATGAGTAACATTTTTATGTCTGGGCATCAGGGGGTTGGTTACTTAGAGCATGTGAGACACTCTGGGTTGTAATAGTTTTGTTTTATAGTAATACTGACCAAGGGACTGATTCGTTTATCACAACAGATTTATGGCTTTCTTCTCTTGAAGATAAGGATATTAAAGGTTAAAGATTTTGTTAGAATTCTATCAATAGGAAATGCAGTTATTTCAATGCTCAGTATGATATATTACCAAATAGTTTTCACAATATGCACATTATGTGTATATGACTTTCACAATATGCAGAGTATGCACATGCAGTCAGATATGCAGTGCAGTATCACAGCTGAAATTATTCAGGCATCAGCTTAAAAAGTGACATGTTTATTGTGACATGTCTGTTAAACTGAGAAAACAAGTAGCAATGGTTGCCTAATGAGATCCAGCAATATGACAGATTGAGCTTCAAATGTGTACATTATTTAATGGTCAATGGCCATGAGATATGGGAGTGAAAGAATACTAGCAGGGTATTACAGATCTTACTCAGGAAACAGCAGTCACAAAATACATGATTTTAATATATGTAAGGATAAAGAGAGGACAGTTTAAGCTGTAGATGGGCTTGTGGAACTGTAACGAGGACAGCAGAAAAGGTAGAAATGTATATAGGTTGAATGTATATGGCTGTATATGCAGTAGGATTTCTAGAGGTTAAACCCTGACCTTTTCCACATAAAGTTATATAGGTATTTCTAATGCTAACAGAGGTAAATGAGAATATATTTATTCACCGTGAAAAAAAATTAAAATGTGTAAAATACAAATACTATACAATCATTCCAGTTTATGAAATATATATGTATATGTGTAGAATAAAAAAGAGCAACAGCAGCAAACCAAGGACCAACGCAACCAAAATCAGCATGTAACAAATAAATAGAAATTCTCAAGTAACATCCAGCGGACAGAATCCAGATATTGTTTAAAAGTTTATTAGAGCAGGTTAGCGCTTTCACCAATAATGGCTTCTTCAGACCTATACACTCTAAGCATTACATCATTGCTTAAATAGCGCTATTGGCGGGAATTAATAAAACCTTAAAGGGAAATCACATCTGCCAAATTTAAAATACGTGTCAAACATAAAAAATAGATAATACATATGAAACATTTAAAAACTCATATTCAGAAACATATTACACTAATAATTAAAATATATGCATATATATCTGCCTTAAATATCTTTACCTACAAATTCTCCTAGCCTTCAGAAAGGGCTTAATGGGAACTACACCATTGAGACCTGGTGGAACATCAGATCTCAATTTTATTATCCAATTTGCTTCTCTGGTCTCTGTATAGTTCTTAATGTCACCCCCTCTATGTCCTGGCTTAATTGTTCTAAGATGGAAAACTTAAAGACATGTCTAGGTCCACTCTCCATAACATGTCTAGCAAGGGCATTGGTTTTCAGACCTATCCGAATATTATAGGCATGCTCCCTTATCCTGTCCCTGAGCACCCTGTTGGTCTTGCCAACATAATATGCTTGGCACTCAGAGCAGGAAGCCAAGTATACTACATTAGAGGTAAGGCAGTTACCAAATGCCCTAAAAGTATATTCTTTAAACGTGATAGGATGAATAAATATTTTATCCATATTGATGTAGTCACAGAAATTACATTTCTTACATTTTTCTGTCCCATGTAACTCTATATCATGTTTACCTGTCTCTTCCTTGGGATAACATAGTAATCGCTTTAAATTCTTCTTATTCTTATATACAAATCTTGGTGCTTCTCCCACTACTTTTAACAGTTCATGGTCAACAGTTAACACACCCCAATGTTTCCTTATTGTGTCTTTAATTTTTGCTACATCACTAGTATAAAAAATTGTGCAAGCTGCTCCTTCAACTTTACTTTTTCTATCTTCATTAACTATATTTCCCTCATTTATAGCTAACCTATGTACTGACCCATTATCAAAATAGGGGGCAGCACCTTGCTCTCTCAATGTCGGCATATCTACAAAGCCTCTTCTAATATCTTTTTCTGAATAGCCTCTGGTCCTGAACCTATCAGTTAACTCACTAATTTCTTTGACATAGCCTAAATCGGTAGGATTATACCTGGATGTACGTATTGCTTGTCCTCTTACCACATTATGATATACGTATCCCGGGTGCATACTTGTTCTGTGTAATAATGCATTTTTATGGCACTTTTTCCTGAATACTCCAGTATTCATAAGTCCATTATCCAATTTCTCTATATAAATATCCAAGAAAGGAAGTTTGTTCTCAGAATACTCGTATGTGAACTTAAGATATGTGTTGCTAGTATTAACATTCTCCACAAATTCAGCCAACTCAACAGATGTACCTGTCCAAACAAGGAACAGGTCATCCACAAAACGTTTGTAAAATGGGACATAGTCCCTAAAAAGAGACATCTGGAAGAGTTTTTCGTACTCCCATTCCACCATGTAGAGGTTGGCGTAGCTATTTGCACATGACGTGCCCATAGCTACGCCATCCTTCTGTAGATAAAACCTATCTTCAAAACAGAATACATTAGATTCAAGAATCAGTTCCAAGAAATACATCAAGAGCTCAATTTTTGACAACTGCATCTCGGAATTACGTTCCAAGTAATTGCCCAGTTTAATAATTCCATCAATATTGGGTATCACTGTAAATAACGATCTCACATCAAGTGAAACCATATAAAAACTCTTTGTAGTATCAAAATCTCTAAAAAACTCATTCAATTCTAACAAAAATTGTTTTGTGTCCCTCAATATATTAGTATCTCTATCAACAAACTGTCTAAGTTGTTTTTCTACATATATTGATAGCGGTTCAGTTGACCACCCTCTACCAGATACTATTGGTCTATAGGGGGGATCATTCATGTTCTTGTGTATCTTTGGAAGTCCATGAAGGACAGGTATCAGGGGATATTCAACATACATAAACTCAAACAATTCTTTATCTATAACATTAGCTTTATATAAATCTTGTAAATTATTTTGTATTTTATGGGCTATGGTATTCACCATCCCCTCTTCTATACATTTATAATAGGTGTCATCTTCTAACATTCATTGCATCCCATCAATATACTGAGTCCTGTCCATGACAACAATCCCCCCACCCTTATCTGCTGGTCTAATTGTCAAGGTTTGGTCATTCATCAAACTGTTAAGGGATTCCCTCTGTCTAAAAGTTAGGTTAAACTTATTTCTGGGTGTTTTATTGGCTCTGTTATCATATAACTGGGCTATATCATTCTCCACCAGTCTACTATAAACTGCCAGCAGTGGATGTAGGGGTGGCGTAAACGCACTAGGTTTCCTAAATTCTCTTATATTATCAATATGTCCCTGATCTTTGAAAAAAATCTTTAAAGATAAATTTCTAACATATAATTTAAAATCCCTAACAGTTTCTTCATGCACACTAGTGTATGTCGGGATAAAAGTGAGACCTTTATTCAGTACAACCATCTCTTCTACAGTAAGTGGACGTTTTGAGATGTTAAAAACTAATTGTTCTTCCTCCCTTCCCACATCTTTTTTATACTGTAATTGGTGTCTCTCTCTGGGGACAGCTTCCTTTTCTGTCTCCCACGACTTACTGAACGCATCCTTCCCTCTCTCCTGTCCAATCTGATGGGGAAAGGGTGCTCCTTGTTGTAATTATGGGCTCCTATTACTTGATTGTCCACCTGTTTCATTCCAACTGTCTGTATTACTGTGCTGGGACAAGTAGTTTTTCTACGAACTACTGGAGTGTTTACATTCTGGTCCCCATTACCTATAGTTCCTGAACCACGGCTGCTATCATTAACATTTATGTCATCCAGAGGAACAATATCATTCGCCCTCCCTTCATTAATGATGCAGCCGTTCCTGTATCTATCATGGTTGCCCTTATCAATACTTGCATTTAAATCAGTATCGGTAGTGTGAACCTGACCAGTACTCACATCCCTTTTATCTATCTCAGATTCAATGTCAATAACAATTTTATCTACATTAACAGAATTTCTATTAATGGAAAGTTGCTTCATAGGTACGCCTAGGTTCACTCTATCTTCCCTAGGCCAAGTGATGATATTCCCTTTTCGAAAGTCATTAATGTCTCTCCTTAATTTGGATCTCTTCTGATCCAATAAGCGTTTCTCATATTGAGAAACGCTATCTAGAAGTTTATTAAAATGTTCATCCAAACATTTGTCAGGATAGCGTTCATATAACTCACTCTGTTGCTTCACCACTTCTTGTTTTAATTTCTCTTCTAGTGGTGTAAAAAATTCGTTAAGTAGCTCCATATAGCTCAGGCTTACCTGGATGTTCAGCCTTTGCCATCGATAGAGCAGTTCTGGATACAACGTGCCGGTCGTCGGCATTTTCAAAACCCTTAGTCCTCGGGGTATGACTCTCCGTTGTAGGCAGACATCAAAATGCTGCCTCTGGGTCTGCATTCTTTTTAGTTTAAATAGATCTCCCTCCAGTCATTCCAAGCCAGCTCTCATGGCTTCCCGATAAGTTTTCCATCTTAGAAACAATTAAGCCAGGACATAGAGGGGGTGACATTAAGAACTATACAGAGACCAGAGAAGCAAATTGGATAATAAAATTGAGATCTGATGTTCCACCAGGTCTCAATGGTGTAGTTCCCATTAAGCCCTTTCTGAAGGCTAGGAGAATTTGTAGGTAAAGATATTTAAGGCAGATATATATGCATATATTTTAATTATTAGTGTAATATGTTTCTGAATATGAGTTTTTAAATGTTTCATATGTATTATCTATTTTTTATGTTTGACACGTATTTTAAATTTGGCAGATGTGATTTCCCTTTAAGGTTTTATTAATTCCCGCCAATAGCGCTATTTAAGCAATGATGTAATGCTTAGAGTGTATAGGTCTGAAGAAGCCATTATTGGTGAAAGCGCTAACCTGCTCTAATAAACTTTTAAACAATATCTGGATTCTGTCCGCTGGATGTTACTTGAGAATTTCTATTTATTTGTTACATGCTGATTTTGGTTGCGTTGGTCCTTGGTTTGCTGCTGTTGCTCTTTTTTATTTTATCGTTTGGGCTATTTTACTGCAGAGCAGCATTTACCTCATCGGAGCACTTATTGGACTGTTTATTGCTTTTTCATATATGTATATGTGAATAATTTGAGCACACCTTAGAAAGTTGTAAGCTTTTGCATGCCAAAAGAGCTGATAGCTCACCATGAGCATGGTTAACCAATCTGTTTCTAGGTTGGGGAAAATTATTTTCTTGGAATTTTCTTGGCTATAACATTTAGAATTCTGATTTTGTTATGCTTCAAATGTAAGTCCTGAATGATAAAGATGTTACATAACAGATACTGATAAATTAGTACTAATCATACATAAATATATATATATATATATATATATATATATATATATATATATATATATATATATATATATATATATATCCATAAAACTATATATATGCATAACTATACATATGCACAACTATATATATATATATATATATATATATAATTATATGAGTAATTATATGCGTACATATGAAAGTGTATATGTGAGACTACATAAAAGTCGACACATAATGCACAATAAATAAATAAATAAATATATATATATATATATATATATATATATATATATAGAGAGAGAGAGAGAGAGAGAGAAATGCATAGAGTAAGTGGTAGCACTCAAGCCAGTAGGTTTGCTTCTAACTGAGCATTCATGCTTTCCTGCACCTCATGTCTATCCTACTGAGTTACTTCTCATTTCTGATCTCAGAATGAGAATAATTAGATGGTTGTTTGATAATGCTCTGCCTTGGATCTCCTGTACCCTCTTATCTGAGCAGGTAAAAATGGTAATTCAAAAGTTAAAAAAAAGAATCAAGCTTGAACAAGAACATTCAATTAAGTATAAATAGTGTGGGAACAAACAGCCAGGGAATTGTTATGGCTAGGCTTGTATAGGCCCTAGGGCCGATAGCTTAGTACCAACCTATGAACCTATATGCAGCAGGTACAGCACCAACATGCTACAGTTACACATTTCTGAATCATTCCATTATCTTGTTTACCTCATTAGCATGCACAGAGTAGATAATTTTAATAATGTTGTTAGTTTCCATGTCATTATAGGGCCATGGATTGTCGTCCATGGCCTGGTCATGTTATGGAGCTTGTTGTTCTGAATCGCACATACCTGCACATGGCCCAACAGCATGTAAAGTCACTTGCTATTATTTGGTTTTCTGAATCTAGCCTTAAGTGCAAGGCAATAGATTTAGGTTTTAGGTTAGGTGGGGCTATACATTTATATGTATGGATTAGAGTGTGTTTGATGAGGCAGTCTTTTATTCTTGTGTAGGTGATGTTCTTATTGTTTGCAATGGATGTTTTCCTTTTGCCATTCTGGAATATTTCTTATGTTTTTTATTATTTATTGTACTTTTTTATGGGGTCAAGTATGATGTGGTAGTGTTGCATTTAGTAGAAGTAGCTAGGGTGGGGTGACAGGGACAACTGCATGCGTGCACTCAAGTCACTCCACAACAAGTACAAATATGACTCTGTCATTGTCCATGTTGGAGTGAATGACTTGAGATGTACCTCCCTGGACTACATGAAAAGAGACATGGAAGAGCTCTCAGATCATGTGGCCCAGGCAGGTATGACCCTAGCCCTGAGTAGTATCCTGCCTTTGCCCAGAATGATACCGCAATATAAGTTCAAAATGATTGACTTCAACAATTGGCTAAGCTTCTGGTGTCATTCAAAGGGGATCCAGTATCTGTCTGCCTGTGAAGACATGATCGACAAACCACTATGCTTTGCCAGAGATGGTCTGCACCTGTCGCCCCTGGGATTCAGATTACTGGCTAAGGCTCTTGCTACCCCTATAGTGCCATTTTTGGGCAAAGTTCAAAGGACAAAACCACCACCATAACAGGTACAAGCATGCAAAATCTGAAGGTAATGCTACTCAATGCCAGAAGTCTAAACTTCAAAATGCACTCTCTCGAGGCACTCCTAAAAATGGAGAACATCGATATCTGTGCAGTAACTGAGACCTGGTTCAAGGCTCCAGAAAGCACCACTGCAATACCAGGCTACAACTCTTACCACACTTTTTGGCCACCAAAGCAGGACCGAAACACTAAAGGTGGAGGAGTGTCCATATTCTCCAAGGATATTCACACCACCAGGCTAGTTGCCCAACACAATGCGTCTGAAATTCTCCAGGTGCAACTAACACTAGGTAAGACTGCAATCCAAACTAGCTTGTTACAGATCCCCCACCATGCCCCAAAATTCTCACTACATCTTTCTAGACATATTGGAAAATATTAAGATAGAACCAAACACCCTAATACTGGGTGATTTTAACTACCCTGCCATTAACTGGGAAAACTACTCAGGTACCAACACCTTTGCCCAACGGTTCTTGGAATTCATAAATACCAATGCCTTGGATCATCTAATCCATAGTCCCACCAGGGGCTCCAATATCCTAGACCTGGTCATTACCAACATGAGAAATCGATGCTCCACACCTATGGTCACCCCCTCGTTAGTCAGGTCTGACCATAAGCTAATCACCCTTAACATCCACATCCCACCCCCACCCCCCAGTAAGGAAACCTCCATAAAAAACTTCTCCAAAGCCAACTTCATGCTACTCAAGTCAGAAGTGACAAACTTCATGACACCCATGCAGACGGGAACTGAAAGTTCGACTGCTGAATCCTACACTAAGGCACTGTATTAGCACATCCACTCATGCATGAATCGTGCCATCCCAAATAGAACCAAGATGCTCCCCTCCAAAAACAGTAAGCCAATATGGTGGTCCCCTGCCATAAACAAACGGTACAACAAAAGGAAGAAACTGTTGCAGAAAAGAGGAAAATCCCAGGATGCAAAAACCTCCTTCACCAGCCTCAGTAAGGAGCTGAGATCCCTCATAAAATCCTCCAAAGCTAGTTACGAAAATAAAATTGCCAAATATTCCAAAGACAACCACAAGCCATTCTATAACTATGTCAAGAATCTAAATGGCAATGCTCAGATCTGCTCTGAGCTAAAACAGAATGGCATTAAATATACTGATCCCAAGGATATTGCCAATATCCTGGCAGATCGATTCAGTGCCAACTTCACCTCCTTCTCACCCCCTAAACGGCCCATCTCAATACCGGAAAATTGCCAAATTCCGGTAATAACTGCCACACAGGTACAAAATGCACTCTCCAAAGCTAAGAATACAGCATCCATGGGACTAGATGACATCCCGGGCTGTGTACTGCATGAACTACAATATGAACTGGCACCTCACTTAAGTGTCATGTTTAATCATAGCCTCACCTCAGGTTTCATGCCCACTGAGTGGCACAGAGCTACAGTTATCCCACTCCACAAGGAGGGATCCACCTTGGATCCTGGAAACTACTGTCCCATCAGTGTGATGAGCCTTATCTGCAAGGCCATGGAGCATATTATCATGGAACTTATAAACAAAGACATTGGCAACCTTCAAACACTGGACCCCACCCAGTTTGGGTTCGTGAAGGGCCGATCTTGTCTCCTGAACCTGATTGACTTTTTCAAATCAGTCTCCAGAGCCATGGACAAGGGTAAGGTGGTCCACACAGCCTATCTAGACCTTGCCAAGGCCTTTGACACCATCCCCCACTCTGGAATCATAGATAAACTTACCAACATCACTCAATGGGTTGCCAACTGGCTTACTGACAGAACCCACACTGTAAAAGTAGCCAATTCCAAATCCAGCTCCAGACAAGTGACAAGTGTAGTACCTCAGTGTTCAGTCCTGGGACTGCTTGTTTGGCATCTACTTCTCTGAAGTACAGGCCAACACTAAGGGACTCTGGCTAACAAAGTTCACAGATGACTGCAAACTGAGAGCCATTACTGAATCCCCAAATGATGTGGATACTCTATTACAGAAACAGATGCTTGGTGCCAGAGCCATGGGCTCATGCTCAATGTCAAGAAATGTATAGTTATCCCTTTTGGGAAAAAAACATGTACCCATGAATTACCACATAGGTGGCAATACACTAAACATCGAAAGTGTGATAAGAGACTTAGGGACACAGGTGGACAGTGGTCTCACCTTCGATAACCACATCGCCACAACAGTCAGGAAATCCTTCTATGTGGTACACCTCATCACTAAGGGACTTTCATCCAGAAAAAAGGAGGTCATTGTCCCACTGTACTCATCCCTCATTAGACCCATTATAGAATACAATGCCCCATTTGGTATGTACCTCTCAAGACATCTGCAACAACTGGAAAGGCTGCAGAAATACCTCACTAAAAGAATCACAGGCCTAAAGCAGATGCCCTACACTGACCGCCTTAAAAAACTCCAGCTATACTCTGTCACATATCGTCTACTTAGAGGCGATCTCTGCTTAACATACAAGGCCATGTCAAACCCAGAGCTGTTGGACATGCTACACTTAAAGAAATCCCAATCCCTCAGAGCCACACGCTCCAGGGATCTAAACCTTGTCATCACAATAAACAAAACATGCTGGAGGGATAGATTTCTGACCCAGTGACTCCCCAGACTCTGGAATAGACTGCCCATACATGTCAAGCAGAGTGCCTCTTTGGCCCTCTTCAAAAGGAACCTTGACAATTGGATGGGAGAAAGGAAATTCACCCCAGGGATCACATCAGTCACCCTGCTAGACAGGGGTCCAGGGAAGTAAATAGTGTGGGAAGAAATAGTCAGGGAATTGTTATGGCTAGGCTTGTATAGGCCCTAGGGCTGATAGCCTAGTACCAACCTATGAACCTATGAACCAGGAGTAAAGTACTGGGGGAGGGGCACGATCAGCCAATCTTAACATCTCATTAATACAATACTGTTTGTTAAAAGCTGGTATTGCATGTGTGGTCAAACCTGAGCACTATAGCACTCCATATGTGGTCTAAACTGTAGCAAATGCTTGCTACATTGTAGCAGGCTAAAAGTAAAAAAAAAGAAAAAAAGAAAAAAAAAAGAAAATAAATTCTCCCTTTTTTTTTAAATGAAACGTGAATGATGTAGTGCTCTATGAAGGCAGGGCATTGTGTCAACTGTAGTTTGCTACAGTTTAAATGAATAACTTTTTTTAACTAAAATATGAGCACCGTAGCACTTCATGCAGGCAGGATACTGTAGCAACTGTTTGCTACAGTTAAAAGAAGACATTAATTTTTTAAATAAAATGTACTGAAGTAGGGTTGGGGAGCAGAGCACAGAAGCGGAACCTAAATAGCTGTATAGGAGGAGGCATTTTCTTTTTTTGCTGTTGGAAAAAGGAAGAGCTGGGGGGTGGGGGTGGATCTAAGTGTAATAAGCTGATTGCCAGGATGTAGACAGTGTCTAATTACAGTGAAGTACTTTTTGTTTTGCTCTTCACTTGAAGAGCTGAGTGGGTAGGTACCAGAGCAGGGTGCTGGTTTAGCCAACTATGCTTCTGGTTGCATTTATATATATCGGGTAATGTTTTAGCCAGTATTTATTAATGTTATTATTTTTGTTTATTTAATGTGTTACTTCTGCTGATATATTCTTATTCAGACATATTATTCCTTTTTATGGAGATTTGTATTTTTATCTGCTAGTGAGGTGGGTTATGTATAGCTTATGTATTGCTTGTAGTTATGTATCTTTGTTGGTAGATGAAAGTATGGAGTGCCATGATTATGCTCCAAAACTGGAAAAAAAGATAAACCTGTTATAAGTTTCAGTAGCACGAAAACCAAGCTTCACTCTCAAGGTGAATTTCTTGGCATCCATGTCATAAACATGTAATAACGTGGTTATGATCAGAGACCTGATCATAACCCTCTGTGTTTTGTGTAGGTTTTTTTTTCTATATATGTCTATAATTTTTGTTTTTATCAGTTTTGTACATACATTCTTATGTGATTGCATTTGCTATATGCATTTTGTATTATTATTATTATTTATTTAGTTAGTTTTGCTTTTTGAATATAGTTGGTATTTTTATGTTTTTGTATTGTAGTGATAATGCATACTTGTGTCCCTTACAAAATGTCAGCACAAAAATTGTAAAAAGCAAACTGGATGAGTTAAACACATAGGTTCATAGGTAAGTACTAGCAATTGGTCTGCAGACCATTTTAAATCCAGCCAAAAACCCTATTCAGAATTTACCTTTCATCTCCAGGGCGACAAGATAGACTGGGAGAGAATTTGAGAATTATCTAGGTTTACCTTGAAGGAAGCAAGAGTGCTACCTTGCTTGGCAAGTAGTGGAAGCTTGTTCCAGAGCTGAGGGATAAGTTGGGATACAAATCTATAATATTACTGTGATGTTGAGGTACACATATTAATCTAAATACTATTTATGATTTATAAGTTTGTGGAACAGGTACTGTGGACACTGCATTCCAGGAGTTACCACTCATGGAATGGTAGATATCCCTCTATACCTTTGTGTTGCTATCTGTTTAAGGTTAGGGTTGGCTGTATATTCCATGCTTGTTATGTGTTTTGTTTTATTCACTTTGCCTTGTTACTCATATCTGTAAGTTAGTATGACATTCAGCTGAAGTTATATACTTCAGTTTAGGTAAACATTTATATGCTACATAGTTTTATTATGTATAGGATGTCTGTTACAAATTGTATTTTTTATTTATGCATTTAGTATCATTATGTATTACTGAACACTATATTTTTGTTCCTTTATCGTTTTTTTTTCTGCCTTCCTTTTTTTCTTTTTTCTTTCTATTACCTGATGTTTGAATGTTTGTATGTTTTTATGTTTTTTTTCCCATTTCCATGTTTTTTTTAACATTGATCTGGTTTGCACTTGCGGTGAGTTATCTGCATGATTGTTTTTATCATTATTTTCTATTTTTGTTGATTTTCCTCTTGCATCTGTGGATTTGTGTGCATTTATCATTCTCTTCTTTCTTATTCAATTTATTTTAATATCATTTTAGTCTTACTCTGTTATTATTTTTGTTGTTTTTGATTACTTTCAGATTTCCTGTTAGGGTGTCTGAGGTATTCAGAAACAAACACTACAATGTGTTACCTGAAATACTTTGGAAGGGGGTGATTTAGTGGCACATGAAGCACGACTATGCTACTTGCGATATAATGTAGTATGTATTATATGCAAATGACTGCATGAGAACCATCACATATGTACTTGATGAAATCAAACATGACAACATGATTCAGAAACATATACAATTAGAATGATAAGCCACTGTGATTAGCTGATCTAAACACTTGTGCTAAGATGCTAGGTGTAGCATCTGCAGCAGTTGGGCTGCATGTGTTAGCGGCCACCTTTAGAGCTGGAATGATCAATGTTGCAATTTCACCACCCTAATCATCACAGAATAGTTTGCCAGTGGCTAACATACCATCACTTCCATGTCTGGGGCATTGTCAACAGTTACTGTGTGGAGAGAGACATCATAAAGGAGTTAGCAGATGTGCTGTCTTCAAGCATAATCAAGGGAGATGTGTGGAATGCCTATCCTAGTGAATATCAAGGTGTATGTTGCATTTATCATGCTTTACTATAGAGACATTTCATTGTCTGAAAGGAGACATGTTAGGAGTTTCATAGGCATCAGCCTCACAAATTCTGCACCAGGAACTTTACATGATGCTCCAGCACATATAAGAGCATATTTGTTTTTTGCAGACAGCAGAGGAGAGAGCCACCACTCCGTGAGCATTCTATGGCATAGCCTATTTCCCTAAGATCTAGGGGCCCATATTGTTGTCAAAGCCCACTTGCTCCACATGGCATCTGGTATATCAGCTGGAGCAGGCTACTCATAAGGGGGTCCACTATTGTATGTTGCAGGTGATGATGCAATGGCTAAGATCTGTGGCTTATACACCCATCCACAGCAGCAGAGCATGATTTTATTTATTTATTTATTTATTTTACATTTGTTAACCGGGCTAGTCCAGCTGGATACATGTCCATTTTCAGTGGAGGCCCGAGAAGAAAAGCTCCGCTACACTACTAAAATAATACTTTAAAAAAATACTTTACAAATACTTAAAAAAAAATCAAGTCAGATACAAAGATATGATAGAATAAACATTCAATTTCAGCCTGCTACATTGAGTATGGGATTTAAAATACTTTGTTAGCTTGGACAGAAGATAAGGCAAACATTTACATAGACAATTGTACTGCAAGAATAGTTGAAGCATAACTTATTGTTATGAAGGGAAAAGGCATATTTTTGGGTAGGATGACAGACAAGACAAACAACACACATATGATGGATATGGTGTATAGCACAGCACAGTTTCTGACATGGAACACTGTCAAATGTCAGTTTGAAATACTGAAAGCCATTCTGTACTACCTAGATATATCCGATGGCACACTGTGGTGGGCTGAAAATACCTGCAGGAAGATATTTTGTGATCTGTGCCATGTTATATAATATGGTGCAAAAAAGCACTTATAATGTGGGTCCACTGGCTAAGATACCTGTGGCAGCAGCAGAGGAGGAGCCAGGTGAGGAGCCATCAGAAGAATCAGCTTTGGTGGTACTCCCCTCCCCACGTGAGGCAGAGGTGGGAGGAAAATGTCATGACAATGGCAAAAAGGCATCATGCGGTTAATATCTAAAGGTCATGACAAGACAAATACAGAATAAAATTAATGCATGCAGTAAAATAACCAGGCTATGCAGTACAGTGCATTGAATGAGCATGTTGTACATAGCACATTGCCTGACAAGAGGGCACAGGAATCGGCAGGGCGCAATAATCACCATTTACCTGGATTGGGTGAAGCATATTGGCAAGAGACAACAATGACAGCGTAGGTGGCAGGATCATAGGTGGTGACTGTGGTAGCCATGAAAATGGTGGGAGGTTGAGAGGAGTCAGTTATCACATATTCCAATGATAGGGGATGGAGTTTCTATGGGTGGAAACTGGTTGGGTGTATGATGTGGCTTTGTAGTATGTAGTAATGAAAATATCCTGTCCAAAGGATGTGTACCATGTCAGCAACATGTAAGGGAACTCTGCTGTAACCCCTGTGTAGTGTTTCATTAGAATGTTGTTGTCCACGACTTTGGGAATAGGCATGGGTAGGTGGGAGTGTGATGTCTTCAAACTGTGGGACCTGGAGTGGCTTGATATAAGGTGTACTAACAATGGAATCAGAAGAGCATCAACCACAACCATGGACATTGCAGGCAATAAAGCCATCTCCATAATAGTGTGCCATGCACATAAGCCTGGCAGCATACACCTATTCCTTAGAATAACCTTCTGCTTCCATCCTTATGGTTGCAATAATGGCTGCCACTTGGGCCACCAGTACTTTCAAAAGGCATGACTACTGCAGGTCCCTATATGCCATGTCATTGTGCATTGGATCACTGACCTGAACATCTGATGATAGATGGCAAAAGTAATACCAAGATCTGAAAATGGCTTAGGGTCACAGAGATGATGCCACCTACTCAAATTTCCCTTATGTTGCATGTGCACACTTCAGAGGCATTATGAGTCTCTGATAACATCAGTGGTGGTGACATCTGTTTATCAGGGTGGGGATGATATGGACAAAATGTCCTTCACTGAACATAGGGGATTTCACAAGTTCTTCTTGACCTCCACCCTCATCTGAGCT
>NC_056733.1:1524917510-1524937510 GCF_019279795.1 Protopterus annectens
ACTCTGGAATGAGATGTTATATGTGTCTAAAGGCATTAACGCTACAGAGATGTAACATGATTTAACCTTGAGTAAAACTTATTTGTATGTACACCCTTCACTAGCACCAACCTGGTTAACAATATGGAAATCTATAGCCCTTCTTAAAGTGAACTTGCAAGTCATTCTAAGAACTATTAACCAATAACTTGCCTCCAAACAACATATGAGTTGTGTATAGGACTTGATGCAGATATGTTTTGCAATCAATTAGTTAAAATCTCAGTCATGGCAAAAAAATAGAAAAGTAATAAAAGACGACCATGCTGAACCATGGACGACCAGGAATCATCTTGTATAAAACAGAACCATAACAAAGATCTGTAAAAAAGGCAGAGACTTCAGTATGGTATGTACAGATAAACAAATAAACAAAAAATAACCATTTAAATTATGCATTCAAATGGGATTCCAAGCTCTCACATCATAGCTTTCTATGTTCATAGGTTTAGACTAGACTAATGACCACCATGGTCTTTACAAGCCCAGCCATGCATCCATACTGTTTTGTTCATGAATTTGTTGGATGGTTATATGGTGGGGTATGTAAGTAAAGAGGTAGCAAAATGTTATGTAGAGAGGGGTATGTTAGTTGGGGATTAATTTACTTACTGCCAACATACCTCTCAACTTCTTAGAGCATGAAATCTGGACAAAGCCATTAATAAAAGTGGAATAAAGGCCCAAAAATAGGGGCAATTTTTAAATATTGCTCTTACAAACTTAGAAAGTTGATAGAATAACAGGTTCTTCATTAGCATGACTTTTCTGAAAGATTTAAAGATTGAAACACAAATGTCTGTGATTATTTTCTAACTTCAGTATGCAATGAAAACCACAATTTTATGAAAAACAGACCAAAAATGTGAAACAAAAATCTGGACATTCTGCGAAAATCTGTACAGTTGAGATGTATGACTGTCAACCTCTGTCCATCAGATACATGGGAGCTAGATCGAGGGTGAATTTGCAATTTCCCATCCAATGATCAAGGTATCCTTTGAATATGGTCAGGGATGAACTCTGCTTCATGTAGATGGAGAGCTTATTCCATAACGTGGGCATCCTTTGAGTCCTATTGGTCCTTCCAGCATGTTCAATTTATGTTGCAGGCAAAGTTCAGGTCCTTGGATCTAGTGTTGCTGGAGTTGTTTGTTTTGTGGATGTGCAAGAGATCCATCAGAGCTGGACCTGAGTAGTGAGATAGGACCCTAAGGCAATCTGTGTAGGGCAAGGTGTTCATACTCTGGATTCTCATGGCGAGGAACCTTCGAGAGTATTCCAGCTGTTACAAGTGCCTTATATCCTTACATATGATATGTATAAGATGCACCATTTACTGACAGATAAAATTGTAATCACTATAACACAAGCTTTTGCCCTCAATCCACTAAACAGTTTTTTTTAGCACTCTTGACAATAGCTTGTCTCCAAGAAAACAATCTTGTCAAATACCATGTCACTTCCTTTCTGTGGATGATCTAAAACTGTATAGCTGACAAATAAATGAACTTCCAACTACAAATGGTTAAAACCTGTTTAGATGGTGTAACAATTGACACCTGGCCTTGACAAATATGCAACGTAACAGTAATATTTATAGCAGGAAAATGGAAGCATCAAGGAAATATCAACCTGGGTAAAAATGTGACATAAAAGAAGTGGAACAAGAGGGATGCATAAATGTATGGGAACAGAAGGGTCAACAATGCAACATAAACAAATGGGAACAAAGCGTATTAAAGGATATTTCAGAAGACTGCAGCTACTACTGAAAACTGTCTTGATATCTAGGAATAAGAGTACTGGCTCAGTTAGATAGAAAAGCAAAACGACTGTTTCATACCCCTGAAACAATATAGAAATATAAAGTTTATGGCCAGACTGCATCTATCAGCCCAAGGAGGCCACAGACCTCTTTGAAACTGATTATATGTATAGGCTAGGAAGTGTGGAAAATGCACAGGTATGTGATGAGACCTTTACATCCTAATATAGCGAAGATTTTGAACCACGAAAAATGCAAGTCAAACATTTCAGAGAAATCATCTCCAGGAGAAGACAAATGTTGCAAAGCAAAAGAAATTATTTAGTCTGTGACTACAATAAAAGAAATGAAAATTAGAAAACACACAATTACATAAATATTGAGAACCACTGCAACAACCACTTGTTGATCGACAGTTTATGTATAGATAATTAAGAAGAGACAAAACTTACCCTGAAAGATGAAAGGCTGATAATAACAGGTCAAGATAATGGACTGTGTACAAGGTGGCTCACAATGTCTATAGAAGAAGTGTGATACTGACAAACTCAGGTTTTGTAGTGTAAGACTACAAACAGTTGTGTACCTTGTTGGTTGTGATGTTTTCATGGCTGAGGGTCTGGATACTGACAGACACTGTCATGTGGCAAAGTTACAATGTATAGATTGTTGAGAAATGGTGGAAACATGAACCTCATGAAGAAATAATAACCAAATGGAATCATCTAAAACCAGCCACTAAACAAGCAGAAGCAAGGAAGACACATATCAGAGCTGAAGAAAAGTTACAAAAGCAGCATTATTTTGTGAAATATCCACGCTTAACTGATTGTAGTGTCCTATATATAAAGCTTGACAAAACTGCATATAATCAGAAATAAAGGCATTTTGGACAAATAAGTTCTAACTATATTTAATGATACCAGTACAGACAACCCCATATGAGCTACACACGGCAATTTTCTTAGGCAATTCTGGGAATATTTTAGAAGCTGAGAAAAGCACTTTTTGTCAAATATCCAAACCTAAAGCAATACTTACTTTTTGAAATATAACTATGCCCTAATTTAGGAATGGGGTTTAATTCTCCTGCTGTAGCACCTAAACCCCTAAAACTACTGCAGAAGTATATAAAAAATAAATAGAGAGAGAAAGAGAGGGAGAGAGAGAGAGACGTATAAGAGAATTTAAGTACCTTTATCTGCACTTTATTTCAAATAACACAGTATTTAAATTGATGTAACTGTGTTGCATGATTATTTACGGAACTGGAAGTTTTTACTCTGTTCTTCAGTAAGTGCTGGCTTGAATTTTATTATTTGTTAGTAATTGCAGGTGTGGGGGTAGCCACATCCTTTGATTTCCTGTCCTTGCCTATTTCAGTGGTACAGTTTGAAATATTTTCTGCTTAAAAACCTCAGCTTTGGCCGGCTAAGATCCAGCTGTATTCAACTGGATGTATAAGAGAATTTAAGTACCTTTATCGCACTTTTTTTAAAATAATACAGTATTTAAATTGATTTAACTGTGTTGCATGATTATTAACTGAACTGGAAGTTTTGACTCTGTTCTTCAGTTAGTTTTCCCACCCACCCTCCGTGTTTCTGTTTTGGTGTTAATTTTAGTGGCTTTGAAACTGCCCACCCCTCTTGTAAATTTGTGTTTGGATACTCCTTCTGGGCCCATCTCATTTGCTCACTCAACTGAGTGCAGTGAGATCATATTCTGATTTCAGCCACTCCTACTGTGTACAAAGAGAGCATCTGGGAAAGAGAACAAAAAAAAATTTTAAGCTTGTTTTCTGCCTTTCCTGTTAAGTGGTCTAGACTGTTTGTAGGCTTCTGAGCCCCCAAGCCCTTCTGTGTTGGAGGGAAGCCTTCTAGCTTAGTTTTGTTTCTTATAACTAGCCAGTTTTCTAGTTTCAGCACTCAAATCTGTTTCTTTGAACTCAGCACTTGTTCAGAACTCATTGTAAGCACTACATAAGCTGTAAATTACTACAGCACTCAACTTTCCTCACTTGTCTAGTGGAAAGCAGTTTTTAGTACTTAATAAATAACCACTTATCCAGGCATGTCTAAGGGTCAGCTCCCAGTTATTTCTCCTGTCTACCTGATGAATCTGGGCATCTTGGGGCAATGCAGCAATATCCTCATGTACACAGACAACCCTCTCCTCCTACCACCCAACACTACAACCTGTGAGAGATGCACTTATATAGCCAAACTGGAAGCAGAGCTCTCTTCACCCAAGACTGGACTAGACAGTCAAGAGGAGAAGGTAAACACTTGCACCACACCACACCCATTACATAGTCCCTCAAAACCTACACCACCAAAACACACACATAGAAACACAAAACACACACCTACATTCACGGAGGCTCTCAATAAAAACCTGCCCAAGCATCAGGGACATCCAAAGCATAATATCTGCTGTGGCTTAGTGGTATATCTGCTGTGGCTTAGTGGTAATTCATGCAGTCTATTGTGTCAATGGACTGGGGTTTGAGACTGGCAAAGGTTTTTAATCCGTCAGAGCCACAAGGGCGGGAGACTTAAACCTCGACACGGCTATTAATAGGATGTGCTGGAGAGATAGATTCATCACCCAAAGACTCCCTATGCTGTGGAACAAAATCCCGGTATATGTGAGGCAGAGCACCTCGCTGGCCTTGTTCAAGAGAAATCTTGACCAATGGATGGGAGATCGCAGATATACCCCAGGGATTACCTCAGTGTCACTGCTTGACAGAGGCACAGCAAAATAATGGGTATAGTTCCCCATACTAAAGGGGTGGCGTAAGCCACAAAACTATGGGCTAGGCTTGTAAATGCCCTCGGGCAGATAGCCTAGTATGAACCTATGAACCTATGAACCTATAAACGCAAGCAAACACCACCCCCAACACAACCCAAATGACACATAGCCCACAAACTCAGTGTGCCACTCAACCACAGCCCATAAGGCATAACAACGTACCCAACACTCTAGTCATAGGTGACTCTATAGTCAGGCACACTGATGTTCCACTCACTAGACTAAACAAGGAGAAAGTTACTGTCAGCTGCCTGTCAGGTGCCAGGATCCACCACATAATGCATGCACTCAGGTCACTCCACAATAAGTACAAATATGACACTGTCATTGTCCATGTTGGCGTGAATGACCTGAGACGTACCTCCCTGGACTACATGAAAAGAGACATGGAAGAGCTCTCCAATATTGTATCTCAGGCAGGTATGACCCTAACCCTGAGTAGCATCCTGCCATCACCCAGAATGATACCACAGTACAAGGACAAAATGATTGACTTCAACAATTGGCTAAGCTTCTGGTGTCATTCTAAGGTGATCCAGTATTTGTCTGCCTGGGACGACATGATCGACAGTCCATGATGCTTTGCCAGAGATGGCCTGCACCTGTCACCCTTAGGATTCCAGATACTGGCTAAGGCTCTTGCCACCCCTATAGTGCCTTTTTCAGGCAAGGTTCAAATGACAAATTCACCACTGTAACAGGTACAAGCAAGCAAAATCTGAGGGTAATGCTACTCAATGCTAGAAGTCTAAACCTCAAAATGCACTCACTCGAGGCACTCCTTAAAATGGAGAACATTGACATCTGTGCAGTGACAGAGACCTGGTTCAAAGCTCCAGAGAGCACCCCTGCATTACCAGGCTTCAATTCATACCACACCTTTCAGCCACCTAACCCAGAAAGAAGCACTAAAGGCAGAGGCATGTACATATTCATTATGGATAGCCACACCTCCAGGCTAGCTGCACAGCATAATGCATCCGAGATTATCCAAGTGCAACTAACTCTGGGCAAGACCACAATCCAAATTGTAGCTTGCTACAGAACCCCCACCATGCCCCAGGATTCACACTCCTCATTTCTTGATACACTGGAAATTATTAGGGTACAACCCAACACCTTAATAATGGGCGATTTTATCTACCCCACCATTAACTGGGAAAACTACTCATGCACCAACTCTTTTGCTCAATGTTTTCTAGAATTCATAAATTCCAACGCCTTGGATCAACTTATTCACACCCCCAGCAGGGGCAGCAATATCCTAGACCTGGCCATTACCAACATGGGAAACCGGTGTTGCACACCAGAGGTCAATTCCTCATTGGTCAGATCCGACCACAAGCTAATCAGCCTAGACAGCCACATCCCACCCCCACCCCTAATTAGGGAAACCATCGTAAAAAACTTCTCCAAAGCCAACTTCACGCTTCTTAAGACAGAAGTGGCAAACTTCATGACACCCATGCAAATGGACAATGGAGGTATGACTGCCAAATCCTACACAAATGTACTTTATAAGCACTTACACGTGTGCATGGATCATGCTATCCCTAATAGAACCAAGATGTTATCCTCCAAAATAAAGGAAGCCAATCTGGTGGTCCTCTGCCATAAACAAACTCTACAACAGAAGAAAGAAACTGTTGCAAAAAAGAGTAAAATCCCTTGACTGGAGGAACCCCTGGTCAACCTCAATAAGAAGCTGAGATCCCTCATAAAATCCTCCAAAGCTAGTTACAAAAACAAAATTGCCACTGACTCTAAAGACAACCACAAAGCATTCTATAGCTATGTCAAGAATCTAAATGGGAACACTCAGATCTGCTCTGAGTTACAGCACAATGGCACTAAATATGCAGAACCAACTGATATTGCCAACATCCTAGCAGATAGGTTCAGTGCAAACTAACTCTGGAGAAAGTTACTGTCAGCTGCCTGTCACCACCTAGAGGGCCCATCTCTGTACCAGAAGAATGCAAAGTTCCTATAATCATGGCTGCACAGGTAAAAAACACACTCTCCAAAGCCAAGAACACAGCATCCATGGGACCTGACAATATCCCAGGCTGCGTTTAATACGAACTACAGAATGAACTGGCACCCTACCTAAGTACCATGTTCAATCATAGCCTCACCTCAGGCTTTGTACCCACTGAATGGTGCACCGCGATGGTTATCCCACTCCACAAAGGGAGAGCCACGACGGACCCCGGGAACTACTGCCCCATTAGCCTGATGAGCCTGGTCTGCAAGGCCATGGAACGTATCATTGTGGAACTCATAAACAAAGACATTGGTAATCTCCAAACTCTGGACCCTACCCAGTTTGGATTTGTAAAAGGCAGATCATGTCTTCTAAACCTGACTGACTTCTTTGAAGCAGTCACCAAAGCCATAGATGAGGGTAAAATGGTTCACACAGCTTATCTAGATCTCGCCAAGGCTTTCGACACCATCCCCCACTCTGGAATTATAGATAAGCTCACTAAACTAGGTATAAATCCCTATGTCACAAGATGGGTTGCCAACTGGCTCACAGACAGAACCCACACTGTGAAAGTAGCGGATTCCAAATCCGAAATCAGACCAGTGACAAGTGGAGTACCACAGGGTTCAGTCCTGGGTCCTCTCCTGTTTGGTATCTACTTCTCTGAAGTGCAGGCCAACACAGAAGGTCTTTGGCTAACAAAGTTTGCAGATGACTGCAAACTAAGAGCCATAATCGAAACTCCTAATGATGTGGACAAACTACAAAAGGACCTCACTGAGACAGATACCTGGTGTCAAAGCCATGGCCTGAAGCTCAATGCCAAAAAGTGTATTGTCATCCCCTTTGGTAGAAACTCTGTACCCATGAACTACCACATAGCTGGTAGTCTACTTAATGCCAAAAATGTGATGAGACCTTGGGACACAGGTGGACAGTAGTCTCTCCTTTGATAATCACATTGCCACAGTGGTCAGGAAATCCTTCTACATGGCTCATCTCATCACAAAAGGATTCTCATCCAGAAAAAAGAGGTCATTGTTCCCCTCTATTCATCACTCATTAGACCCATTATAGAGTACAACGCCCCTTTTGGTATGTACCTCACAAGACATCTACAACTGGAAAGACCACAGAAATACCTCACAAATAGGATTACTGGCCTCAAACAGATGCCCTATGCAGACCGTCTAAAAAAACTACAGCTTTACTCCATCGCATATTGCCTACTCAGGGGTGATCTCTGCCTAACATACAAAGCTATGTCAAACCCAGAGCTGTTGGACATGCTCCACTTAAAGAAATCCCAATCCCTCCAAGCTACATGCTCTAGGGACCTAAACCTTGTCACCACAATAAACAGAACATGCTGGAGGGATAGATTCCTGTCCCAGAGAATTCCCATACCCCAGAACAGACTACCTATCTATGTCAAACAGAGCTCCTCATTAGCACTCTTCAAGAAAAATCTTAATGATTGGATGGGAAATGGGAAATTCATCCCGGGGATCACTTCTGTGGCTCTGCTCGACAGGGGCACAGGAAAATAATTTTCTTTGGTGGCGAAAGCCAGGGTACATTTTTTGGCTAGGCTTGTATGGGCCCTAGGGCCGATAGCCTAGTACCTACCTATGAACCTATGAACCTATGAGAGAGAGACCAAAACAGACAGTGCGTCTTTTTGTTTTTACTCTTGTTCTGATGTTTCATGTTGTTATTTGCCCAGATAGTACTTCTGAATATCAACTTTGTTTATTTTCTTTAATAAACTAAAAGTCTCTATCACTGTTTGGCAGTTTCAGTACAGACCTTCAGTCAAGAACCATCTATGATCAGGTAGCCTATGTGAGAGGTAGATTTTTGATAACCACATGTTGAGACACTTTGGTGTTAAGATAGTCTTGAATTTTTAGATAAGAAGAATAGTAATAGTGTCCTAAAATAAAGAAAGTCACTGTATGACATGCAGAATATGTATACTGACTGTTATAATTAACCAAAAGGATTAGATCATATGATTTGTTACAGCCAGCAGAGATAGCCATTTTAAAGTAATACTGATGAATAGAATGGGATTAGAGATACTTTAAATGCCAAACACAAGAGAGTTCTAGTATCTATAACTATGAAAAACATATCTACTTTTAATAATCTTGTATGATAAGGCATTTCATTTAACCTCATTTACCTAAGATGCATTTAAATGCTTTCATTTGTTATGTGGAATCAAAAATATGTACACTGTTCCAGAACTGGAATTACCAGTGATATATACATAGGCACTGTAACAACTTAGTCTTTGATATCCATGATTTTTTTATTACTGAAAAATTGTTTTAAAATATTTTAATTTCTATATGAAGCGTTATTACTTGTCTAGTGACTTGGGTGCTACAGGAGGCATCCAGGGAGGAATGTGAATAAACAACCAATGCCATCTCATATATCTGATAGCGAAGGTCTTATTGGTGAGCATCATCTCCAAGAAGGCCTGGAATCACACTCATTCAACAAGGACTTGAGAGAGAGGGAGAGAGAGAGGGAAAGATAACTTGCCAATTCATGCTACTACTACAGATGAGCGATGTGGTTATACAACACACGCTTGGGATTATAATAGCAAACATTATAGTTTGCCTTCTGGCCAGTAGGGAAGAATGGGATCAGATATGTAGTCAAAAATCTAATCCCCTCTACAGTATGATATCCATGAACTCCCAGTTCTTACTTCTTGGTCCAAGTGGCTTCATTTTCCAGCACCTGGACTCAGTGTTATAATAAAACTGTTATAATTTCCTACAACTATACAATGAATTGGCAAGATGGAATGCAAGACAAATGCAATGGTACATGTTGGTGTGGTGTCTACCTTGTCATTCATATCAAACACACAGGCACACATGGGGACCTATAATGTGGTGCCAGACCCAGCAAAACCTGCAATAATGAGAGTTGCTAGCGGCATCATGATATGAAGGAATAGTACATTATTGCTGGTAGGATAATAGGTTAGCACTAGGCACTCTGTGTTTTCATCAAGATGTAATCAACACTACGAAACTACACAGTAGATTCCAGTCAGATATGGGACTATGACAGGAACAGGTTTGGGGATCTTCAAACAGGTGACTGGAGGTTTGCAGCAGTTCAAACCAGAGGGCTGGGTCCAACTAGAAAGGAATGTTTACATTATTAATACATACATACAAATATTTCAAGCACAGGCACTAAAGCCCTTCTAGCCTGCCAATATACCAAAACAGTTGTTCCCATAATAAGCATCCAGGCTGTTCTTAAAATATCTAAATTAGTGCTTGCTTTAATGTAATTTGGTATTCTGTTCCACACATCAGCTACTTTGTCAGAGAACCAGTTAGTACACGTTGCATTCCTATAGAATCTTCTACATAGGTTATCTGATGATTCTTTACTACCTTTTGATAGCCCCAAGCATTCCTAGAGGTAGTGTCTCTAAAGGCCCTATATAACTGAAGAAGATCTCCTAAATTTTGATGAGCCCCTGTACAAGTTCAGATATTTTAGTCTTTCATAATAATTTAAATATTCATATCCATGGATGCCCTTGATATATTTCTGCTGTGCTCTTTCCTGTTTACTTATGCTTGCTTTCTTATAAGGTTTCCATAATGTTATTCCATACTCAAGTTTGGGTCTAATGTAATCAACAAACAATAACTTCATCATTTCTGATTTTCTAGACTTTATAAATCTTTTTATACAACCTAGAGTTCTATAACTATCATTAACCATTTAGTTGACATGATTAGAAAAACTCAAAGCTGGATTTACCCATGTAATAAGTCCTTAAATGAATTTAGTTTCAATCACTGTATGCTGTAGTAAATGGTTTACCTTAATGTGTGCATTTTGCACACGGGCAAACAGCAAACATTCAAAAGGACATTTGCAAAGTTTGCAGACATCGAATGCAAAAAGATTTGAATATGCAATGAGCACAGTGACATTCGCTCATTGCAGATTCAGCATTTGGGGTGAATTGCACTATAGTGGGGATCAGAAAATGGTCCCTTTCCCCACTGTAGTGCGATCTAGGAGTTAGAATATTAAAGTAGGGGGGTGCAGGGGGGGGCTTGCCCCTTGCTTTATACTTCATTACATTTTCTTTTTGACATTTATGTTAAAAAAATCATTGAGTCTGCATTTCAATTTGCTGATTTTTGAACACTGGAAACTGTCTTAGTTTTGTTTGTCGAAGTTACGATTCGCTCATATGACCAATGGCACGAGTGTGTTTCACCTTTGTAAAGGTAAACCGTATTAAATATTCACCGTTCAGTTTATGTCTGCCAAATCTCATATGTTTAGTTTTTGATGTATTTATCAGCATATCATTCTCCTTTGCCACATGGTCAATTTAGTCAAGTTCTTTTGCAGACATGCCCTATCTGTACCCAATTTCAGGTCATCTGTATACAGACTGTAGAACACTTCAGATAAAAAAGTTAGGTCTGAAAGATTCAATCTAAATAAGTAAGGGCCTAGGACAGAGCTCTGTGGGACACCCTGACTGTAACCAAGAATTTCACCTGTCCAGTTGCTGTATGATACTTGCCATGTCCTATTTGTAAGCAATGCAGCTATCCATCTAATCAATACCTAGATGTAATTTATTGATCAGTGCTTTGTGTATGACCCTGTCAAATGCTTAAGTTGAATCTATATAAATTGCATCACAGCAGAAGTTTTCATTCACAGCTGCTATTATATTGTTATAAAACATCTTGCTACAGATGGTAATAGAGCTATTTTCGACATATACATGCTGATGGTTTCAAGTCCCAACCGTTTCAGTTCCGGCAATAACTTGTCCAATATTACTTTCTTCATTATTTTTCCACAACATGAAAGTAAATGTAAGGGTCTATATGACTCTAGGTTTATCCTACTCTCCTTTCCGTGCATGTCTGCAATCTTGAGGAATCTCCCCATATTTATAAGCCAAGTAAAACATAGATATAATGGTACTGTAAGGTTTTGATAAAGTGTTCTCAGGTCATTATTAGTAATTTCATCTCCTTCCTGTGCTTTGTCTGGATCCAGTTTGCGTAGTTATTTTTCAATATAATTGAATTTGATTTCTGTATCTGAGGTTACCTGGATGTTGCTAGGACAACTTATCACCCCCTTTATGGAGCCAAATTGATTTGTATAAGATTTTGTAAATATATTGATAATCTTTTGTAACTGGAGCCACTGTGGAGCAGCGGTTAGTGTTGTCGCCTCACAGCAAGAGGATCTCCTGTTCGATTCTCGTCTGGAGTGCCTTCTGTGTGGAGTCTGCATGTCCTCCCCACAGTTGAGTGATGCTAAAGACGTGCAGGTAGGTGCGAGCATGAATGGGTGTGCCTTCTTTGAAGGTTGGGCATCGGGCTGTTACCTCAGCACTGTAAAAATCCAATGCCAATCATTAGCAGACTGGAGTTCTGCTGTGGTGACCCCTAACCTGGAAAAGCCGAAAGACATTACTTATTGATAATCTATTGTGTCTGAGAATACATTTTAGAATCTGCACACAGTTTATCAGTGAGCACATCTTTACTATTTCCACACTTTATGTATCTATAAAATGGTGTCCTATTATGCTCAATATCTTTATATACATTTTCTTCAAAGTTTTCTTGATCTTATCTCACACTATGCTTAATTTGTTTGTGCAGCTTGTTTATTTCAGCTTTCAAAGTTGTAGTTTGATCTCTTTTCCATTTCATATATTTTTTGTCTCTTGCCTTAATCAGGTATCTTGTTCTTATGGAAATATATCCCCCTGGTGTTGTATTCCTAGAACATCTTTTTGACATTTTGCACTCAATATCTCTTTCAAAACTTTTCACATTCCTTCTGCAATTTTTCCACTGAACACACCACTCCAATTAGTTTTACATAATGAATGTTTTGCTCCCATGTAATCTATAATTAATCTTCTGTGCATTGGTTTAGATTTCAGTTTGGCAGAATTATCTAGCAACAAATTAACCTTTGTAACTCCCATGATGACTGCACATCAACAGTGATAAAACTTGTCATGAAGTAAAAGTAATTTCTTTAGGAACACAAACAATGTCTAGTATGTTCTGTTTCCTGATAGTTGTTTAACAATCTGAAACAACTGTTTTTCCTGAACATATATTGTGAATAATTTCCTTACTAATGTTGTTGGATCAATATCATTCCAGTCTGTTTCTGGTAAATTTAAGTCCCCAGCTAATATTATTCTTCTTCCCTCCTGTGTTTCGTGCAAGAAATGTATGAATTTCTCTAGGTCATCAGCACTTTACTTTGGTGGTCTATACACTCCAACAATTGCTATATTTTCAGGGTTGGGTTTATTATCACAGTTACAAGATCTTTAGTATTGGTATTATTACTGAACATGTAATAATCGCAGGTCTCATAAATATTTTTAATCCTTATCATAACACCTCTACTTGATTTTTTGTTAGAATGTCTGTTACAGTAAAAACATTTATACCCTGACAGAACTGGTTTTGAGTAATTTTTTTAACCATGTTTCACAAACAATAACAACATCAATCTTGTGAGAATATAGCAAATTTTCCAATAAAAAAACTTTATTATTAATGCTTCTAGCATTAATAACCATCAGAGATGCCTCAAATGTTGCTGTATGTGAACTGTTGAATTATTGACCTGGCAAAAATCCTGCCTTGTGTTTGTCGAATATTGCAAAATATTTGCTGCAAAAATTTTCTTCCCTGATCTTGACAAATGCATGCCATCCTGTTTGAACACGTTTGCCTAAAATTAGGCTCGGATGCTCTTAACATTTCCATTTTTTAAAATGGGGTATTTTTTCATGTAAGTATTTACCCCAAAAAATCTTTATATTTACGGTGACTTGACACTTCTTTTTGTATGTGATTTGTGGAAAATATGCCCTAACATCAGTAAAAGCTATACTATCTAAGAGGGTTGTAAGTTCCCTACTAATTGTCAGAGAATCCTTGCAGATGAGATTATTTTGTACTGACATGAATAAAAACAGATCCGTACTTCCTTACATTAAGGCATTCTAAGGCTTGTTTTCACATCCTCTATTTTTGTTCCTGGCAAGCATAACATTATTTGATGTTCGCTATTTTCTCTGCAAATATAAGTATCATTTCCTCTTATAATTGAATCTCCAATTACAAGAAATCTTTTCTGACCAAATCTTAAGAATCTTCAAGTCCAAATTCAATAATATCTGCTCTATAAGTTATTACAAAGGGATGATCTTCATCACCATTAGTCCATATACTGTTTTCATTGTGCATTACATCTGCAAGCATATAAATTCTCATCCAGCTGGTTTTGTACATCCACAGCTTGAGCCATGTTGTCAGTATCTGTCTTTCTCATCTTTTTTTCTTACAGAAATGTTCTTCAATCCTTCCACATTCAGTTTTGATTTCTTCCTTTTCACCTACCCCTTGCCTCTTTATTTTACCTTCTCTTTTGGAAAAATGCCTTATTCTGTAGACTGAAGGTTTTTTTTATAGAAAAATGTTATCATACCCTATAATCTGTGTACTACATAACAAAGCAGAGTCCTTTTTAGTTTGTATTCTCTTTACTTTACAGACATTTATCAGTTTATTGCTCTTCCTTGTTATTTGTTATGAACATATTTGTTTTTTTTTTTATTTCCTTCTAAACACTCTGAATCCTCACTTTGCTGAATACCTTTGTCCAGAAGTCCAAAGGTGTCAGGGGCATTGTCTTGTTTCATAGGGGTTCAGTGATCTTTACAGATAATAGACACATCCTTTCCTAAATGTGTTCTATTTACTCTTTGCCTAACATTATTTACCTTACTAGTACTATCATTAATATATATAACAACATCTCTCCAAGCTATGCCAATTGCACAAGTGCAATTGTTATCAGTAAGTCTAGATTTACTACTAATAATGGTAAACAAATCATCCAACTTCTGATATGAAGAACAGAGACCACTAGCGTTATCAGGTGGTACCTTTAAATATTCAGAGCATTTTTTATATTGGACAAGATATTTGTGCTTTAACAAATCAGTAATAACATACTCATTTAAGAATTCCATATTCAGCTTTAAATGAATAAATAATTATAAAAGAAAGAATAATCAAAATCAGTTACCACAGAATTCAAAGAGAACTTGAATCAGCTTCTGTGAGAAAAAGCACACAAACAATATATACTAATAGTAAAGTAAGTACAGTAAAGTTGTTGCTCTGACTATACAAGATCTGAAAGTCAGACAAAAGCTGGAATTCCTTTATGTCACATGTGGATGCGTGCAGTATCTTCTGCTCACTGTCTCTTGCAGTCACACTTCTTTTTAACAGTAAATATCCATAAATCACAATCCAAAGACAGGAATGTTTAGATAAGCTCTGGGTTGTCCTCTTTGCAGTCTGTGTGACGTTATAGCTGACTAGGTCCCTTAGGATGGCTAGAGTTTGCCTGTCTAAAACCTATCCCATTCTAACAACAGTAAAAATTAAATGTAAAACAACAAAGTATAAATCAAAGTAAATCTTATTTTCTATACACTATCCCTTCCTTCTTACAAACAGTGAAAAACAGCGGTAAGAAATAAAATATAAATTCAAATAAAACTTCCCTTACCAGGCAACTCCACAGTAAATCACAAACCAAGACAGGATTGTTTAGAAGTATTTATGTACAAATGACATGACTTGAAAACCAGAGAATAAGTTAAAAAAGTTTACTGTGCTACCTGTTGGATTACAGAGATCTGAAAACCTCAAAAGTGTACTGCATGCTGTAGACTGAGGACATTATACTGGCAGTGACAAGATGGCACTCACTAAACTAAATACATTCCATGGGCATGACTTGAGTGAAACCAAGTATCAGTGTTCAAGTTAAAAAGCACTGCCTAACATTATGTACATAAGACTGGATACACAATGATGGTACTCAGCAAAGCAACATACACAAGTGTTAAGCAATATTAATCAGCAATGCCTTTTGTTCTACCACAATGAACCACAAGTTGTGCATTTAATTCCACTGCATCTTGTATCTAGAGCCATCAAACACCATTAATGGTGACTTGTACTTCTAATATTTCATAATGGTAGGGATTATAGATGGTGGCTCTGTATTTGCAACATTTGTGAAATCATTAATTTCTGACCATTTCCTCACAGCAAAGGGTAACTGCACTTGCATTATAGCATTTGGATTTAATGTTATCTTGCAATTTTGAGTTCTAAATATAAAAATAAATATAAATATAAATAACTGATGAATAACGATCCACTAAAGGACACTTACATAGCGGAGAACATATGATGGGAAAAGGAGTTGGAATGCACAAGGTGTATGCCTCTTAGGACTGCATGCATGAATATGCATTTTTTTTATCTGTAATTATCTTGCTTTTACTGGAAATTTGATTTTTGTTTTAAGAGGACAGTCCCGGGGTAGATAGAACAGCTTGTTACAGACAAGACAATAATGTATCTGAGCTGGAATACCATGTCAAAGTTAAAAATGCTCATTAATCAATCCTCTGGAAAGAGATGGGGGGGGTCACTGAATTATCAAAATTTTGAAACATTTCAAACAGGTGAAACTTATTATTTTTACCTGACATTCTGACTTTGATGTTTCATATTACTAGGCAGTTAGACTCAGAAGCAAGAAAAAATATGTCAATTTGATATATTCTACCATGCAGACATTTTAAGTCTACATATAAGCACAAGTAAATGAGTAAACAAATGAATGAATAAATAAATAAAGAACTGTTTATGTGGTGGTAAGTCAGCGTTTATATCACGTTATCGAAAGATGAAAATAGCGAACGCTATTTCATCGAACCTAAACTATCTAAACCACATATCAAACATTCAGAACAGCGAATATTTTCCCAAGGAAAAAATTTGCTATTCCAAAACACATATACACAACACAAGCACACCTAAAAAACATCAATCCACACACGTACACTTATAATCCTACAGCTAACCCTACACTAAACTATACATACACTGCTATGTATCCACTTACCTTAACCCAAACCCTAACCCTAAGGTCCGTCACTATCGCACACTCACCTAACCCGCGCCCTAACCCTAACTCACCTAACCTGCACCCTAGCCTTAACTCACCTAAACCGCGCCCTAACCCTAACTCATCTAAACTGTGCCCTAATCCTAACAACCACACAATCGCACACTTACCTGAATCCGACCCGTAAATTTCCACCACAGTGCTGAAAATAGTGAAACCACAGAACCGGCCAACTGAATTCTTTCCCTAGGAAAGAATTTGGTGTTCTTCAGCTTCGCTATTTTTAGCGTTCGCACAAAACGGGTCAATATTAGAACATTCAAAGTTTTAAAACTTCGATGTTCTGATATAAACCCAGTAAGTCATGGGGTCCAGAGTTTGTGCCAAGTTTGATATTCTCTTAATTTAGATCAGCTAATCATATAGGTGTGGAGTCAGAATTTTTAAATACATAGTACACTCCCTCTTATCCAGTCTCACTTTAACTGGCCATATTTTCATCAAGATTTTTTTTCTGCGAATCAAATTTCCATTGCCAATTCCAGGAAAAAGTACAGTGCATTGTACTCAGAGACAATGCATTACTCCATCCAGAAAGTAACGTAAAGTTAAATAAGAGAACTGCTAATCATTGTTTTGAAAGCTCTTGAGCTTACGCTTCAGTTAGTGGATTTTATATGTGCCTTTTGAATTGTAGTCGTTCATGTACATATTTTTATGTTAGTTCTTGTTGTTTTGTACTGTACATTAATTTAAACTGTTGAACTCGAACAAGTGGAAACAGAATGTGTTAACTATTTAAATGAAACTAAAAGTGTTGGAATTTATTGATAATGGAGAACCTGTAAATCTGATATGTAATGCATTGAATGCTGGAAAAGTACAGTGAAAGATTGGTAGAGAAACCAAAAATGCAAATGGAATTGGAAATGGTGTCCTCAAGAAGCAGCTATGAAGAAGCCAAAAATGAAGTTATTGATGATGCATTATGATTTTGGTTCATGCAAGAATGACAAAGAGGAACACCTCTGAGTGGGACAATTTTAAAGGAAAAGGCAATTCAGTTGCACAAGAAACTCAACACTTGAGAAGAATTTTTAGCCAGCAAGGGATGGCTTTCATGATGAAAAAAGCACCATGGAATTCATTATCTAGATGTTTGCAGCAAAAAATTGTCAGGAGATCAAAATGCTGCAAGTGAATTTTCCAAGAGATTTTTAGACATTATACAGAACTAAAACCTTACTCCTGAGCAAATCCACAACTTGGATGAAATAGGTTTAAATTTTAAGCTTCTTCTGTCAAAAACGCTAGCAGCACCATAATAAACATTTGTTAATGGTTTCAAAATGAATAAAGAGATCACTGTGGCTCTTTGTACAAATGCTGCTGGGAGTCACAAGCTGCCCCCTTTTGTTGTAGGTAAATCAATTAAACCCAGAGCATTTAAAAATGTAAATTTTAGTGCTCTACCAGTTTACTATAAAGCCCGGAGGTCAGCTTGGATGATTTTTTTTTATTTGAAGAATGGTTTTCAACTGAATTTGTTCCAAATGTTTAGGCTCATTTGAGATGTTTAGAATTACCATTAAAGGCTATTCTTTTTTAAACACCTTTATTAAATTATCACTTGTGACAAAGGCAAATTTACATTTGTACAAAAGTAATCAAACTGTATTTAATTAACATTAACAAACATTATACTTTACATATATTGCTATATATCATATAACCTAAGCAACATTACATAAATTATTCAATTCCTACCCCCTTTTTTCAACAAGAAACATAATTCTTGTCCTTGGCAACACTCCAGCACATCCGATCGACTTATCTTCTGATGATATCAAAGTGATGTTTTTACCACCTGACATTATACCTTGATGCAACCTGTTTAAAAAGGTGTTACAAAAGAAAACTTATTTCAGAAATTCTTGAGAGAACTGCTAAAGAAGAAACGTAATTCATTGAAGCCCATATGAAAATTAACATTAAGGATGTGATTTACATGTTGACATCTGCTTTTGATGAAATGTCATCATCAACGTTTGTGAAGTCATGGAGAAAACTGTGGCCTGATTTTGAAAAATTAACTGCAAACTGTGATCTGGACATAGAAGATTGGACAGACCATGACAACATTGCTCTACTTAACAATTTCAAACAATTGTCACAGTTCAAAGACTTGGAAGAAAGGGACATTGATCAGTGGGTTATAGGCGATAACATTGTGGAGAATGAATTGTTAATAGACAATGAAATCATTGAAGTAGTTATTTAAGGAGAAATGGCGGAAGAAGAAGAACAAGATAACTCAGAAGCTATGAGTGGAGATGATTACAAAAGAATAAGTCACTCGGAAGAAAGGAAAGCTCCTAAAACTACATTGAGATATAATGAACAGCAAAACAATTCATCTGCCATTGATATTAGCTTTATGAAAAAGTGGCATGATTTTGTTTCAAAACAAGAACTGAGATAAAAAAAAAGAAACAAATGAAAATTACTGATTTTTTAACTAAATAAAGAAATGTTTAATACATATTTATATACAACATATATACATAATTTTTTAAATCTGATTTGCAACCTATAAATGTTATTTTGTATGCTTTTTCGGATTAACCAGCCATTCGTTTATCCGGCCTAAGGTCCGGTCCCATAGAGGGTGGTTCATCGGGAGTCTAATGTAGTATATCATTGAGTTCATATCTCAGTGATTTTAGGTTTACCTTTTGAGACAAGTGTCGTGAATGCCTAATGAATACAATGTTTTCATGCACAAAGGGATGCTAGTTTTCTGTAGATTTCTGCTTGTGGATCTCACTGCAGTAAATGACAAGCTACATAAACATATTCAGCTGAAAATGTTTTTTTTTTCTTATGGAGAACACCACAGCTACTGGCTCATCAAATGGTTGTCATGAATGTGAATTAATCAGATCTAATAATACTCTCAGATCCTGCACTACCTAGTAAATGCCCTCTTTCTAATTGAATCTATGGGGTCTCTGACATGTTAGTATGCAGCTTCTGAAACTGAGTTCTAAGTGTTTCCATTTCCATAGAACATTTCATGAGCTATGTTGTTGTAATGTAATTAGGTCTAAACCAAGACATTTTTAACTTAAATACAAGAGGGCTATTGCACAGTAGCATCTGTGCTGCAAATTATTACACCCAGATGCAGCTCCATGATGTTATTGTATTTTAAAAATATTGAAGTACACAGCACAAAAAAATGTGAGCATCGGTGATAACAAGCTGCAGGAATCAGGTATCTGTAGTAGTTCCTGTGTTTAGGGATATAACATG
>NC_056733.1:1525247510-1525370010 GCF_019279795.1 Protopterus annectens
TGCTGTACTACAATTGTTCCACGGAAACCTGATAATATGCTTCTGAGTTGCATAATGAGCTGCAGTCATGAATCACACCTATATTTCTAAATACACTTTCCAGAAATTAACAAGTACAGGCAGGGTAGATATTCTATATAGTGGTCATAGTAGTTGCATAGCTAAGCCAGATGCCAGATTTTGCCAGGTAAATGGTGGATATCTGTGGAACTATCACTTCAGTTTCATGCATTATTCCACATAACACAATAATCATGCATTGTACCACTGTACCACCACAAGTTGCAAACAAATCTTATCCCAGACAACAGTACAAAACCTATATTTTATCCAAGGACCTCTTCAGTCACATAGATACCTCCATGGCACCCATGTAAGCAAGTCAGATCTATTCCTTGGCACCTTAACTAACAATGTTGTCATACCTTGCTTCTAGTAGATGGCAGGATAACATCACTACTATATATCAAACTTGGCAGTATTGTTTCTGTTGAAAACATTCACTTGTTCATAATTAACTTTATTGTCAGCTGACTGTTACTTTTTCTCAGATTTCTTGGTCTACAATTTTATAACCAATATTCAAAAGACTCAGTGGTCTTTGCGGGGAGTTTATACTTTTGGTGCATTAACAGTAACTTTAGAAAAGAAAGAGACAAACGTAAAGTGTATGAAAAGAAGTATAAGATAGAAGTAATTGGGTGCAATGTGATGAAGTATTTCCTTCAAAAGAAGGTAGTAGATGCTTGAGCAGCCTATCCATAGGGTGGTAAAAGCAAAAATTATGGAAGTATTCAAAAATACTTGTGTTATACTTGGTACTCATAAAACCCGAGGAGTAGTTAAGCTTAAATCATCTGTAGTATACATCTCAAACTAAAAGTAAAAAGGATACATACAGACTAAACAAGGTAATCCTATGTTATTTACTAGCCAGTTTCCTGATTTTTTTTTTATTTTTTGTCAATATTATTTATAATTATTGACACAGGCAAAGAAAAAAACTGAAACTGGCTAGCAGATAAAATATGTCTACTTCATAAAGCTGATTTTGGCAGTACTGCAATGGTTTGAAGTCCCAGGAACATTGGTAGAATTAGAGCAGGCTATGCACAAGGAACCAATGACTCAAGAATAATCAGTGTTCATCTCACAGAGGGGTTCCCAGTGGGAGTGGGTGTGTATCAGGATTCAGCTCTGAGTTCACTGCTGTTCATACTGATGATGGATTACATTTGCAAACAGTTTGGAAGGGGTAGCTCAACAAAATTGCTGTATGCAGATAATGTGGCATTACAGGCAAACTCTAAGCTAGTACTTCAGCAAAGAAGAGTGGAGTGAAATGCAAAATTGAAGGCACATGGGATTATGAAACTAGGTACAGATAAGATAGTTATAATGGCAGCAAATGAGGGAATTCAGAAGAAACTGAGAACTGAGATAGAAGGGAAAATAGTGGAAGCATCTGGGAGGAGTGGCCGAGTAGAAGGGAACACTGAAACGAGGACAAAGCTAGAGTCAGAGGGGCTGCAGCCAAGTGGTACAAAGTGTCAGGGGTAGTGTATGACAAAAAATGACAAAAAAGCTGAAAAGGAAGGTGAATGGTAGAAAACCTGGACAGTAAAATTAGAGCAGCTGAGAAAGCTAGAGGTGATGTAAATGAAGTGGCTTTGATGGTTGGTAGGATATTTACTGTGGCAGAGGTGAAGAAACGAGGACATCAGAGAAGAAGCCAAAGTAGTCCCAGTTGGAGAGAGAGTCACAGAGAACAAATTACGGTGGTTTGGGCACATGTGCAAAAAAGAAGAAGACAATCTTGTGAAGAGGATTTGGGACAGACAGGAAAAAGGCAAGAGGAAATGAGACACCCAGCAAAGGGATGGATTATGTGAGAGAAGACCTGCAGCAGTAAGGCATGACTGTTGAAGAAGGTGGGAGCGTGGCATTTAATTGAGAGAGATGGCGGCAGTTGACAAGACACCATGACCCATATAGAAAATGAGAAAAAGGAGGTCGATGATGATAATAATGATGTGTCATTCATAGTTACTGACATGATTTCAGAGCTAATCAGATCACTGGTCAAAAACTGCTCTTTGATCATCTATGCGACTAAGCATCCTGTCACATTTCTTTCTTTATAACACAGAACTTCACATTTTCTTGACCCAAAACATCTTACCGTGTCAGAATATGCTAAAAGCCCTGCAAAATTAAGGAAGGCAAGACTCACTTCCCTCACTTAATCACCTGAATTATGCAACCAAACAAATTTATGAGGCACCATCTCCTTTTATACAGAGGGACTGCCCAATCCTATTACCCACTCAATCCATCACAAAATATTTTTTATCTGCTTGGATGAAGTCCCTATAAATAAATAGGTGAAAAAAAAACTAATTGGAAGTACTGAGTGTATTCATGCTTTCATTCTCTAGTTCTCACTATGCATTCATTTCTCATACCCATTTTGTCCCAGTCAGGGGGTTGCAGGGAAGCTGGATTTGATCATTGGTTAAAAGGCAGAGAACTAATCCTGGGTGGGATACCAGTCTATTGCAGGTAAAAAATGTCTTGCACTAATGCAATTGAGGACATCCAGGCACAGAGATAAACTAATTTGCACTGCTGGCAGTATGACAGGACTGTCTTTTACTGAATCTTAGTTTCTTACAACCCCAGCGAGCTGCACTTTCTGTGTGCTCATAATACTACTGTACCTAGAGACAGAACAGTCACTCAGTGATGTGTCATGCTGGGAACAAATGCAGCTGGTTTTAACAATGTCAGAATACTGAGTTGCAGGAGCAAGTGTAGTCAGTGGTCTGGAAGATAAGCCACTTTGCAAAAGAGACACCACTGTGTCTTCCTTATGCCCTTTCTTGATATTTTGTTGTTGCTGTTTTTGGCTTTGCCTGCAGAAGAGGTGAGTATAAAATGAGATAATGTTTAATCAAAGTGTGTGTGTGTGTGTGTGTGTGTGGGGGGGGGGTGACCAATACCCAGCACTCATGGTAAATTCAAGCTTTTAATGACTGCTGTTAACGTATGGGTTTTCAAACCTATACACCCAGAAAAAAAGTATAGGCATTTCTGAAGTAGTGTCATCTTCATCATCAGTTTTTAACAGTTTCACTATGTTTCAGTTTTTTCTCCGTATTTACTGATTTTACTTCACAACAGCTTGATTTAGAGCCTTTGTATTATAATCTATATAGAAGGCAATGGTTTCACAATGGATACAGCAGGTATTTGCATGCCATCAGATTCTCATTGTTTATATTATGAGATTCAGAGCATACAATACTGTTGTAGGTCTGGTAAATAGTGCATGACTGGGGAGTAATTATAGTTGCTTATGTTGGGGAAGTTCTGGTGCACAACTGAGCAAGCCTGCACACTGGGTCTTGTTTCACTCTTGCACGATTGTTTCATTAATTGTAAAGGGCTATTGGGCACCAATCTGCGGCATTCATGACCAACACAACAGTGCATTGTGTTCACGAATAGCACCTTCACTGTGTACTTCTAATTAGAAAGACATTGGGTGAGGGATCCTTATTACTCTACCCACGTTGTATGATATAGGAGTACTGGTACTACTTTGGTGTATTGTTTTGTAGTAACTAATTATGCTGCATCTGCAGCAGCAAAAGCAGTAATGTGTAGAGAAATATGTTTTTAATTTTACAATCACTCTTATTTTATTTTCTTCTTTCAAACCCAAGGTATGGAAACTGTTCCCCAGCATACTGCACAGCATATGAAAGTATTATAAGCATTATAATATATCCATGCATGGAAACCAAAGTGGCACAGCTTTTGGCATAATTATCCTCTGCTGCATTATGTGTGTGATTTGCAGACAGTATTATAGTAACAACTGTCATATGTTCTCAATGTATGGGTGGAGAGATATAACTGTTAAACATTTAATTTACTGCCATTTTGATGATTGTGTAATTCACTACAGTGCAGATAATTCCAGGATTTCCTCCGTTTTATTGGTCAGCTGTTTCAGATTAGATAACAAGGTAAGGGTAAGGAGCATACAGACAAAAGCAT
This sequence comes from Protopterus annectens, assembly GCF_019279795.1. Classification (NCBI taxonomy): domain Eukaryota; kingdom Metazoa; phylum Chordata; order Ceratodontiformes; family Protopteridae; genus Protopterus; species Protopterus annectens. The sequence continues at coordinate 1,525,251,576 of NC_056733.1, forward strand.
ACCGCATTTCTTTTATAAAATGATAAAAAGGAAAGGAGTACTGAAAGCAACAACATTTCTCAACCACCTTATATTCATTTTTTTGTTAATATTTGCTAATATTTTCTGGCCTAGTCAAACACCACTATAGAAATGAGATTTAGATTTAGATTTAGAAATGTGTATATGTTGTAATTTTACTCAGAGCACATAAAGGATGATTATACAGCAGACGTGGAACAGGCAGCCACACAATGATTTCTAAGGAATCCAAATGTGATCATGTGTGAATAAATGTTATTAATTACATACTAGTTATAAGGCTGACCTTAGATCTAACTCAGAAATCTAACAATATGTGCCCAAGTTATTAAAATGGCACAAAACAAGGCGAGGTTTCTTATAGAATACTACAAACATAGAATGTTAATACTGTAGGTTATATACATAGTTGTATAATGTCCCCTGTTTGTTCAAAAAGTTCTCCCAAACTGACAGAGGGGTTCAGGATCCTAGGCAGAGTGACATTTCCCTGTGATAAGGTTAGTTGAAGGCACAATGTTGAAGTGAAGTTCTTCTTCAGAGATATATGGCTGATGCCAAATTCCTGTGGGCAAAGAATAGCATGCAGTACTATGCTTGCTGTTTTAATAAACAAGTGCTTGTGGGCAGGGGAAGTAAAGTGTTTTGTTCTTGGTGTACAGTACATGCTTATGTAAGTACAACAAATAGAAGTGTACTAAAGCATGGAGGAAATCCTGCATGCTACTGTAATCACACATGCACTAGGTTGCTTTAGGCAATGTTCCATAGACACTGTGATGGGGGTAATGATGCAGGGGCATCAGAGAAGTATAGTGGCATTCATTGATTTGGCATGTTGTCAAATGCTGTTTTCTTTATCACAGATGATTGACATAACAGCTGATTGACACACCGGTGAGAGATTGCTATTATAGCAGAGGAGGGATTATGCCCTTTTCCAACTATTGTGCAACCTCAAAGTTAGTATAAACAAGTAACAGATGGTGTGATGGGAGAACGGTGTGCTGTTTTAGTTTGAAAGCTCTGGGATTATGTCCTGGAGCATGCACTGCTTGCTGTCGATATTTTGAGATCCATACATTTCTTGTCATGGATATGTGAGTTGATCTAATTTGTGCTGCATCAACTTACAAATACCAATATTTATATATACATGTATGGTATGTGAAAACTTTTTGAATAGTGATATACTAAAAGTCATAACACTAAATGCAAAATGCTGAAATATCAAAATGTTGAAACTTCACAATGTTTAATTCAATATACCTCCTAATGCCAATACTGCACCACGCATGTATATTGCACCAGTACACAGCCAGTAATTAAACAATATCACTCCCCTGTTAGTGAAACTCAGAAATGAGCACTAACTTGAGTCCTCCTGGGGGGGAGGGTAAGTCCAACTCTCTAAGTGTTTAGGGGAATAGGTATTTTGATTTCAACATGTTGACCTTTCAGCTTTGTACATTCAGTATTATGGCTTTAAGTATATTGCTTTACAGTAACTATATTTATACTTGTAATTAAATTTATATTTTTATTAAAAATGTTTATTATTATTATCTCCATAGGGGTTCCCCAAGGATCCATCCTTGGACCCCTATTCTTCTCTGTTTACACCAATAATCTAGCCTCTGCCACCAAACATGGCACACTCATACAATACGCAGATGACTCGTCCATCATCTGCTCAGCCCAGTCCCTACTAAAACTGCAAAAAGTCACACAGGAAGCCTTTTCCTCTGTTGAAACATGGTTATCCGATGCCCGATTAATACTCAACCCAAACAAAACTAAACTACTCATCTTCCAACCCACCAAACATACTCAAAACAACTCTCACTTTAACATCACGGCAAAAGACAACACCACTATATACCCAACTGAACACACCGAATTGCTAGGAGTGGAAATAGACAATAAATTAAAATTTGACATTCACATATCCATGACTATAAAAAAAGTCCACAAAAAACTAGGAGCGTTATACAGAAATAAGCAATTTCTCACCAAAGCAGCAAAGATTTCAATAGCAAATTCCCACCTTATCTCCACCCTACTTTATGCCTCTCCAATATATATCAACCTAAGGCAATGTGATCTAAACAAGCTAGAGACCTGCTACAACAAAATCGCCAAATTCGCCATAGGGGCATCCTACAGTAGTCACCACTGTCTCTCACTTGCTGAACTGGGCTGGCTTGAACTCCCTCACCTCCTTCAGTGGTATCAACTCTCACTCGCCCACAAACTAGTAAACCATCCACTAAATGTCCCATCCCTCCAGAATCTGCTCCAATCCTATCGCACTACCAGACCACTAAGATCCAGCAGCAAAAATCACTTGCAGATCACTAAAGCCAATAACTCTGCTGGTGAAGCACTATTCTCTTGTGCCATAGCCAAATTATGGAACTCACTCCCACCCACAATTACCTCCATACCATCATGCACCCACTTCAAAACTTTACTAAAAGCGCAACTAAAAACATGCTGGCTATGCCCTTGCAACTCCCACTCTAATATCATCCACCCCATCCAACCACTACCTTTCCTTCCACTCCACTAACTACCTTGATTATAGCAAGCTCAGATGCTCATAAGCCAGTACTTATTATACAGCACAAACTTCTTCTTCTTGTAACATTTGTTAATGTCTGGTATGCACTTCACAGATAAAGATTCTAGTTGTCTACTGATGTACTATGTTCTTCATCTGTAAATATGTTGTAAGTAATTGCTATGTAAATTGTTAATCACTATGTAATCCAATGTAAATACTGTCTGTTTATTTTAACTGTGGAGCTTTTCTCCCCGGGCCTCTGCTGAAAATGGACCTACGTCCAGTCGGACACTCCCGGTCAACAAATTTAAATAAATAAATAAATAAATTATATACCAGTTCTATAGTTGAACAAATACTGAAGCAAGGAGATATGTTAAAAAACTGAATCACTTTAAGCACACACTAATAAACTGTACCGACAGTGATTTCATGTGGAAATGAGCAATTGATGAGTTTAAAACAGGACAGTTAAACTTGACCACAAGGAGCCTCAGCAATTTTATACTTAATGAGGAACAGAGAAGCCATTTTTACCATTTGTGTCACAAAAATAGAGATGTGCAAAATATGTTCTGGCTAATAAAAATATCAGATGTGTATATTTTTTATTATTACCAAAGAACCAAAATTTATACTTATTTGTCAGTAAAAAGTCACATTGTCGGTTATTTTAAATATTACAGTAAAACAATTTTTACAAGAATAGCTAACATTCACACATCTTAATTGCAGTGATCTTGTTGCTTTTAGTAATATTAAATTATGTACTGTACTATATTAGAATCACAGAATCATAGACTATACAAGGCAACTGAGCCTAGTGGTCACTAACATCTTGCCAATGCCCACCCTTAGATTTTACCTCCTTTTTCAAGGAGCAACAGGCCAATCATACCATGGGTGTATTTGTGGATACCTGATTACCTGTCCAGTAGTCTAACTCCCTTTTACCGCATTGCATAATTCGGAGTGGAAGATTGTTCTAGAGAATGGTTAAGTGTTGTATGACAAATCTGTCTCACCACTTTGTTTTGTTTAGTTGCTCTCTGGTTCTAGTGTTAGTGTAACTGTTTTATTTAAGATTTGAGATATAAGAGGTCTTGGACTACTGGATACCTACTGGCCTAAAATGCTAGTCACAGTCACCCTTAAAATGTCTGCAGGACACTGAACAAAGGGACAGTGCATCCAGTGTCTCCTGGTAGCTCTTGTTCTTTAAACATATGATCATTATAGTAAAGAATCTCTGGAGTCTTTCCATTTGCTTGATATGTCTAGTAAAGTACATCACAAAAGGGCATTATATTTGATAATGGATCTGATCAATATGGAATATAGAAATGTAAGGACTTGGATTTAGGATCTAGATGAAATACCTTTTGCAATCAGTTGCTCCAGATAAACAGATTTCCCAACCACTGTTGCAACATGATGGTCATAGACAATATAATTATCTACTCATATTCCAAGGTCTCTTACCATAGTTGTATTTTGAAGTGGGGTGGTGTCTACACTATAATACACTATACAATGGAACAAGGGATTGTTTACCAAATGCGATGATAAACGCACATAGATAATTCCTTTGCTTTTGACCATCAAATTGCAACAGCTGGATTAATGGACCCCCCCCCCCCAAGACACCCACAGTCATTTTTGCCCCTAACTAATCCCTTTATGGTGATAGCAAAGCATCCAAGTATATTATCCTGAATTTGTATATAAAAATCTGATAGTAATAGAGTGATATCAGTATGTGCTGGTAGGATCAAGTCAATGATACTTTAAATGACTAAAACAAAAGGGCTGCAATCAATCTCTTAAGAATATGAAGTAAATGCCTAAAAATACATTTTATTTATTTATTTACTTTGATAATTGGGTGAGTGGACTGCCTGTGGATATTTTTTCAGTCATGATCTGACAAAATAACAGTAACATATCTTTCAAACACAATGACAAAAAGAAATATGTTGTTCATACAGAATGCCACAAGTGAACAAATCAACCTATACATGTGCAGTAAGAACATAGAAAGAGGTCCTATATTCATCACCAAAGAGCAGGATTCTTGTTGCATGTCACAAGTGAACAAACTGACATATGAATGTGCAGTCTCAGGATTTAAGTTATGCTACATTCATCTCAAAAAAACAAGGTGTGCTGCATGCATCAAAAAAGTTGTCATTAATGTGTGCAATAAATGAAATGGCAATGATTCTTATATTTGTTTATTAATCTTTTCCCTGTCCATTGCAAGACTTGCAGCTGGCCTAAACATGTGAGACTGTTCATGACAAAAGCTAGGATTCAAAAACTGAGGGCCAGTGTTGAATAAAGTGCCTAATGCAGGAAAGTCCATTTACATGATCACAGAAAAAGTGATTCAGACACAGCTTTAGCTGCAGTGAGAAAGTCCAATTAGCAGGTAACTTGCCTGCAGGTTCTAAAAGCCCCTTGCAGCAGTTTTGTCCTCAGGCACCCTATGCATCATGTTGGCACATGCACCATTCTTCTCAAGTGTCTACTACTTTGCTCGTCATCCATTTGGTTCCTTCATAGATTTGCTGTGGCACTTGTAACAGTTTTTCCAATTCACTTAATCATGTAGGCATGCAGTCTGTCAGTAATAGCAGATGGAGTTTCATACTTATTGTTTAGAACATGCATGTGGCCTTATGGCATTAGTAATAGTTAAATATAATAACAGAATATGGACCCTAGCCAATCTATAATGGTTCCCAGGCATTGGAACAGGAACTGTTAAAAAACACTTGGATTTCATTTCCAATAATTATAAAGGCAACTTAATATTAGGAGGAGATTTTAACTGTTTATTTGATATTTCTGAAACTACAAATAAAAGACCGCTGTGTACATTTGCTGTATCAAAAGCTTTAAACAAGTGGGTAGAATTATTTCATTTTGTAGATACTTTCAAATTTAAAGAAGATAAATCTTTGTTGTTTTCCCATCAAGATCACAGATTTGGTACCCAAACTACAATAGATAAAATATATGCTGCCCATGACTTGCACTCTAAAACCATTAATTTCTCATTCACTCCCTGCCCCTTTTCACACCACATTTCATTGATACGAAAACTTCAAAATGGGTACAAACCACTAAGCTTTAACTCCAGAATTTCAGCATATATAACTAAAATTAAAGAGTTCAAACCCTGGTTATTATCTGAATTACAGTTCTTCTTAGATATTAATTACACCACAGAGATAAATAAAATAATGATATGGGACTCATTAAAAGCTTACATATATGGTAAAACCCTAACTTGGTATAAAAAAAAAATCAGAGAATGGGTTTCTGAATTATTAGATCTACAATCCAAACTTTTGTCAATAAAAGCTGAAAAAAATCAAAATCATTTGGAGATGGAAAAGAAAGTAGAATTAAACAATAAATACAATGAAATTCTAACACATAAAACTAGTTTAGCTTTAGAAAAATTAAAAATTAATACCTTGGCCACTTATCTATATAATGTATACACAAGAATCAAAATACAATCAAAAGCTAATAACATTAAAAGTATCTTTCATGAAAACAAAGGGAAAAATGTTTCGGATATAGGTGACATTCTTGATGCCTATAGAAATCACTATATAGAACATTTCCAAAAAGAAAATATACATATTGATCAAGTAAATCTATAAGAAAAATGTTCTAATATAAAAATACCAGAAAAATTAAAACCAGATCTGTAAGCCCCCATATCCTACAAAGAAATTACAGATACAATTAAAGAGGGTAAAAATAATAAAGCTCCATGTATAGATGGCATAATTATGGAACTATATAAACTTTTTCCTTCAAAGATACTTTACCTCTTCCATAAAACTGTATTAGAAATTCAGCCACAAGCTTTAATACCACCCTCTTGGAGATATTCCTTAATCACATCAATCCTAAAGGAAAACAAATCCCCAAACCTCTGTACCTCATATAGACCTATATCATTATTAAATAATGACTATAAGATATTCATGACAATATTACCTACCAGAAGGAAAATACCACTATCCAAAACAATAAATAATGATCAAACTGGATTTATATATCATAGACACACACATGACAACATTAAAAGGATAATTTCTCTTATAGATTATGTTACTAAAGAAAATAAAGAAACACTCATAAATGGCTTAGATGTAGAGAAAGCCTTTGATTCCCTAAATTGGGGCTATTTATTAAAAATCCTAATGTTATTTGAATTTCCTGCATCCTTTGTTCATCTCCTAAAGAATACCTATATACAAATCATTTAGCGTATATCATGTTAGGTCCTTTTACCTCGGAATCCATACATATAACAAAAGGCACTAAAGAAGGATGTCCCATGCCACCAATTCTATTTACATTATAAACATTACAAAGAAAACAAATGCAAAGTTAATTTCAAATGTCTAGTGTTGGAAGCACTGAAAAGTATTAATAGCACCACCAATGTAGAAGAAGAGTTAGGATGGCTGGAATACTGCTGGCAAGTGAAGTTAAAGGCATGTTTTCACCCTGGGCTTAATATCAGAGATGAATTTATGTATTTGAAAAGAAAAGGGTTAAAACACTGATTTTATATAACTTTTATTGTTATGAGTTTTAGATTTATTGTATCATGTGATATGTTTTTTCAGTCCGGATTGGATAGTGTTTTTAAGATGCATGTAAGTAAGGTATTTAATGAGAGTAATTAGTGATAAATTTCAGTCTGAAGAAGTCTCTGTGAGTTAAAGGAGATGAAAGCGTTAACTGAAGCTGTGTTTTTCCACTAAAGTATGTTGGCGAACTAACAGGTACTGCATTTTATTTTATACTGTATTTGAAAATATGGTAGAGGCCATGAATTTTATACTTGATGTGGTACTAGTACAGAGTAAATCACCAGAAGGATTCAGTATTGTTTGGGAAATAACAAAGAAATGATAAGATAAGAGAATGGCAAAGATACTACATGGGGTGAGTTTCAAGACTTGGACATTTGTGAGAGCCCACACCTACTCTTTTGTTAGCATTTATGCTTCTTCATATACATATCTCATGGTAATGGGGTGTCTAATGAGTCTGTGAAATAAGCACACTTCATCAACGTTACACTGAATGTCGAAGTACAGCCATAAAACTGGTTCCCACAGGAAGTCAAGGGATGTGGGTGACCGGATCTGGCCAGGGGCAGAACCTTTTGACTGGATTTTTGCTAGGTACACAATTTCTATGGTAGTTTATGCTACTAGTAGGATTACTATACAGCAAGTAAATGTCGAAACATATCCTCATTTAGTCCACCACTGGATTATTCTTACCTATAATATTTCAAAAATAAAGCTACCATGGAAATCTAATGTTAGGCTTTTAAGATCCTCACAGCTCAATAGTCCAGGAAGTACTTATGAACCTATGAACTCAAAGAACTGAATGAGTTCTTTTACTGATAATGATATTAACAAATTTCATACATGTACAAGAGCACACATAAATGGCTACAAAATAAGAAATGAAAAGATGAAGGAAACAGCAAAAGTATTTCAGAACAAAAATGGTTAAAGTAAATAATGTAAAACACAGGAAGACAAATAACCCAAAAAATAGATGTTTATTCCAGTATGTGCATTACAGCAGCTAAAAAATACATTAGGATAAAAGAAAATGTTCTATACAATTCCTCAGATTAAATTAGGCCTGTAAATTTACCATTCTAGTGGTCCTGGATGTCATGTTGGGCTAATGTAGCATAACAGCTCAACTGTTTCCATAAAACAAAACAAGAGAAACTCAGCTGCATACCCATTATTGCTTGTAAATGTGCCAAATGTCTTCTTCCTTTGCCTCTTTGACTTGTTTATCCCACACTTCCTATTTCTAAATAAGCACATCTTAACCACATGTATCACATTCGTTTTAATTTAAAATGAAAAGCAGTTGTTGCAATGTAAATAGCAAGCTTATTCTAAGGGATCACTATGTTTGGAATGGGAGCTGTCATTTTAAAGAGTTGATGAATCTCCTGAGGAAATTAGATGATATGTATGCATTGGGAGATGCAAGGGGCTCGAGAGGAAGCCCTTTAATGAACCATCTGGAATCTGACAGAAATAGAAGGACCAAATAAAAAATAAAATCCTTTATTATGGGGAAGTCATAATGCAAGAATTCTTTGTGCAGCTCAAGTGACAGTGAGGTGGAGAGGAAGGAAGGCTAAAATAAAAAAAAATGTATTTTACCTTACTGAAGTATTTCTGGAAATCAGTGGGCATACTTGCTCAAAGAGCATAGATATGTATTAAACTGCATTTACAAAGCAGTGAAAATTCATTCATCTCTCTCGCTCTCATTTAAATCTGATAATCCTTCAAACAAAATGAGTCCCCAAATCAACATCCCCTGCCTGTTGCAGGCTCCGGTTAGCAGGCCTGGTTACATTATTGCTCCTGTAGCAGATGCTCTGTTTCCCCACCATTACATACTGTATCTACTGTAGTCAAGTCAGAAAATGTACAATGCTAGATGGCAGCTCCATGACCATACAGAATAATGCATGGAACTTGGCAGCAGTGGCGATAGGGTCTGCTGACAGATGGGCAGGTAGTCGCTGTCTTTCTAACTATTTGTACTTAATACTTTACTTTTTCAGCACTCATCTGGATTATTCATGCATACATTTTCTGATATTGCACTTTATCCAATTTAGAGTCATGCAAAACATTTTCCACCACTCAGAGAGCAGGTGCAGAGAATCTAATCCTAAATGGAGTGTCACCCCAGTGCAAGATGCCCACTCATTTATGAGCAATTCAGAGAAGTAACAGTTCTTATATGACATATATTGGGATGTGGAAAAAACTTCAGATCATCCAGTAAATTCCCATATGGAAAGATAAGATTCATGGAAACTCTTCAAAGAAGGCATCTCAGCCAAGAACTGAACATGAGAAGTAAGAGCTACCAGACAACACTACTGTCTACTGCTAAGAACTGTCAGACAGTGCTACTGCTTAACTGCATCACTGCACTATCCTTAACTGCATCACTGCACCATCCTTATCTGTATTACATAAGCAAAATGAGATAGCTGTGTAGTGGCAAGCTAGATCACTTAGGTATCAGTCACATCACACTCTCAATAATGTTTGCTTCTTAAGGCAATGTGATTCGAGTCAGTTCAGAACCTTGGCCTAGACTTCATTTACTTTATTTTATTTTATTTATTCATTTATCATTGGTTAATCAATTAAGATGGCTGGTTGTATATACCTTTTGCAGTCATCATGACCATGATCACAAGGGCAAGGTGCTCTCAACTAATCAGGGACAAATCTCAGCAGAATCAGGAACAAATCCAGAAATAATCAGGGGCACTTTTAAAATATTAGTACTATTATACTGAGATGCTGGCAGAATAAGAGACTATGAATTAGTATACATTTTCTGAAGAAAAGAAGTCTATAACTCTAATTAATTTCAATATTTATTAAGTGTAACTCATCACCATTTCTCCAAAAGTGATCACTTTTGGGAGGGATTGAGAGGGACAGAGCTAAAACTTGAGTCAAAATCTGGGAAATCCCCTGAAAATCAGGGACAGCTTTTTTAAGCGTTCGATGATATAATATAGACCCATATATTCATTTGTAATTATGATGCATTTTAGTTCTGATGAAGTTCATTTATGTGAACAAAAGCGCTCAACTTTTATTATTTTACTTCAATAAAATGTGGCAATAATTCGAGGCGGAGGCAGAGGAAATAGGAATACTTGGAGAAGACCCATGCAGAGGTAGTAGTAAATGGCAGTTTATCAGCGATGTGCAGCAGGTAAAGGTGATAAAGGATAATGAGGGAAACATACTCACAAGCGAGGAGAGTGTGTTGAGGAGATGGAAAGAGTACTTTGAGGGGTTGATGAATGAAGAGAATGAGAGGGAGAGAAGGTTGGATGATGTGGGGATAGTGAATCATGAAGTGCAATGGATTAGCAAAGAGGAAGTAAGGATAGCTATGAAGAGGATGGAAAGGCTGTTGGTCCAGATGACATACCTGTGGAAGCATGGAGGTGTTTAGGTGAAATGGCAGTGGAGTTTTTAACCAGATTGTTTAATAAAATCTTGGAAAGTGAGAGGATGGCTGAGGAATAGAGAAAAAGTGTTTTGGTACCGATTTTTAAGAATAAGGGTGATGTGCAGAGCTGTAGTGACTACAGAGGGATTAAATTGATCAGTCACAGCATGAAGTTATGGGAAAGAGTAGTGGAAGCTAGGTTACGAAGGGATGTGATGATAAGTGAACAGCAGTATGGTTTCATGCCGGGAAAGAGCACTACAGATGCGATGTTTGCTCTGAGAGTGTTGATGGAGACGTACAGAGAATGTCAGAAGGAGTTGCATTGTGTTTTTGTAGACTTGGAGAAAGCATATGACAGGGTGCCTAGAGAGGAGTTGTGGTATTGTATGAGGAAGACGGGAGTGTCAGAGAAATATGTAAGAATGGTACAGGATATGTACGAGGGTAGTGTGACAGCGGTGAGGTCTGCAGTGGGAGTGACGGATGCGTTTGAGGTGGGGTTACATCAAGGATCAGCTGAGCCCTTTCTTATTTGCAATGGTGATGGACAGGTTGACAGACGAGATCAGACAGGAGTCCCCATGGACTATGATGTTTGCAGATGACATTGTGATCTGTAGTGAGAGTAGCGAACAGGTGGAGGAGACCCTGGAGAGATGGAGATATACTCTAGAGAGAAGAGGAATGAAGGTCAGCAGGACTAAGACAGAATATATGTGTGTGAATGAGAGGGAGAATAGAGGAATGGTGAGGATGCAAGGAGTAGAGGTGGCAAAGGTGGATGAGTTTAAATACTTGGGGTCAATAGTTCAGAGTAACGGTGAGTCTGGAAGAGAGGTGAAGAAGAGAATACAGGTAGGATGGAGTGGGTGGAGAAGAGTGTCAGGAGTGATTTGTGACAGACAAGTACCTGTAAGAGTGAAAGGGAAGGTCTACAAGAGGGTAGTGAGGCCAGCTATGTTATATGGGTTGGAGACAGTGGCATTGACAAAAAGGCAGGAGTTTGAGCTGGATGTGGCAGAGTTAAAGATGTTAAGATTTGCACTGGGTGTGATGAGGGTGGACAGGATTAGGAATAAGTATATTAGAGGGTCAGCCCAGGTTGGAAGGTTTGGAGACAAAGCCAGAGAGGCAAGATTACGTTGGTTTGGACATGTGCTGAGAAGGGATGTGGAGTATATTGGGAAAAATATGCTAAGGATGAAGTTACCAGGTAACAGGAAAAGAGGAAGGCCTAAGATAAGGTTTATGGATGTGGTGAGAGAGGACATGCAGGTGGTTGGTGTGACAGAGCAAGATGCAGAGGACAGGAAGAAATGGAAACAGGTGATGCGCTGTGGCCACCCCTCACGGGAACAGCTGAAAGAAGATGATGAGTCTCAGCATGTATGCTGTATATCTCTGTGCATGCCATTTAAACAGACTGGTGCTGCTCCTGAAAAAGGAGCTATCGTGTCTAGTGGGTTTATCTGTTAAACATGTCAATTAATAAAAATGGGGCAGACATGATGTACAATTTCATAACACAACTGTATGAAAATAAACGTAATGTTTTCACGCCATTTCAATTATATAGTGACTAAATCACAGTAAATATGGAAACAAAGGAAGAGGAGGAGGAGGAGAACTAATTATCCTCATCTGTAGTTACTTGATATTTTCAGGAGCTCAGCAAAATGCAGTATTTTCAGCAAATTATATTACATCCTCCATTTTATGTACTTTGAAACTACAGGTAAACTCAGATTGTTCATTTCTATTTAGTGCTTTAGTTTGTACAACCATACAACTATTCAAAACTGGCAAAATTCACTAAGAGAAGAAGAAATGGATTTTTTACCATTTTGATGAAACTACTAAAAGAGGCACAGCTTAGTAAATGATGACTGCTTGTGAAGCCATGTTTTACTTGTTGCACTGGTTGATTGGTAAAAGACTACAAAAGTAATATACTGGTCCATGCTTCCTCCCATCCTATTACTGTGTCAGTTGTTGTCAGTGGTGCAACAGGTAGCACACCTGGCTGCAATGCAGAAGGCTGTAGTTTCTATGCCCCCACCAGGAAGATGGATTGCTGACAGTGCGGTGCTGCACTGCTGAGTGTGTTATCTTTTGGATGAGACATTAAACTGAGGCCCCATCTACCTGAGTTATATTAGCCGAGGTGGACGTAAGAGACCACAGCACTGATATCAAACAGTAGGGGAAGTTCCTGATGCCCTGCTCACATTTTCCTTAGTAGTACTAACACTACCTTGGGTGTCCCCTGATAATAGGCTACTAACCTAGTTGAACTAACCCAGTCAACAAATGATAAATTAAATAGTTTTTTCTAGAACTGTGCCCAGATTCTGTATGGTCTGTTCATTCTTCCTCTGTAAAGCAAAACTTTTAGAGGCATAGAGGCAGTGTCCCGGTATTTTCATTGCAAAAATAATTCCATGTTCCTTAGGAAAAATTGGTCAGAAAAGTAAATGGAGAAGGCAGATGAATTTAATAGGTGGTTTAATCCATAACAATACTAAGAATAAGGGCACAATTTTAAGGAAATTGTGACTGCAAGGAGAAGGTCAGTTGTGTGATTACAAGTCATGCAATAATACACTCTAAGTGAAAGTGTACTTTGATCAAAGGATATCACTGCAAGGCAGACATTTCCATTTTCCATGAGGTGCTTTGACATTGAAGATGTTTGTATGAAGACAGGAGATACAAGAAGTGCAACCTCTACAGAAACAACGGAGGGACTTTATCTCCATCAAATGAATGTTTATTTCATTGCTCGAATTCTGTTTCACATATTTTATTTCATTCAAAACAGCATTCATAATTTTGGTTTTATAACAAGATGTCCTACACTCTATGAGGAAACAATTAAGATACTCTCCTTAAAAAGGTCAGAATCTACACACCAATAAAACTGTCCATTGTACTACACAATAAATCTGGCACACGCACACACACACACACACACACACACACACACACACACACACACACACACACACACACACACACACACACACACACACACACACACACACACACAGCTGCATACAGAGCAGCAAGGGGAATCTGGCATTCCGGACACCACACACATTTGGCATCCTGCTCCCCTCTGAATGTTTAAAAGAAAGTTTGACTGTGTAAAAGCTGCCAGTTAAACAATCATAAATATGGTCATGTAGACTGTAAACTGTTCAGGACAGTCAGACAGTTTACTACGTATATATATTAGGCAATTACAAAATGTAATCACTTAATTGATAGCTTGTCAAAATGCTCAATGTTTTTAGGTCCAGGAAAGTTGGCCCATTTGCTCTACCTTTGCTATGGTGCTGGATGTATTGCTTTGGTATAAACAAGAAAGTATTGACTAGGGACATAGTGAGAATTTTGAAGAACTTGGTCATCTAAAAGTGATGAAGTAAAGACAAAAATGCGGCTAATGCAGAGATTCAAAACTGAAGAATCACAACACAACTGCCTTTACAAACACCACAAACAGACCAGGACCAGTACCAAATTGATTATCTTGAATTATTGCCACATTTTATTGAAGTAAAGTAATAAAAGTTGGATGCTTTTGCTCACATAAATGAACTTTATCAGAACTAAAGTGCATCAGAATTACAAGTGAATATATAGTGTAACAGACCCCTGAGTTAAATTACATAATTTTCCTTGCTACTGTTTTAAGATTAAGAGCTGAAAAATTATAAAACATAAAATACAAACTACAGAATTTTCTATTTTTTCATTACCTTTTTGTAACTATTTTTATGTAACTGTTTATATGTACTTGAAAAGACATACCCCAGGATTCACTAACCTTCCGTGTAAGACTAAGTTAGTCTTACATGGAAACTGCAGTCTAAGAGTAAGACGTCAGCGCGCCATGCATATTCATGAGGGCATGCTGTCGCAACTCTAAGGCTAACATGGAGCATGCACGAGTGCAGGGGGCGTGTCGGACTGCCGAGCAGTCCAAAAATTAACGCCCCTGCAAGTCTCTCAATTGGGAAATGTCAACTGACATGAGCGAGTCCACTCAAATGTGTACATACCCAACACATTCTAAACCCCTGTACAATTATAAAATCTAAAACTTTTATTTATTTTTTTATTGCTCCCGATATAGCTGCCCGTATTTGCGCATGTTTGCGCGTGTTTGCCCATTGCTTAGCTACAGTTAGCAGTTTAGACATCGAAGAGGATAATAAGAAACTTATATGCAAATTAAGCCAAATAGCAATAGCGTAGTGGTAGAGCCTTCTCACAAAGACGAGGCATTCCCGGTTCGAGTCCCACCACTCCCCTTTCTATTTTCTGTTGGAAATCTGTATATAAAAATAATTCCTGACATTTATCTTTTAAATTTTAGTAAAAAGCATTGAAATGGCCTATGTAGTAGTGAACAATATTTTATATATATATATATAAGAAGGTGAAATGGTTATGCATACTGATGAATGCATAAGTAACGTATCTTAAGCAATGTGAAGCACTGCTAAGCAAAGTTTACCAGTATTAAGCACATGTAAGTATAATTGCTCATAGCTTAGCACTGCTTTAATTAGCGCAATGGCTTTGCGCATAGCTGCACATCGCGCCAACTATCACAAACAAAACATGTTTGCACGTAGCTGTGCACCTCTCTAACTAGCGCAACGTCGGGCAACGTCCGGCAACGTCGAGCAAAGTAGAGTACCGTAGAGCAACATAGAGCAACGTTGGGCAAAGTTGAGCAAAGTTGGCTAAACACAGCCACACCTCCTAGCCAGTCTGGCTAGTAGTAAAATAAAAAGCAATGACAGGCCTCGAACCCTGGATACTGTGCACCATAATCACAGTACTGAACCACTAAGCCATGACAGCTTTTCATATGCATGCACTTTCAATACACACATACATATCAATGGAAGTTTACCCATTGCTAAGCTGGTGTGCTTTCAGCTGAGTTTTTTCAAAACCAGCCAATCACAGATAAGTGCAGGAAATGAGGCATATTTAAGCTCCATAGGCAGGAATACTTGCCATAACTGGCTGTAGCTCCCATCTGCAGTCAGCATGGCTGGTGTTGGAGAGGGCTCTCGATTCCGAGTGCAATGTTGGGGCATTGAGGAGTCAAAACTAATGGTTTGGCTCCTCATCCATAATCATGAGGAGAGACTCCTGCAGGGCCAGTTTCAGGGCACCCAATACAAAGCGGAAGCCTGGGACCATGTAGCTCATGATCACACCAGTGCCACAGGCGTCCCTCAGAATGGTGAGCAGGTCAGACACCACTACTCAGACCTGAAGAGATGCAAGGAGGACCGACTGAACCAGTGGATACAGGAGGCCCATGGGATGGAAAATGTCCCACTACTGAGTAGGTAGCCATGGAATGAAGTATGTAAGAATTGCTAATGTAGTCTATATTATGGATAGGTATGTCTCAATATCACTTCATTTACTTCACAGCTGCAGGTGTCCGTGCTGTGAATCAGCAAGCCTATGCAGATAGGCTGCTAAGCCTGCACCACCAGGCAGGTTAGTAATTATTCAGCTTGTACTGTTATGTAAAATAAATGAGAGAGCCTGAAAAAAGAATTTTAACACAATAAATAAAGGTATAATAATTCTCTAATAATTATTCTGCATGTACTGTTATATAAAATAAATGAGAGATCCTCTAGAAAAGTGTTATAAGTCTTTAATAAAGGTATAATACCTAGAGTTTGTCTGTGTCCTTTTCTTTGATATGCTGTTGTACTCTTGCATTATAGAAATAGTACTGCTGTATTAAGCACTGTTAACACACAGTTGGGTAGGCCCATATAAAGTGGATGAAGGGAGTGCCAGTAGCCTTTAAGCATATTTACAGTCCTCAACTGTTGGTTCATGCCCAGCATGTACAGGTAAATCTGGCACATGAGTAGCTTGGTATTGTGTTCCCCAGAAATGTCATTGTGCTGTCAGAAATGTCGGGAGCTGTTAACATATAACTGATAATTTCACCTAAACATATCTAGATAAGTATAGGAAAGTAGAGCTGTCAGTGTACCATCTCAGCAGTAGTGTGTCTGAGCAACTCACAAAATATGTAGCAGTAACATCTGCATCCCGGACAGTTTGTATGTCAGATACAGTCCATGTGCATAAATATCTAGCAAAACCCATTTCCCAATTTAAGGACAATTGGGTAGTGTAATAATACATGTAGGGGACATATAACTGCAGTTAATAGGAATGTAGTGTAAACTAGAAGGGTATATAAGTTGTTAATGGAGCTCTCATTTACCACCCTACTGTACGTGCATAAAAAATGCAATTCCACACTTCAATGGGTATGTCTAATCTCAAAACATTTGTTGGGACATATGTCCTATTAGTTTATAAATATGTGCATTTATTTCGATGCATGTGCCCTGTTCAAATACCACAATATTGGTGGCCTGTTGCCATCAATTAAACCTGCATGCTGTTGTAATGTCCACTGTTGTTCTATATATACATATGTCATGCTTGCTGTTCAACTGTTGGAACTCTGGTGTGTTGGGTTAATGGGAATACTTCTGCATGCTGTTATAACTAATTGGGAATGCTGTTGACTGTTACTAACCCATATTTTCATTAAATCCTCCTAAACATAGAACATATGGGAAGGCCGGTCCCAGCGGACCCACCTGTCCCACCTCTGCTGGCAATGGTACTTGGCACCAGCAGGTCCGGTGCCCAGCCTGTGACCTACTCCTCCATTGGCCCTGTGCCACCTTCGGGTGGAAACAGTGCAGGGGATGGTGCTCACCCCCCTGTGCAAGCGTGGGTGGAGGAGGGCCATCTATCACCCTCCGAACATTCCAGGCTGTGGTGCATAGGGAGATCGAGAGTTCTGTCACTGATCCTCTACGCCAGCTTGAGGCACAAGTGGTGCGACTCATGGGTGAGCCTGCCCCTCTTACGCAGCCACCAGCACAGCCACCCTCTGGGCTGTGAAGGTTCAGTGGTGACTGCACATGGGTGGGGATCTCAGTAACACTGTTGCCATCTGTGGGCTCATGGGCTTGCGATTTCCAAACATCCTTCCCCGTCAATGGTGTTCACCCACCACATGTGTCATATTCCACCCCTGTATGCATCTTGTTTGTCTTGTCTGTTTACCTCTCCAACCTACCTCCCCAAATATACCTACTTCCCCTACCCCACATTCCACTCTCACCTGACAAAAAAAAAAAAAAAAAAAAAAAAGGGCAATCTGCTCCCAAAAAAAAATTACTCCCCATACATAGCTGCCCATTTTGCACACATGTCCACTGGACACATAAACTGATATTTAATTTGCAGTACAACATACTTTGTTGTCCTCACCCCTCTCTCAGGGGTGGAAGGTTTCATATTTCCCTCCAAAAGTATTGCATATGCACAGCTGTTGCTGTTAAAGAAATGGGCAGCTATGGTCCTTCTCTACACCTGTCCTGCACATCCCGAGCTGTTCTCCCTGCTGTCTTTCCCTCTTTGTGCCCCTTTTTCACCACTTTCCTATCTCCCCATTTTCTTTTCTTTCAAAGAAATGAGCGCGAGGGTTAGTGGGAGTAAGCACTTTTAAACAGTAGTTAGCAGGTTTGTGCTTGTGTGCGCTTAGCTAAGTATTGCTAAGCTTCACGCAAACATGCGCAAACCCACTTACAACTGCTTAAAAGTGCCTTAGTCACTCTGCATGTGAGGGCCCTTGTTCTGCTCAGCAGCAAAATAAAACACCTCTGTCAGTCTCGAACCCCGGACCTACTAGACTGCATGAAGTGCCACTAAGCCAAAGAAGATATACAGCAGGCTGTTGCTGAAATATATATATTATGCATCAGAATGAGTGAATGTAAAGGAAAGATAGGAATGCCATAACACAAAACCTGTTCTGTGGAACTTTACCAGCAGTTGTTGTGGAATTGCATTACATGACTGTGATAAGAGAACCAGCCATTCTAGTGGGAAATAATGTTACAGCAGCACTTTACAACCCTCGCACAGTATCACAGTAGGACAAACAGTGGCATATCTGATTAGGGCAGAGGACATACATTCCACCTGTGACTACATTTCAGGGATGTCCCTGATTTTGAAACATATGTTAGCTGTGTCCCTCTGAATCCCCTGAAAAGTACTGATGTTAGGCAGAAAGGTGGGATATTACACCTAATGAATAATGACAATATGTAGGAGTTAGACACCGCTTGTACTTCAGAAAAGGTGTAGTAATCCATATGCACTGGTTCTCTCGAAGTCTCCACTTACTGTCTCTAATATTTTGAAGGTGTACCTCACTTTTACCTACCTTTACCTCACTCTGCTCAAATATGCACCTGGGTGTTTCAGAGGCCTGGCCGATGCAGAAACACACAGGCATATCAGCTTTTCTGCTGTTACACACTGTGCAAATAGCTTTGGAAGGAGTTCCACAACCATACCCTTATGTAGGAGTACAACACTGAAATACAAAAGGATGTAGCCATGTACTGGTAGCAAATGACTGTAACAATGCCATTGTACCAGTGCTCAAAAGACCTGTGCATTGCACAGGCAGAGAATAACAGCCTAACATCTGGCTACCATCTGGATAGGTCCACAATTGGGATCTATGCAGACTACTTGCCTTGCTACACTAACAGGTACACAGCAACCCTTTAAATCCAGCAGGATAACATTCACACAATAATACATACACACAATAATACATAATGCTCTCTGTATGCCTGCATCCCCACCCAAATGTACAAAATACCTGTGTGTTCAGGGTCTACCAAGGATGTAGGTAGGCATACTCAGTACTGGAATTGTCCAGTTTTCTTGAGCATCCTGTGCTAATGTCAACAATAAAAAAGCACAAACTGTGCAGAAGGGAGTACATTAATATTCACAGTTCACAAACAGTTCATGTGCCAAATGAATACATATCAATAACTACTTATGTATGGCAGTTAATTGTATAAGTAGAAAAGAAACTACATACTCCCATGTATCTTGTGTTAGCATTTGTAGGGGTGAGTACAATTCTACACTGACAACTGTGTACTGGAAGTGGCAACATTTAGGTCTGAGTACAACATTTAAATCACTGGCTACACTCCTAGCTTCAGATATAAGAACTACACCAACCTTCTGACTTAAACAACGGTGTCCACAGCAAACAAGCATGGGCCCCACTTTGGAAATCTGAAAGGGCTACGCCTACCTGACTTAGCAATTTATAGCATTGGGTTGCTATGACAGTGAGTACTGCAATTACTACACAGCAGGCTGCATGCAATTACCAAATGGTGGCCACCAATTGGTGCAGAGGCCATCATATGCACATGTGCAGATACAGTTAAAAGCAGGCTGTACCTGCTGTCCTGCTGTCCACACACGCAATCATTCCATTGCAGCTATTGAGAGAGAGAGAGAGAGAGAGAGAGAGAGACAGACAGACACACACCCACATCAACATCAACAAAAAAAAAAAAGAAAGACACACGGAACTTAATACTACCAACACATACAAAGGAAAGGTATGTAACAGATATGTATTTACTGGCATGTAGTAGATGTTTTTGAAGAGTACTCCACATACTTTGAAACATCCATATGTGGCAGCAGTACGTATCTATGCACAGATGCCCTGCATAAATACTGCCATGGACAAATCAGTGTAGCTGTGTGCAGTGGGACATAACTGTGACATATGTAGCTCAGCATTAAATGTCAAACATCTGAATCATGTTATCTGTGTTCTGTATAGTAGTGTGGACAATGGCTGTTTGGGGGAGTAGCGCATACAGCTATATAAACATGGATGTGACAGAGTAACACATGCATGATAGTCATATTAACGTGTAGCTTAGCATTGGCAACTGCTGTACCAGGCTAGTATGCTAATCTAGCATTTGCAGCTATATATACACCATCTAATATTACTGTGTGCTCACATGTGACACCTGTTCATGTTGCAACAAGGCCCAACAGGTCAGCCGTGAGGTCCAGGGACTTACAACAGTGTGGACCTTGTATGTGTATGGCACACACATACGGAGAGATATATCTGTGTCGGATATATTAGCATCTGTACATGTGCATAGAGCAAGGGACATACTGCAACTGTTTGTGAAGGGTGGACATATATATGTTGGTGAAGGTTGTTATGTGCATATTTGTATGTAGGTTGTAGTGTGTGGCAAACAAGACAGCATACAGTGCTGGTATATGACATGTTGTGGTTAAATGCTGTGGGTGTGATTTGTTAGGTTTACAGTGTTGCAGCCAGTGAAGCCTGCTAAAGCTACATGGGCTGTGAACACCTTCAATGCATTTCTCACAAGACTGCGCAATATTATTACATAACTGTATACCTCACATCCTTCGCATAATTGATATTCCCACCATGAAAGGTGGACTGTATATGTGCCTATATGTATATCTATATGTACACCAATGGATGTTTATATGTATGTGTGTGTATATATATATATGTAGAGAGAGAAAGAGGGTCATATTGCCTGGTGACAAAGTCATGGCCTCAAGCTCAATGTTGAAAATGCATTGGGATCCCTTTTGGTAAAAACTTTGTACCCATGAACTACCACATAGGTGGTAGTCTACTTAACACCAAAAGTGTGATAAGAGACCATGGGACACAGGTGGACAGTAGTCTCCTCTTGATAATCACAGTGTCACACTAGTCATGTAATCTGTCTACATGGCACACCTCATCACAAAAGGTGTGTCATCCAGGGGAAAAAGAGGTCAGTGTTCCCCTCTACTCATCAATCATAAAACTCATTATAGAGTACGATGCCCCTTTTGGTATGTACCTCACAAGACATCTACAGCAACTGGAAAGGCCACAGACATACCTCACAAAGAGTATTACCGGCCTCAAACAGATGCCCTATGCAGACCATCTCACAAAACCACAGCTAGACTGTGTCGCATACCGCCTACCCAGAGGTGACCTCTGCCTAACATACCAAGCTATGTCAAACCCAGAGCTGTTGGACATACTCCACGTAAACAGATCACAATCTCTACGAGCTACACACTCTAGAGACCTAAACCTTGTCACCTCAATAAACAGAACATGCTGGAGGGATAGATTCCTATCTCAGAGACATCCCATACTCTGGAACAAACTACCTATCAATAGCAAAAGAAGCTCCTCATTAGCAGTTGTCATGAATAATCCTGATGATTGGATGGGAGATAGGAAATACACCCCAGGAATCACCTCTGTGGCTCTGCTTGACAGGGACACGTGAAATTAAATTGCATGGGTGTCAAAGGCCAGTGTACCATATGGCTAGGCTTCTGTCGGCCCTAGGGCCAATAGTCTATTACCTACCTATGAACCGATACACACCCACATGTACTTGTTGCAATAATTGCTATGTGAGGTTGACTGAGTGTAATGGTGAATGTGTTGGTGAATGTGTCAAAGTTGTGTATATGTGTGATAGCTTAGTGGGAAACTATTTCTGTCATGGTATTTTGTGTCCTAGCTCTGATCCCAGCAAAAGATGTGTATGCTATTGCTAGGCAGAAAAAGCAGTATGGCATACGGCCTGACGTAGTCCCTTGGTGTTGACTGGGGTGTGCCATTGTAGGCTAAAGCAGTACATGTATGCTTATTGATTGGTACTGTTGGTGAATCCAAATCCCATATGAACTATAGTACTACCTGAAGCTGTAGGCCTTAACAGCACAGTATGGTGTATGTCCACATTTCTTGGAACCACTGTTTAGTGTGTTCCCTGTAGTCCTCACAGATTAAATACCTCAGGCATAAGGTTTTGTAAGTACTGACACACAGTACTGTATGGTACACAGGTAAAGCTCATCAGGGTTGCCATACCTTTGTGTCTTGTATGTATGTCTGATGTGTGTGTGGGTATGCCTGTAACATGCCCTCAGTCATACGTGTGTTACAGGATATAAGTGTGTATCTAGCAACATGTATAGTCTAGTACAGCAGTATGCCACCTATATTCACGAATGTGCACATGTGTTAGGCAGGGGTTTGCCACCAACAACTAGTGTGGTATACCCATAATACTGCAATTGGACTTTACAATCATTGCAATGGATGGCATATTTCTTTATGCATTCGCTTGATATATACCTCCTGTGGCTAGGTGGTGCATTGTGTCGCATACAGTGTGCCATGTACTGTTGTATAGTCTTATATACTGGTTTCTCTTTGCTGCTGTGCAGAACATGGTTTAATATATACAGCATGCCAGACACTGTCAGGCAGTTGTGGGTGAGCATTATGTAGTATTGAAAGTGTGTATCCTCTGACAGCCAATAGTTTGCTATATATGGCAGTTCAGTGATATCTGTATTTTATAATATTAAGTGTGCCACATGACTTGCTCACACATATTGTTTCATTGTCTTCCAGGGTCATGGCCCACCATGGCAACCCAACCTATAGCCCAGCTGAGGATGAAGTAATAACAACCAGTCTGGTTCAGCACTACACCCTGCTTTTCTCAATTAGTTTTAATTAAATTATTATTTTTTTACATCCTATTGGTTAATTATGCTTTGAAATTGAATGATGGCACTATATATTCGGGTTCCTATTAGATGACCGAAGACACATTCTATCGAACGTGTCTTGGCCAAACTTAAACAACGAAAAGGCAAAATAGTGAAGTGGCTTTTAAGCGAATTCTTTCCCAGGGAAAGAATTCGCTTGGCCACTTCCATTACTTTGCTATTTTCGGCACTGTAGTGCAATCTCGGAGTTGGTATATTTAAGTGGGGGGGGGGTGGAATGCGAAGTCCCCCACTTTATGTAGTCTTTCAATTTTTTTTTTTCTTTCTTTTTTTTTTTTTTTTTTTGAAACAGCGATTTTTTTCCCCTTGGAAAAAAATTGCTGTTCTGAGCTTTTGAGATTATAAGCTTTCACTTACATGGGGTCGATTATTCATCATTCACATTTTTAAGCGTTCGATGATATCGTATAGACCCATATATTCACTTGTAATTATGATGCACTTTAGTTCTGATGAAGTTCATTTATGTGAACAAAAGCGCTCAACTTTATTATTTTACTTCAATAAAATGTGGCAATAATTCAAGATAATCAATTTGGTGCCGGTCCTGGTCTGTTCATGGTGTTAATAAAGGCAGTTGTGCTATGGTTTTGCAGCTTTAAAAAAAGTGTTTGAGATCTATGTGCTAATTATAGATTATCTATGGTGCCCTGAACATTTACCTTGCCACATCAATCAACTGGAATATGTATATATATATATATATATATATATATATATATATATATATATATATATATATATATATATAAAACCCTGTCACAACATATAGGTGAATCATTCATGGCTCTGTACAACACTTTAAATAACTGCATTAATAACTTCATCTCCATGAGCCATAAATATAGTGGAAAATTTTGTATTAAACTTGAATAGTGGAGTTACAAAATCAAGAAATTATTAAATCAAAACAAAGCCTTCGGACTTTTTTGAAATAAGGTTCATAGGTTTATAGGTTGGTACTAGGCTATCGGCCCTATGGCCTATACAAGCCTAGCCATAACAATTCCCTGGCTATTTCTTCCCACAATATTTACTTCCTTGGACCCTGTCTAGTAGGGCAACTGATGTGATCCCTGGGGTGAATTTCCTATCTCCCATCCAATCATCAAGGTTCCTTTTGAAGAGGGCCAAAGAGGCGCTCTGCTTGACATGTATGGGCGGTCTATTCCAGAGTCTGGGGAGTCTCTGGGTTAGGAACCTATCCCTCCAGCATATTTTGTTCATTGTGATGACAAGGTTTCAATCCCTGGAGCGTGTGACTCTGAGGGATTGGGAGTTCTTTAAGTGTAGCATGTCTAACAGCTCTGGGTTTGACATGGCCTTGTATGTTAAGCAGAGATTGCCTCTGAGTAGACGATATGTGACAGAGTATAGGTGGATTTTTTTAGATAAGATCAGCTCCATCAAAAAAAAAAATACTCGCTATAACAATGAAAAGAAGCAAAGCTTCATTTGAAGTAAGACTTCACCTTAAGGCAGGTGACAATAATATAACTTTCTATAACCAAACCCCCCAAAAATTAAGGGGGAAAAATATTGTAGTGTGCTAGAATAACAAGGTACCATCATAACTGAGCAAGATATATAACTAACACACTAGCATGCAGATGTGGAACAAATTGTGGATGTAAGGGGGAACCCCATCTACTCTTCCTCCTTGCAACATGAACACATCTAAAATTACATCTGAAATGGTTATTTCTGTCATCAATAAGGTCAAAATCAATAGTTCAATGGGACTTGGAGAGACAGCAGGAAGCCTAATTTGTGTAATCAAAAACTGACTAGTGTACCACCTTGTTCAAACTCTTAACAGGACAGTATAAATTGGCTATATCCCTGATACATGGAAGCAGGTAATGTAATGCTCAAGTAAGGCATTTCCATAGATTGCAATAACTGTAGACCAGCAGGTTCACAAACATACTGTGATTCGTGATTAAAGGAATCATTATGGGATGTTTTTATACAGACACAATAAAGCTCCTTCACCATTACATAAGACAGTATGGTTTTATTAAACATATATCTTGTATGTTTAACTTCATAAAGGATTCGAAAGTATCACTCCTGCCTTGGATGAAGGTCTGTCTGTCCTTGCAGATTACCTTAGTCTAGCTAAAGCATTCAGTACCAGTACATCATACTCCACAATCCCGGTCAATCAACTCAGGCATCTGAAGGTCAGTGAAGCCATAATAACTTGGGTCCACAATTGGCTTCATGGTCCAACACCATTGTTAAGAATATCAGGACCCCTATCTTCACTATCCCTGTCACCAAAAAAAAAAAAAAAATACACTTTATGCATCACCGCTTAGCTAGGGTTAAACTATTCCTGGCACCATAAAGTCTGCTCTTCAAATTTTCCATTAGAACTAGCCAGTTTTTTTAGTTTTAGCACTCAAATTTGTTTCTTTGAGCTCAGCACGTGTTCAGAACTCATTGTAAGCACTAAATAAGCTACAAATTACTACAGCACTTAACATGCCTCACTTGTCTAGAGGAAAACAGTTCTTAGTACCTAATAAATAAGCACCTATCCAGGCATGTCTAAGGGTCAGTGTTTTCTCCTGTCTATCTGATGAATCTGGGCATCTTGGGGCAATACAGCAATTGCCTCATGTACACAGACAACCCTCTCCTCCTACCACCCAACACTACAACCTGTGAGAGATGCACTTATATAGCCAAACTGGAAGCAACGCTCTCTTCACCCAAGACTGGACTAGACAATCAAGAAGAGAAGGTAAATACTTGCACCATACCACACTCATCACATAGTCCCTCAAAACCTACACCACCAAAACACACACATAGCAACACAAAACACACACCTACATTCACGGAGGGTCTCAATAAAAATCTGCTCAAGCAACAAAGACCACCAAAGCAGAAACACAAGCAGCCTCCACCCCCCAACACAACCCAAATGACACATAGCCCACAAACTCAGTGTGCCACTCAACCACAGCCCATAAGGCATAACAACGTACCCAACACTCTAGTCATAGATGACTCTATAGTCAGGCACACTGATGTTCCACTCACCAGGCTAAACAAGGAGAAAGTTACTGTCAGCTGCCTGTTGGGTGCCAGGATCCACCACATAATGTACGCACTCAGGTCACTCCACAACAAGTACAAATGTGACTCTGTCATTGTCCATGTTGGTGTGAATGACCTGAGACGTACCTCCCTGGACTACATGAAAAGAGACATGGAGGAGCTCTCCAAACTTGTAGCCCAGGCAGGTATGACCTTAGCCCTGAGTAGCATCCTGCCATCACCCAGAATGATACCACAGTACAAGGACAAAATGACTGACTTCAACAATTGGCTAAGCTTCTGGTGTCATTCTAAGGGGATCCAGTATCTGTCTGCCTGGGATGACACAATCGATAGACCATGATGCTTTGCCAGAGATGGCCTGCAAATCTTGCCCTTGGGATTCCAGATACTGGCTAAGGCTCTTGCCACCCCATAGTGCCTTTTTAGGCAAGGTTCGAATGACAAATTCACCACTGCAACAGGTACAAGCAAGCAATATCTGAGGGTAATGCTACTCAATGCTAGAAGTCTGAACCTCAAAATGCATTCACTTGAGGCACTCCTTAAAATGGAGAACATCGACATCTGTACAGTGACAGAGACCTGGTTCAAGGCTCCAGAGAGCACCCCTGCATTACCAGGCTATAATTCATACCACACCTTTTGGCCACCTAACCTGGACCGAAACACTAAAGGTGGAAGCGTGTCCATATTCATTAAGGATATTCACACCTCCAGGCTAGTTGCTCAGCATAATGTGTCCAAGGTTATCCAAGTTCAACTAACTCTGGGCAAGACCGCAATCCAAACTGTAACTTGCTACAGATTCCCCACCATGCCCCAGGATTCCCACTCCTCATTTCTTGATACACTGGAAAATATTAGGGTACAACCCAACACCCTAATAATGAGTGATTTCAACTACCCCACCATTAACTGGGAAAACTACTCATGTACCAACTGTTTTGCTCAACATTTTCTGGAATTCATAAATTCCAACGCCTTGGATAAACTTATCCAAACCCCCACCAAGGGCAGTAATATCCTAGACCTGGTCATTACCAACATGAGTGACTGGTGTTCCACACCAGAGGTCAATTCCTCGTTGGTCAGATCCGACCACAAGCTAATCTCCCTAGACATCCACATCCCGCCCCCACCCCCCATTAAAGAAACCACTGTAAAAAAATTCTCCAAAGCCAACTTCACACTTTTTAAGACAGAAGTGGCAAACTTCACGACACCCATGCAGACGGACAATAGAGGTACAACTGATGAATCCTACATAAATACACTTTATAAGCACTTACACAAGTGCATGGATCATGCTATCCCTAACAGAACCAAGATGCTATCCTCCAAAAAACTGGAAGTCAATCTGGTGATCCCCTGGCATAAACAAACTCTACAACAGAAGAAAGAAACTGTTGCAAAAAAGAGCAAAATCCCATGATTGGAGGAACTCTCTGGTCAGCCTCAGTAAGAAGCTGAGATCCCTCATAAAATCCTCCAAAGCAAGCTATGAACACAAAAATGTCACTGATTCTAAAGACAGCCACAAAGCATTCTATAGCTATGTCAAGAATCTCAATGGCTCTGCTCTGAGTTACAACACAATGGCACTAAATATACAGAACCAACTGATCTTGCCAACATCCTGGCAGATAGGTCCAGTGCTAACATTACCCCCCTCTCACCCCCTGAAGGGCCCATCTCTATACTGGAAGAATGCAAAGTTCCTGTAATCACAGCTGCACAGATAAAAAACACACTCTTCAAATCCAAGAACACAGCATCCATGGGACCTGACAACATCCCAGGCTGCATTCTACATGAAATGCAGAATGAACTGGCATCCCATCTAAGCACCATATTCAATCATAGCCTCACCTCAGGCTTTATGCCCACTGAATGGCACACAGCGACGGTTATCCCACTCCACAAAGGGGGAGCCACCACGGACCCCGGGAACTACCGCCCCATTAGCTTAACGAGCCTGGTCTGCAAGGCCATGGAACGTATGATCATGGAACTTATAAACAAAGACACTGGTAATCTCCAAACTCTGGACCCCACCCAGTCCGGGTTTGTAAAAGGCAGATTGTGTCTCCTAAACCTGATAGACTTCTTTGAAGCAGTCACCAAAGCCGTAGACGAGGGTAAGGTGGTTCACACAGCCTATCTAGATCTCGCCAAGGCTTTTGACACCATCCCCCACTCTGGAGTTATAGATAAACTCATTAATCTATGTATAAATCCCTATGTCACAAGATAGGTTGCCAACTGGCTCAATGACAGAACCCACACTGTAAAAGTAGCAGACTCCAAATCTGACTTCAGACCGGTGACAAGTGGAGTACCACAGGGTTCAGTCCTGGATCCTCTCCTGTTTGGTGTCTACTTTTCTGAACTACAGGCTAACACAGAAGATCTTTGGCTAACGAAGTTCGCAGATGTCTGCAAACTAGGAGCCATAATCAAAACTCCTAACGATGTGGACATCCTACAAAAGGGCTTCACTGAGACAGATGCCTGGTGTCAAAGCCATGGGTTCAAGCTCAATGCCAAAAAGTGCATTGTCATCCCCTTTGGTAAAAACTCTGTACCCATGAGTTACCACATAGGTGGTAGTCTATTTAACACTGAAAGTGTGATAAGAGACCTTGGGACAGATGGACAGTAGTCTTTCCTTTGATAATTACATTGCCACAGTAGTCAGGAAATCCTTCTACATGGCACACCTCATCACAAATAATTTCTCATCCAGGAAAAAAGAGGTAATTGTTCTCCTCTACTCTTCACTCATTAGACCTATTATAGAGTACAACGCCCCTTTTGGTATGCACCTCCCAAGACATCTACAACAACAGGAAAGGCCACAGAAATACCTCACAAAGAGGATTACTGGCCTAAAACAGATGCCCTACGCAGACCATCTCAAAAAACTTCAGCTTTACTCTGTCGCATATCGCCTACTCAGAGGTGATCTCTGCCTAACCTACAAAGCTATGTCAAACCCAGAGCTGTTGGACATGCTCCACTTAAAGAAATCCCAATCCCTCTGAGCTACATGCTCTGGGGACCTAAACCTTGTCACCACAATAAACAGAACATGCTGGAAGGATAGATTCTTGTCCCAGAGACATCCAGTACTCTGGAACAAACTACTTATCTATATCAAACAAAGCTCTTCATTAGCACTCTTCAAGAAAAATCTTGATGACTGGATGGGAAATAGAAAATCCACCCCGGGGATCACCTCTGTGGCTCTGCTCGACAGGGGCACAGGAAAATAATTTTCTTGGGTGGCGAAAGCCAGGGTACCTTTTTGGCTAGGCTTATATAGGCCCTAGGGCCAATAGCCTAGTACCCTCCTATGAACCTATAAAATGCAGTTCCTCAAGACTTCTATCCGGTGCCACTACTTTTTGGACTTTCTCAGATGCCAAAACTGACTCCAGTGTCAGACTTACCAGTTCAGTTCAATTAAATTAATTTCAGTTCAGATCAATTTAATTCAGTTCAATTCACTTAAATTCAGTTCAGTTGAATTCGGTTATAAGAAATTCAGTTTATTTAAATTCAGTTCATTCTTATTTTTTAACATAGTTGTTAACATCATAAATATATATTAAACCTTAATAAACACTAAAATAATTAACATCATATTAACAATTTAACAGTTTAACATCAGCAATTTAAAATAGTCTCATTTTGTGCACTGCTAAAGTTAATTTTTTTATTCGAAAACTGTTATCCAGGCAATAATTTTGCATACTTCATTTTATAATATTTTTCATATTAAACCAATGACCCTGCACAAAAATAAGTGATTCTGATTTCCTTGTATCTCTTGCATTCCAACAATATATGGCATAGACCTTCCTGTTTTTCTTCCTACAAATGCAAGGCTGAAGTGTTTCCATCTTTTTAATATATTTCCTCAAAAAGTGTTCCTGTGCAATTCAGACTTATAGCTCATATTAATTATAATGGTCTCCTGTTTTGTTTGGATATCATCTATCAATTTCCATGCAAAAAATGGAATGCTTACTTATCTTAATGGTTTTGTCTTCTTTTGTCTCATAATTCCTAATCAATTTTTTAACCATAGGCAAACAAATATCATTTACTGCTAATAAGTAACAATATCAGTAACACAGAAATATTCCCCCACTGGCTTTAATATCCTTATAACTAATAGATTAAACAAAAAAGCAGGAGCAGAAGCAATAATGTACCACAGTAGCATAAACCTGTCACCTTTTCCATCTCACCATACCCTCCTTCTACAATGACAAACTACACCAAAAAACCTAAAACTAAACACAGATAAAACAATATGTATAGTAGACCTTTATATTCCACCTGGAGACAATGCCATCACATTGGAGGACATCCTAGCCTGACCATCCCACAATGTACACACAGAGACAAGTATCTTAGGTGATGCTAACATTGATTGGTCAAGTCTCACCTCTGAGACAACAAATTATACTATAAACCTATACAATTTCTTCCAACTTATCACTGTTCCTACCAGAATCAATTTGAAAAATAGTAAAAGTACCACCCTGGACTGGTTATTAACAAGTCCCCCTAACAATATAATCTCCCACAGCACTTTAGCAAGCAAATTTATTGACCACCTGCCCATATATGGCACAACAGAATGTCATACGTCTCCCAGGGAATGCACATATATAAATCCTATGGCAGCATAAATAGCTTTGACTCAGAACCGTTTAACACTTCACTACAATCTCTCAACTGGAACACCCTAAATATCTTGCCAATAGATGGTGCTGTTGTCTTTTTTATATAGACAGGGCTGGTGTTATCATTTTAGAGGCCCCCAGCAAGAGTCAAGTTGGGGGCCTCCCAGGTCACTTCAGGTTTAAGTACCACCCTATCACTGCCACCCCTCCTAAAGAACCTTTTATTTATGTTGTGTAGGCATAGTTTGCACATACTTAAATATAACTACAATGCTCTTACATTAACAGAGGCCTGTGTACCACTCTGTGCTCATCCATCTCACAGAGGGACATTCACTGTTTCTGACATTTAGTTGCTCAGTGATACATTACAACAGCTCTATGTACAGGAATGGACTTGGGTGAAAAGGTGCCTTGGCACTGCCTACTGTTTCACCCCCCCCCCAGCATCCTCCAGTAATTCTCTCTGTTTTCCCCCATCCCGAGCTTCCCCACATCATACACATTACGTTTTTCTTATTTTTCTCGCATTTTGCCATACTCTTAAGCTTTTTCAAGAAGCTGTGACTTTCTATATACTCTGATGTGCATTTTTAATTTTTGTTTTCTTTTTACACAGCCTTTTCATTCAATGATGGCTTGAAAAGAAATTTAGTGTTGTTGTTCAGCTTTAGTTTTCCTTGCATCCTTTCAACATACCTTTCCTGACAAAGACAGCACAGTAATGTCCATTTAGAAAATAATTCAATTAAGCCAGATCCTTCATAAGCCATAGGACTACAAATGTCTGGGATGCATTTTAGAGCATTTTCCCTACCTTCTAATCCAAAGGTTAGCCTGAACTAAAAACATCAGGATTTCAAGGAAGACATAAGTTGTGCCCAATGCTTAGCATTCAAAGCAGACACAGTAGTAGCTCACAATAAACTAAGAAGACAACTGATGTGAGGATACACAGATCCTATTTGGAAATGCTGCCTGTCTCGATAACCCCCACAAAAAATTCAGTCACTGCCTCTGCAGCCCTTTGATGTTAGACTGGAATGATAGCAAGGGTTTATCTGGACACAGTCATGCATTTCAAGTGACTGCTGTCATACATATACATAGTATGCCTCTTCACTTCTCAACTCTTCTCCCCAAAGGCAGTCCCCTGTATATGTACCTGACGTGTGGTTGTGAGGAAAGTGAAACAAATAATGATTATAGTAATGTATTCCAATTCGTTGATCATAAACAGTACACTTCCCCTACATAAGCTATAATAATATTCTTTACAAACCAATGAGATCTCTGAGGAAAAGTAACATAAACAATGATGGCAATGTCCTCAGCCACAACACAATCTGAAATGACCTCTTGTACGCACCTCTCAGTTTAATTCCGATTGAAATTAAATAAGTAATGACCACACCATCCACAGTCCCTCCCCCCATACACACAACCTGCAGCAATGTTTGGTAAACCTCTGAGCAGGCCTGGTTTTAGAATGAGTGAGAATAAAGGCAAAGGCCAACACTAAGCCCATGTCAAAGTACATTTTTACACTCTGGGGTATATGTTACTCATCAAAGCTCTAAATATCTGAATGTTTTCCGATGTATTTCATGCCTTACTTTTGAAGTGTTGTGACTTACAAAAGTAGTAAAACTAGTAACCTGCATGTTAACTGCATTTTTTACCTGTACCCAGAAGAGTTAAGTGTATGCTTTGGAGATATATTTTACACACACACACACACACACACACACACACACACACACACACACACACACACACACACACACACACACACTCTGTACATTGACGTTCATGGAAACTGCAGGAATTCCATTTAACCTGCTGCATGTTTTTGAAGTGCTGGGATTAACTAGAGCAGATGGACAGATGCACACACAGACAAGGAAGGGAGGCAAACTCCACATAGAAAAAAATACATAGCCAAGAACTCAAGCAGAGCAACGCACTGTGAAATGGCAATGATACTCACTACGCCACAGTGACAAACAGCTGCTTTTGCACAGATCCTCTTTGTGCCGAAGATAGTCATCTATCATGTGTAAGGTCTATGTTTGTGATAGTAAGTGAAAGAAAATATGGCCAGCTTGTTACTCTTCAGTACACTTCAAACAGCCCCTCCCCCACACTCAAGGGAATGACAATTCTGATAATGTTTGTGCTAGAAGGTCAAATAAGTCATAACCAATTTATTACTCTTACATTGAAATATGCAATACAGACAGGCAGACTCACACATACACACACACACACACACACACACACACACACACACACACACACACACACACACACACACACATTTTGCACTGATTTCAGCAAATGGCAGTACGTTGTGTAACATTGGTACTACTACACTAGATTAGTGACTGTTGTTTAGCAA
The DNA here is from genome assembly GCF_019279795.1 of Protopterus annectens. Classification (NCBI taxonomy): domain Eukaryota; kingdom Metazoa; phylum Chordata; order Ceratodontiformes; family Protopteridae; genus Protopterus; species Protopterus annectens. Next base: position 1,525,284,988 of record NC_056733.1, read on the forward strand.
TCAGCAAACAGCAGGTGTAAGCACTTTTATTACCCTCACTGAGGAGTAATTTATACCTTCCATTGTCCCTGATGTCACAAAATATTCCTGATTTTCCCTCATAATTTTGCTGTGTACCTCGAAAAAAATTTGACTTGCTGGTAAATCATTCAGCATTATAGAGTCAGTAAAATCAGCCATCAGAGTTTCATACTTCATATTTTCCAAAAAAGCACATGTTTATGCAAAATGTGTTATTCTAGTAATTTTAAAATGAACTAGAATATTTAAAAATGTTCCTTATTTTGAGCCTTTATTTTATTATTTTTGGCTTCGCCCAAGGAAGTTGAGAATTATAGTATCTGATGTTCTGCCAATATTTATAAAACTCCCTGAAATAAAACCATCCCTGAAGATTAGAAGCATCAGCTCTTCTTGAAATCTAAGGCAGGCACTGAGATTGGTTACTCTGGTGCTTACATTGCTCATGTTCACATTACAACATACTTTACCCTGTTCTGTAACCTATTCATGTGCCATCTAGTTTTGTTCTAGAAAGCTCTGAATGTCAAAGTGACGAAATTCAATGAAACACAGGTAAATGGTGGTAGTAACTATGACTCTCATAAGGTTGCCAGATGCCTCGTCATCTAATTAGTGACGTGCATGAATGGATGAACGAGATTCCCACTGTCCCTACCTACTATCTAGCAAAACCACAGCCAAGGGAACGGGCTTGGCAGAATCTGTTGAGCTTGACTGAAGTACTTCAAGGCTCATTTTAAAGTAAAAGACTACAGAATCTCTGTCTCTCCTATTTATCTTATCAGCTACTTGCAGGAGACATGTTCCTAACATACAAATCATTAAAGGACTCCTTTAATATTTGAAAGCCTTTGCTTACAATAGCTTCTGGTGACCTAAAGCCAACCAGGTGGTCAGCCTCTGTACAAACTTCCATTGACTATACAGTGACACACAACTTAATATTTCAAAGACTTCCATGCCTCTGTAGTGAACTTCCTCTCTCAATTAAATTCAGTCCATCAATTCATACATTCAAGAAGGTGTTGGATGGATGACTAGATGGGCACCTGCAAGTTCCAGCAAGGAATTCATGGTGTCAAGCTCCTCAAAGGCCAACAGACCTTGAGCTCCTTCATCAAACCTATGGAGCCATGAACCTATGAAATACTGGGAGTGTTACCTAGTGATTATACTGTTGTTGGGGCTCTCACCCACAATTCACACACCAGAATAAGTGTGCAGGTGCAGTGTTTTAGTGATCAAAGGGAGTGTCCTGCAAAGGCTTGGCTTCAGTAGAAGTTGCTTGCCCTTTTCAGAGCTGTTAAAGCTGCAGGCACATTGTGAATGCAGATCGGTTTCGCAATCCATTTACAAGAAGGGAATTCCTTTTACAATCCTTCTGAACTTGGTTAATCCAAAGTATAGTGTATGTGGCTGTATGTCAATGCAAAGCTCTTTATACAGGTGAGGCAATGCTCTTTTATGAGGCAAGTTATATTAGGCAATCCATATACCAGTATTCTTGAGGCATCACGGAAAGAAATGTAACGATTTGACCAAGAATAGAGTGGAATGCAGCATATTTCAGCCCAAAATATAATACATGATTTTGAAGGATAAGCTATATAAGTATTTCTTCAAGGCTCAGCAGGCAATAAATAGAATAATGCACCATCCATGAGGATGCATCTACTGTAATGTTTGAAAAATGCATAAATAATTGAAGTATTCTAATATATATAAAAGTTTTGTTTGTCAGTATCAGATAAGGAGCCTTTGAGAATTTGCTGTCAGGTAAAAGCACCTAGTGGCAGTGCAACTGGATTCCGACAAGAAGTCTCATCTTAACAGCACTTATTCTTCTCCCTTCATTAAAACTAACACAGCTGCGTGTGGTTTAGTTACTTTGTGACAAACTAAAGAAATGTTGTAACATGAAACATTTCTATATATGAGATCTAATTATTTTTAATGTTTATATTTGTTTTTATTTATTATTTGCTGAATGAGATCATCAGAGTTTTATTTAGGGCATACTAAGTCTACGGGTACAAGATGAAAGTCTCCCCTCTTTTGAGGAAGGGGTGTGGAGGTTTTTTCCCACATAGAAAAAAATTCATATGGCAGCTTTAAAAAGCAAGTTGATTAATTTACATTTGGGCTAGTCTCATTCTGAAGAATTGGCTTTCAGGCAACTGGCATGTTTTCAGGAATAATGCATACAGTCTAACTGATGGACTCTTTATAACAACGTTAATGAATGGACAAAATATTTGTTCCTGTACACTTTGTACTTTCTTAAGAAGTTACTCAATTTATTTATTATACCATGAATAGCTATAATGCTTAGAGAATACTTTCATGGCTTTAGTTTGTTTTTTTTATAACATAACTAAGAAAGCAATGAACTGATGTTTATAGGTACATGCAGTTTGAATTAAGTAAGGTTGTTCTTTACTAGATTCTTTTAAAAATGATAAAGATATAAGACATATACTTTTTACACAGTGCATTTCAGATTGTGAAGGGTCCCTACCAATAGGGTTTTGTGTGGGATGCTTGTCCCCAAAAGAAAAAAAAGCCATTCTTGAAAAACAAGTAAACCTCTTTGCTTTCAGTTAAGCAATATGCTTTTCATGGGATTGCTTTTTGGTAAGAGGTCTTGATCAAGTTATAATAAATCCATTGTAGTTGTGGGCACCCCTTAAAATTGTTAATTAACAGACAAAGATATATATATATATATATATATATATATATATATATATATATATATATATATATAGGTTCATGTCATTTGATCGACAGTTCATTTGATCAACAGTTCATTTGGTCAACAGTTCATTTGATCGACAAGCATTTTCCCCCTTCCCCAATGTTGTGCGACCCTGGAGTTGATATATATAGTTAGGGGGGTGTGAAGCCCCCACCTAAAATGCTTGTCGATCAAATGAACTGTCGACCAAATGAACTGTCGATCAAATGAACTGTCGATCAAATGACATGAACCCATATATATATATATATATATATATATATATATATATATATATATATATATATATATCTATTATTGTACTATATAGTTTCTTTACAGAACTGCTAATTTGGTCTATTATACCGCTATCAATCATGCTTAGAACAAAGTTTTGTGGCTATAGCTTCAATTTTTGTAGTGGGGTTAGAAAACAAGGCACTGATGCTAGCAAAGAGGAATTTGCTTGCAATATGAATTAGTTACAGTTGGCCTTTATTAGATTGTTTTACATATTTATTTATGTATTTATTTATTGACATATGATTACTGGTAAAAGTCTGACTGGCTAGAAGTCCATTTTTAGTGAAGGCCTGGGAAAAAAGCTCCAAAACATATGACTGGGACATAAGAAGGGGGGGGGGTACAGAGGCACAGTGAGTAGCATGGCTGCCTGAAAGCTGTCTAGTGTAGGTGGTGTCCCTTTTTTGGGTTTGGACATCCTCCCTATGTCCACATAGGTCATGTGCTCATATTTCCTCCCACATCCTCAAGTTATGCCATACATGAACTTGTAGTCTTCCAAATTGCATGTAGGTGTTTGAGCGTGTGCACGCATGTGTGTGTGTGTCCTGGAATGGACTCATGCCCCAGCTGGGAAACTTTTCTCTGCCTTGTGCCAAATGAGTGGTGGGACAGGCTCCAAATCCTATCCAATTCTGAAATGGATTAAGCAGCTAATCAGAGAATGAATTAATGAAATGCATAAGAATGGATCAGAAGCTGTGTACCTCAGCTGAAGAGGGGTATGTACTAGTTGCGGAATAACGTACAGATAGATGGCAGTATTCATTTGTTGATACCGGTGTTTGTGCATGCATGATGTCAGAAACTCTCAAAGTATTCTCAAGGAAGCTACAAGGAAAAATAGAGAAAAGAGGCTGGGAATACTTTCCTCTCAAATACAGTATTAAAATAAGAATTTGTACAAGTTCTAAATGAAGAGAAATACTGTTGAATAACTTTTAAATGAAAATATTTTTAAATTTGTTAGACCAACAGACTTTGCAAATTGTAGCATTGACGATATAGCTATTTCAACTATGTCATAAAACAAATTAATTGATTAATTATATACCAGCTGTAGGACATCTGATTAAAGACATTCGATTTTAATTTTTTAAAACAAAAACATAGTTTGATGTAAAACTCACAAAACATGTGGGGAGCAGATCCCTTAAATACATCTATGAAGGGGCCATATCTTCTAGCCTCCTACTTATTATAATCACTTCTAAGTTTCTGAACCCAGGGAAAAATGAAATTACTTATGTGGTAAATTCCAATTAACAGACGGGTGACACTGATTCAATGTTATACTTCCATGTATGTTAAATAAGTCACAGAATATATCATTTGATGACACAGACTTGTCAAAGGAAGTTCTTTTGTTTTGAACTATTTTTACCTATCACATTTCACTCTCACATTTTTCATTAGGAGAACACAAAAATGTTTGCATCTAAAACAGTAATAAAGTACTGGAGATGTGTGCATACATTTTCTGAATAAAAAGGTATATTTAAATTCAGCTATATTAGCAAACAAAGAAATAATTTGTAACTAGCAGTTATGCAGGCTGATATTTGTTACTATGGCAGTTTGTAGAAAATAATTAAAACAATTATTGCGTTAGGTATAACATTTAAAGCATTTTAGCAGACAGACTGTTCAGATATAATGAAGTAATACAAATAAAATAATTACGAAAAGCATCAGGATATAACAAAACAATATTACTTGAACAATTCCACCATTGATATGAGGATTCTAAGATGTATCTTAATATGTTCTTGATACAAAGCAGGTTTCTTAGTTAAAGAAAAAATGTTTTCAGTGAAAGTTTTTCAGAGTGATGACCACAGAAGTTTAATAGTTCTGATTTTTTTTTTGGAAAGATCCAGAAACTTGATTACTGACAGCTGATGTTGAAAACATGTTTTATAAGCATTTTGTTGTAGTTGTCAAAAAGAAAAAAGGATAAGTACAATATCTCAGGCTGGACGTTGTAGATATAATCAATATAATTTTGTATCAATTCCATTATCTTTTAGTCCTGAGAGCCATCCGTTGCTATCAAATATCTTCTTACCTTTCTGAAAAATAATGCACAAAGTAAAGGAATACAATAATCATTTTAGGTTGTTCCGACAGTACATTCTGACTAGTGGTGTGCTGCTTTCATTTTCTTATTTACAAATATATAGTCCTTATTTTTGCAAGTTCTGGATCCATCGAGCTGAAGTTTCTTCACATGAGCTCTTTTTACTGAGACGTTACAAATTTGATAAAAAAGATAAGAGATGGAGATTCATGTGCAGGGCTAGGAGCCAAAGCTATGAGTATTGTTTTGTTGAAATGTTGTCATTGTTTTTCCCCCCAGAAATGTGGAAGCAACTGCAGAGGCCCTGAGCCTTCTGATCCCTGTGTAAATCTTAACTGAAGTGCCGGCTTGTCCTAAGACACACATCATCACAAGATTTGTAGCTTCCATGCATTTTGTAAGTTTCTGACTAATCTGTATAAGTTCTTGCATGTCTTTTTGCAGACAAACAAGAATTCCATGATATTTTCTTCAAAAAAAGATTGAGATCTGCATTCCTTTCTTGACTGACAAACATTTTGGGGAAGTAGTTACTCAGGAGAAATTAGGACCCAAGCTGCTATTAATACTTGAAAACGTTTAGCTTTTGTTTTTGTTTCTTGTGTCTAGGTACTCAACTGATGAAGAACAACTATAACTGAAAATGTTAATTTGTTTTGCCAGAGACAATGGATTGTTGTTGAATTTTCCAGAATAAGAAAGTTCTACTTTGAGACACTGACTTCTTGAAAGCCAATGACCTAAAAGAATGAAAAAAAAATGCCCAAAATGCAACAGGCAAACCGCAAACCAAGAATGTTCCATACACAAACAAAGTAATCCAATCCACAACATTTATGGCATGAAGGAACTGTAAGCTGTAAAAGTTATATAAAACCAGCAAATATATATAATGAAACACTCCAAATATTAAAAAAATAACAACCTGGAAAGCACTTTTGTCCATAAATTAATGAACTCTATCAGACAAATAAAAATTGCACACGAGCCTTAAAAACCCTACGTTAATTCAGAATTGGTTACCAAAGACACATCCACTTCCCCGTGGATGTTAATCTTAGAAAATAAATAAGTAATATGTCAGATTACACTAAATGCCTATAGCTGGCCAGGAATTAATGAGTATGTTTCCATAACTTGCTTACTGAAGCTGAAATCATTAACTAGATAGGGAATGCAAGTTAAATGATCAGAGGTTTACATAATGATTTAGTTTTTGCTTATTTAAATTACTTAATGGTAAAGCTGTAAGAATATTAGTGGTAAAGGAAGTATTTTAAATAAATTGGAATACTAAATCAATCATTTTTTTAGGAGATAAGCTCAGTCTAAAAAATACTCTGTAAGTTTAGTATGAAGGAAAAAGGTTCACTATGGGTTACCGCTAAGTGACTTAGCTATGTGACTATGTGATATTTACTCATGGTCTTGTAACATAAACAGCATTATAACAAGAATTTGAATTTCTCTTTACAAGTTATTTTGGTGACCTGGGCATGGATCTTGTTCTGTAGGCTTTGTATAGAACATGATAGTGCTTTGTTTTCCATTAGAGTTCTACCTGGGAATTTTGATGATTGACACTGTCTATATTATTAAATAATATGTGTTTTGTTCAGATACCACCAGTTACTTCTGATGATTTTTTTTTGCAAAATATGTATAAATGGTAAAAGCAAGTTTATGAGACAGTTTACCTTTGAAGCTTGTGGTTTGCTTCTGATGTGTGAACAGGTCATATTGATTTCATAGCATTGTCTGTAATTTTAATATTTACAACACCTTCTTTGCATTTTACAAAACTTATTTCAACAATTTAAATGAAAATAATTTCATTAATCTTTGATTTGAAAATGCCATTAATCTTTGATACGTCTACAGATCTCTGTGATAAGCAGGGTTTTAAGAATGCACTGATAACATTCTGTGATCATTATGGTCATCTCCTGTTTTAAGATTAGAGAGCAGTTTTCTTATATGGCCTGCAAGTGAAGACACGCATGTTTTATAATTCTAATGTGAAAGTACAAGCATAGACATGCACATGATAAAGAGATAGATAGAAACATACACAAGATTAACTTTCTTCTGACTTTCCCTAAGACCCATAAGTAAATGCCAAGTGAAAACTTTTGTTTTATTCTTACACTTTTTAAATTTACTAGAAATGCATACTGGAAAGGGAAATACAGTAAAAAAATGTGATTTGCAGAGGAATTGAACATTTGGCACCTCTTTGTTCAATAATTCTTCTCATATAACAGAAATATTTCTATAGTGAAAATGTATATTTTCTAATTTAAAGATATCTGGTTGCGTTAATATGTAAGTATCATATTATTTAATAAAATTGTCCAAAATGTAACAAAAATAAATACTAACAATTATGTGCATCTATTTAAATATGTTTGGAAAATAAGAATTTTTAAAATTATTTTGAAATAATATTACTTCCATTACTTTTACAGTTAACTCCAGAGTAGTGCTGTCCATATTACATTAATCTATATTTATTTATTTTGCTTTATTTACTTGGAATGTTGATCTGGGCACAAGGCCCCTTTTTAGTGGAGACTCAGGGAGAAAAATCTCCTTATAAATAAAGCTGAGCCATAATATGTTCTACTAAAACATTTTCCCATTCTGTGCAACTTCTAAACCTTTATGTGTACATAATGGTGATACATAAGAGATTATACATTTTCATTTAACAGTAAGATGTGGCAATAAAAAAGATCTTATGAATGCACTTATTACATATTTGTAATAGTACACTGCAGGAGTGCTTAAGCAATGCTGCAGTTTCAGTGCTGATGTGGATCAATAGAATTTTAAGCACATCCCTTGTTATTATGATAGTACTCGGTAGGTTTAAAGAGTGCATACAAGAGAAGTGGGATAGACTTAGGAATGGAAATCTTAGACTAGTTAATAGTCAACAGTTTTAGTTTTACACATCAAAGAGTGAGATTATTTTATAGAAACTATAGAGTTTAATAGAGCAAGTCAGCAACACATGACTCTAGTCAGGGAGATGCCAACTACAGATTATTTATTTTTATTTATTTGTTATTGTCCGTTCATCTTGCATGCTATCATTATTCTTTTTTTTTACTTCATTCTGTCAATCCTGGAGTGCCTTTCTGTACACATTTATTCTTGTTTTTCTTTCAATGATCCTACAGAGGTTAAAACCACCTTTGTCACAATAACATCCTTTCATCCCAACCTATTTTTGTAGGGAATAACTTCATTCCCAAACTTTTCTCCAGCTTGTAATTTTTTACAATAATGTTTTTATTACTTTTCCATTTGTTAAACAATATATATGCATACCTCTCAACCTCTTAGCCCACAAAATCTAGACAAAGACTAAAATAATGGGGGGGACAAAGGCCCAAAAATAGGAACAGATTTTAAATATTGCTCTTATAAACTTGGTTGTGAGAATAACGAGGTATGCATTAAAATGCATTTTCTAAAGGATATGAAGCCTGAAACTCAAATGTATGACATTATTTATCATCCCAGTGATTTGCCAGGAAACCTAAAATTTTGGAGGAACAGACTGAAATTCTGAAGCAAAAATCTGGACATTCTGTGAAAATCTGGACAGCTGAGAGATATATTCATATATAACAACAGGAGCTTTTATCTCAAATAAATAAACATAATTTGTCGCTGTTCTACTTTTACCAACATTCTTCAGTTTCTCTTAATGTACAAGTTCAGTTTACACTTATTCTTTATTTTCCACATCATATTTCATCCTTTCCTTAAGTCATCTTCTCAGACTGATAAACATGAAATCATAATTATCCTTGTTGAGTTAATGTAGTTTTTGCCAAGCTGATCCTATCTGATACATTCAGAATTAGAGGATCTTCTTTCTTTATTTTAATCCAGTATACTGAATTATAAACAGCTATGCTTGTTGAGGTGCGTGTCATCCTCATAACCTGTTATTTTAATATAACAAGACTATCATAAACGACTTTTGCTCAATGAGAATTTTCTACAAATTTACTAACCTTGATCTATTTCTTAACTACTATATCGTGATTGTATAGAATGGGGTAACTCCTTTGTTAGATACAAAATAATTGGTGAAATCATAACTGTAACTGCCTAAATTCTCCCTTTTAGAGTATTCATTTTAAATATTTGTCTTGCAGTAATGCCCACAATTTTATCTTCAGTTTTCTGAATAGTTCTGTCAGTTTTATCTTTTCCTACTATTAATCCTAAATAAACTAGGTCACATTTACATTGTATCTCACCACATTTACCCAGGTCTGTGTCTTGAATGACTATAGTAACTATTGTCTATTCTTTGTTACACTTTAATCCAACTCTCCAAAATATTAGAATATCTCAAATGCCCTTCTTTTGATTTCATCTGCCTTTTCATGTAAGCAAGGAAGTTACACTTGTGATTGTCACTCTACATACACTAAAACCAAATCAAAATATAAAATGCAAAGATACAAATTTTAAAAAGTAACTACACATGGGGGTTCTGCCCCCTACTCACCCGGTAATTATGTTTGCTAACTCCATGGTCTCGCAAATACAATAAATGACATAACACATTGAATTATGGTATAACTGATCTTTGACAACTTTTTATAACATAATTCAACCAAGTATAACACAAACTTTTTATCCAATGAAAAAGTCAACGACTAAATATATCTTTGATTAAACATGCCATAACCATATATATATATATATATATATATATATATATATATATATATATATATATATATATATGGGTCTACTTCACTTGACCTAAAACTCATTTGACTGACACCAAGTTGACTGACACCCAATTGACCTAAATTTCATTTGACTGACAACTCATTTGACTGACTCCCATTTCACCAACATTTAAGACATAGACTTGTTGTGGGTTTTCCTTCACCTGTGACTTGCTTGTGATAAAAATAATTACTGTAACTTACAGTGCTGACTGTTAGAATTCCAATAGTCATGTAGAAAGTAGTGTTGTAGTGTTTCTAAATGTGAGTTTGTCTCTTTAAATTTTTATGGGAAGTATCTAAAGTAATTTGGCGAATGTTTTGTGTGTTCCCAGCAGTAGTGGCAGCATGTAGAGTACTGTAAGACAACTTAAAGGTATATGCCCGTTTCATCACTGTATTGCAATCCTAGAGTTAGTATATATAAGTAGGGGGTCTATATTAGAACATCGAAGTTTCAAAACTTCGAATGTTCTAATATCGAACCCTATTACACGAAAGCTAAAAACATCGAACATACAGAACAGCAAATTTTTTCCTAGGGAAAAAATTTGTTGTTCCAAAACACATACACACAACACAAGCACACCAAACAAACAGTAATCCACACACATACACCTAAAATGTTACACCTAACCCTACAATAAACTATACACGCACCACTAACTATCCAATACCTTAACCCAAACCCTAACCCTAAGGTCCGTCACTATCGCACACTTACCTGACCTGCGCCCTAACCTTAACTCACCTAACCCGCCCTAATTCTCACGTCCATACAATCACACACATACCTAACCTGTGCCCTAACCCTAACTTACCTAACCTGCCCTAACCCTCACGTCCATACAATCGCACACTTACCTAACCCGCACCCTAACCCTAACTACCCTAACCCACACTCAGTTGCACACTTACCTGAACCCGATCTGTAACTTTCCACCACAGCGCTGAAAATACCAAAGCAACAGAAACGGACAACCAAATTCTTTCCCTAGGAAAAAATTTGTTTTTTTGTTGCTTCCATATTTTCAACTTTCACGTAATAGGGTTTGATATTAGAACATTCGAAATTTTGAAACTTCAATGTTTTAATATAGACCCAAGTAGGGGGGTATGGGGGGCACAGCCCCCCACATTGGAGGGTGTAGCTCCCCACCTAGTTTGGTTGTACATTGTCCTGTTTCTGTTAAGAGGGTTAGTAAGTAGTTCTTAAGTTCTGGAAAGGGTTAGTTATTTGTGTTCTAAGTGTGCTTGTCTATGGTTTAAGATTTAGTATGTTGAAATTCAGCATTGTAAGCTGTCAGTGAAATGAGAGTCAGTGAAATGAGTTGTCAGTCAAATGAAATCTAGGTCAATTGGGTGTCAGTTAAATGAGTTTTAGGTCAATATTAGTGAAGTAGATCCATATATATATATATATATATATATATATATATATGTGTGTGTGTGTGTGTGAGTGTGTGTGTGTGTGTGTGTGTGTGTGTGTGTGTGTGTGTGTATCATTTTTGCAGAAACCAGTTATGAATAATTTATAGTATTATCCACTTTGCTTGTATGCTACAGCTATAGATCTTAAATAAAATAAAGTATAGCGTATCTGTAAATGTGGATGTATGTGCATGCATTACTGCTGGTGCACCTCATTATATTTGCTAAAGCAAATACATAGAAGCATCAGTTACTGTCCTGGACCATTGCAGTTATTTAACAAATATATAGAATAATGTCAGTGTGGTAAAAAAACAGCAGCCTTCTTCTCCATCCCATAGTTCTCATTCGCCTACAGATTTTCCTCTTTTCACTGATCAGACTCTTTCCCATAGTTCTCAACTGTCCAGATTTTCACAGAATGTCCATAATTTTGCCTCACATCTTTGGTCTGTTGCTCATAAAATATGATTTTTTTTCTGGCAAATCACCAATGACTGCAGTTAATAAATAATGGCATACATTTGAGTTTCAGACTTCATATCATTCAAAAATGCATGTTAATGCAAAACATGTTATTCTAGCAACTTTCTAAGTTTATAAGGGAAATATTTAAAAATATGTGTCTATTTTTGGGCCTTCCCCCCACAATTTTAGGGTTCGTCAAGATTTCTTGCACTAAGAGGTTGAGAGGTATGCCCTTTCCTCTATAGTTAACTAGAAAAGAGTTTACATTTTCTGTACTTCCATCTTCTGCTAATACAGTGCTTCCTCTCCTTCCTCACTGTTTATTGGAGCACTTATATAAATACCTCTTCCACTGTTTATTAGCCTTTATGTACCATTTCTTGCTCTGCTTCCTAAAGTACCGAAGGCTACCTTACAGTCCTAGGTGTCTGTGTTTGTTTGCAGTTCCCGATAGCACTCTAAGGATGGTGAACCCCATGGTAGCACTGATATGATCACTGTTGGTTACCGTCTGTCCCAGCGTCTACATACACAGTGATACAGACTGGATTAAGCATGTTCTCATTCCTTGTTAATTCCACAGTTTTTGTTCAAGTCCATTTTCCTGTACCTTTTCTTCAAATGTGTTTTCCTTATTTACCTTAGATATGAGTACTACTGAAAGGTAGTACGTCTCAGTGTATTACTGAAAAGGTAGTCCTTGACCATAGTTTCTGTCTTTGCCTATGCAGTAAACCTGGTGTTGAACCCACTATCATCCTTCTTGCCTGTATTCGGAGAGCCATCTATCACAGAATTCTTAATTCTTTCATGGATCCAAGGCCAGCACTTTGGTCTGTCATTCCTGCTCATTCTAATTATCAGACAATTTACAGTGTCACCCCAATGTAATTGCACCACTCCCTTCACCCCAATGTAATTGCACCACTCCCATTCCTTTTTTCCTTCATGTCCATTCTCTGTATCATTAAAGTTTTGCTATATACAAAGTAGTACAAATATGCTAAGGCAATGCAAAATCTTAAAATAGTACTTTCTGGTTACAGCACACATACACTATAGCCCATGTTTCTTGTTATGTCTTTGGTGCAGATTGCAATTGACTTATTTTTGGGGATCTGGCATTCCACAACATCTTGCACTCCAAGTTTCCCAATTGTTCCTTGTCCTTTATGCCCTTTTGTCTATATTATGTTTGAAAGAGCACTGTTTTTTTTTGTTCATAATTATGTTCCTACAATTTGCAGGAAAATGAGAAAGAAAATGTAGATGTAAAATTACCTTATTAAAAATATTTTAAAGTCTGAGCCTATTGTATAATTCCAAAGGTGTTTTTCTATGTATGAAAATTAATAGCATAAATGTTGATATTGAGAGTGCAAAACTTTGTGCTGCAAAATGAACAAGGGATTAGTTATGTCTTGATATGCAGACATGATCAATTCACGTGTGATAGAAAGCATTTATACTTCAAAAAATGAATCCAAGTAAATAGTCATCTCATTAAAGACTATGGGCAGGAAGAATATATATCTGAAAGATAGGCCTTATAGGTTCATAGGTTCATAGGAGGTTACTAGGCTTAGCGGCCCTAGAGCCTTTACAAGCCTAGCCACCTTAATTCCAAGTATCCCATTTGTTCTTTTTGGGTAGTTTATGGAATGAATTTATGAACAGAGTGGGTCTGTGATCAATACTGGCTATCCTTGTCCATGAGGGACATAGGTGCCACCCCAGGGATGAATTTGCTGTCTCCCATCCAGTTTTCTAGGTTTCATTTGAATAGGGTCAGTGAGTAGCTCTGTTTTACGTGACTAGGAAGTCTATTCAACTCAGCAACCTTAACAAATTGCAGATTACCAAGTTAATCATAAGATACTCCTCCTAGTAACTGAATGTGTGTAAATGTCATCAACTGTGTTATGATTGTACATCAAATCCATTTTTTAAATTATTGAATTTGTTGTTTTTTTTACAATGTAATATTATTTCTTCACACATCCCAAAGACATCCCATAGGTGGATTCACAGACCTCCAAATTGTCCGTGTGTGTGTGTGTGTGTGTGTGTGTGTGTGTGTGTGTGTGTGTGTGTGTGTGTGTGTGTGTGTGTGTGTGTAAATCCTGCAAGGATTCTTCTTTGAGGTGCAAGACCAGATAATGCGAGTCTCAACAATTCAAAAATCAAAGTACTAGTCAACTACAAAAATGGTGAAATTTGAAACTTACTGCTGCACTTATTAAATATTTTTTGTAGAGGCAGCTTTGCACCTCCCACAAGTCTGCTACTTCAATATATTGCCCACTGAATGCCCAGATAGATTTTCACTATCTTTTGGTCCATGATGCATTAAATGTGCTAATGGTGAATGGATTCATGAATGAATGAATAAAAGAATGAATTTGTTAATAACAGGAATAATAATATAGTTAAAGCACATCTAAAATGTTATTGAAATAAAAACTCAGAATATGACAAAATAGAGCAAAGCAAATTCAGAATATTTAACTAGCTGACAGTGAACAACACTTTTGAAAAATGAATTTTACCATCTTGTTTGCAGCAAACACTCTGTTGTTAAACACACTGATGTATTTTATTCTTTGGAGTAACTATGCTCAGTGTTTGCTTTGCATTGTAGCTTACTGTATTGAAAATCTCTGCAATCCTGCTATAGTAAAAGTAAAAGCAGATGCCTAATTCCAGGAGTAACACAAGAGCACAGGGAGGTTACCTGTCTTATTCAGAATTATTTGATATACAAGTAGGTAGACATGATCTGAAGAGATCTGTGCCTTGGTATATAATTAAAGTATATTACCCACTAGTCATTAGTGTCAGATACTTAAAACCACTTCATAATCTCTTGAGATACATTCCAGCTCCCTCTAGTCAACTTACTTCATCAGTCACACTTCCAAATAATACCTGGCACCTGCTAGAGGGTAATGAAATTTGTTGCAGGTACATCTAAGTCATATTTCATCCTTTTACCTTCTATTGATAGGACCTCTCTTCAATATTTAAAGGATTACCCTACAGATTTGGACCACTAACATCTGCAGGGTATCTTCTTAGCAACTTATCACCCACCATTCTTGGAGAGAAAGAGAGAGAGAGAAAGAGAGAGAGGGACAGAGAGATCTTTACAGGCACATAGATTTTACAAGGCTAATGACTCTAAAGAGCCTTTTTAATCCTAGCTAGGCTTCTCAATTGTATAAGACAAGGTTTGATACCACAGTTTTTCATAGGGAATATATATAACTCAGGTGTATAAATTGGGAATGTTATATTTGAGCAAGTGTAGGGAAGAACTCTGCTTCACATGGATGGGAAGCCTGTTCCAGAGAAGGGATAATCTCTGAGACACATACCTATCCCTCTAAAATGTCATACTTATGCTACAGATGAGGTTTAGATCCTTGGATCAGGTTTTTTTGATGTCATTTGTTTGAGGATGTACAGTAGGTCCATCAGAGAGGATGCTTTATAGACTAGGCATAGACTGCCTTTTTGTGAGAGAGCGCATGTCTCCTGTTTACAATACCACAGTGTTACAAAAGGGAACAGGTAAGAAATCTCTTCATTGCTCTCTAAAACCGAATTTATTATTGTCCTCCTGCTGAAAAATGAAATGCCTGCTTCCTCAAATGTTCTTTTAATCATGCTCAGCGGTTGCCCCCCCCCACACACACACGCACACACGCACACGCACACACGCACACACTCACACACGCACACACGCACACACGCACACACACACACACACACACACACACACACACACACACACACACACACACACACACACACACACACACACACACACACACACACACACACACACACACACACATATATATATATATATTAGTTTTCTAGCTGCCTTGACCCTCTCTTACTTACTCTTACTTCTGTCTAAACAACCACATTTTTGTATTTTTTGTTTGCACTTTCAGACTCTGCTAGAAGATGTCTGCTTCCCTGGACAGAATGAATGTTTGACATGGGCATTTTTTAATGTTTTTATTTTTTCTGATTATATTTACGAGTATGATATGTACAGTGTATTTAAATTTAATTTAATATGTGTTGTATTTAATACTATTACTGGTGTGTCTGTAAAATTCACTTCTGTAGTGTTCACCTGGGCTCCATTTTAAAAGTTGTTCTAAGACACATCAACATGGGTTTCAAAGTGCTGCAAATAAATGTGCTGCTATTTCACTCTGTCAAGCTAATTCTTACGTTAAATGTTCTTTTTTCAGGTTAATAATACGTCATACATATGGGAGCAAATGTTAAATACGTGGTGATGGTAAAATGGTAAAATTGCATGTCAAACAGATGGTGTGTGTGTGTGTGTGTGTGTGTGTGTGTGTGTGTGTGTGTGTGTGTGGCTCGTTTTGCTGATATTAATGTTCTGTACTCCAGGACTTCACATTACCATTGAATGGAATCACACAAAGCTTAAGCCCTCCCTACAGCAGCTTGCTAACATCTGGCCACAGGCAAAACCTGTCATTTCTTTCTGTAATGGTTTATTTATTGCAAGCTTTGTGCTCACAATCAGAGTTCCCAAACTGTGAGTTTCCAAGTATTTTTTTTAAATCTTAAATACCAGCCTCAAGCGTGCAGTCACACAAGCATACTTGTTTATCTCAGGCATGGTGTTTCCTCTTTGTTCTTAATTATCTAAAAGCACTTTTCCTCATTCAGATAATTCAACTCAAGCCAGCTCGGATGTTATGTATAACTGAGCAAATTACCCAAAGCTATGCAGCTGACACTAATTGCCCTTCTGTTGGCATTTGGAATTCACTGGTGAACTACTCCAAATAATTTTTTTTCTCCTCTCATCTGTGCGGAGCTTTTCTCTGTGCTGTTGACTAGATGCACATATAATATGACACAATGACAACAGAAAACAGTTTATGGCTTCCAGGGACTGCTCATCTATAAATTTTAACCCTTCATCAATGTGGTTCATTTCCCCTGTTCCCTTTGTAACACATTCACATGGAATTTCCACCTCTGTAAGAAGGTCTACAATGGTTTGGATTCTACTCTGCTGATAACTTGCTCTGTTTATTGCCTCTTCCATCTATTAGAAAATGTCATATTTGTGGAATCCTTCTAATACCTGCATTAGGAATCTGAATATATATATATATATATATATATATATATATATATATATATATATATATATATATATATATATAAAACACACACACACATATATATATATATATATATATATATATATATATAAAAACACACACATATATATATATATGTATATATATATATATATATGTGTGTGTGTATGTATTTTTTTACTTATTATTCAAGGAGAAATGCTTGCTAGCAATAGTTATACATTTCACTTGACAGTACATTTCACTCTAAGTTTGACCGTCTTTCTTTAGATAAGGGCATGTTTATTCCGCTCATGAAATTTCTCTTCACAGTTCAGACTGTCTGCTTCCTGGACCATCTGGGTTGCACTGCAATATATTTCTTCTTTTTATTTGGGTCTTCACTTAAGTCTGACATTAACAGCATTATGCAAGGTCCTGCATGTTGCTACACTGTTATTTTTGGTGGGATGATAGTTATGCAGATTCTCCTTTGTAGACATCTCTCTTTCTTGATATATCTTTCAATTCATTCACCTATTGCTTTTTTCAGTGAAGTACTTTGTGTTGGTTGTACAATACCTTGATCCCTGGGTGCTTGTTCCTCATTTTGGTCTTCACTGTGACTGTTAATGACAACAGCTCTATATCTCCATATATTGCACTGATCTGATTCCTTTTTAACATTTATATCAATCTCTAATTTCCAACATGATAAAACACCTTCCTATTCTTTGGCACAGCACAGCTTTACACATTTTCTAGATAATCTGTGATGTTTTTGTTTCTCATACACTAATTTTTTCTCTGTTGATTGCTTCATGCTGTACGATGTATCAATACTTTTAAAACTGATGGGTTCCTATAAAACAGAGAAGATAAAGACTGAAATTGTGATTACCAGTCCCTGTAAGGCTGACTACAATAGATGCTACTTATGTTTTGTGATGGTGTGCAAATGGGGACGGGGAAGGGGTCATGGTGGAAAACTCGCAATATGAAAATAATCTGCATTTAATTTGTTTGCCTTATTAGTGCTAAATGTGAAACTTTCTAAACAGACTCCTATTCATTCTGCAAATGAACTCAATGAAAGTGAATGGAAGCAGCAGTTAATTGTGGAGGTCCCATACCTGTTGCATTCCTTACCTCAGCATACTCCCTCTTAAACACTAGCATTTATTATGTTCATTTGCTCAAGTTGTTAATTATTTTTCTGCTACAGGGTCCATTTGTTCCTTGATCAGTATTCTAGGGAAAGGTTAATCAGCTGGAGTGCAGGAAATAAAACTTACTATATCAGCTGTTTATCTCCTATTCACTAATCAAAAAATCATGAAATCAAAATATAATTTCCAACCTAAATTGTATACAATGACATAGGCAGAGAGAAATTTTGTATTGTTAATGCTGGTCTCACTCTTGAAAGAACAGCCCTTGCTGTAACCATGCACACATATCACATGTATTATTGTATATCACGAATGAGTAAACTACAGTTTTTTTATATATTTTTTTTATTCTAAAAGACAGTTTTTGTCTCCTTAAAGTGGTTCCTGTACTCTTTTCAAGGGAAACAGGCAGAATTTGACAACGACTTTAAGCCAGATACTTTGGTGTAGTTCATGACAGAGCTTGAGGCCAAAACTTGGCCCTTTCTTAACACGTACTGCTTAAATAGTCATCATGCCACCTGTGACATTTTACTTTCAGGAGGAACTGCAAAACAATAGTATTGTTTCCCCTGTAGCAAGATGTGCAGATTGAGTCTCTGTAAGTTTGTCGTAGTGACAACTGTCAAACTTATGAACCTGTTTTTGTTCTGCTAAATATTTTCATTTCCACTTGAAATGTTATTTTCCTAGTTTCAACACTTTTTATTAATTTTAGCTTTTCATATTTGAACTATGTCACTATTTCAATGTAATATTTCAATGTAGTTTTGCCTTGAAAAGTAACATGAACTTAGTCTGCAAAACTACCACTTCAACAGAATGTTTACATTTTGTTGTTATTTCATGAAATAAAACAAGATTGCTGGTTGAGAAAGATTAAGAAAGTACCAATAATCAGTAAATTATAAGCCTGCTTTTTGCACATGTATAATGCTGTTGTATTCCAAAGTACTGATTTGAAACTGCATAAAACCATATTTTGACCATATCATAAATATAATATATTCATTAATATCTTTATTTGGAAACCGTGAGAAAAATCTTGCTTCACATCCTGATGAATGACTGTCTGGCCAACCACCCACACACCCCCCAACACACACATATGTTGTCTAAAGTATAATTTGGCATGTGTTTATTTCTACTTCTTCAGTGCCTCACATTTCCTCGTGTTGATGATAATGTATGCTTAACCACTGATGCTGTGGTCCACCCCCAGTGCAAGATAACATACAGCATTAAGAAATGTTTACCAAGCCCCGGCATATATCAAAGCATTTTTGTCATTCTGAAGAACGTGCTAGAAAAACAACACAATGTACTGCACTGATTACACTAGATAAACTCTCTTTTCAGAAATGAAAACAAAATATGTTGGCAAAAACCTTTAGTCTGTAATTCAATTAAAAACATTTAAATTTTACAGACAGTCAAGTTTAGTGGTATAATAATTAATCACAGCCATACCATTTAATTTTGAATTTTAAAATATTGTCTCATTCTGTTTCTTATGCACATACACACACACACACACACACACACGCACACACACGCACACACCCACCCACACACACACACACACACACACACACACACACACACACACACACACACACACACACACACACGCACACACACAAGCACACGTATAGACACACCAGTCACTGACTTGACTAGCAGTCCTTCATATTGAGTTACTGCATGCTTTTCTTATAGAACTACTAGATTAACATTAAAGAAATGACTGTTGTCATGATGCTGATGATTATACAATGCTATTCAAAAACACGCATGCTGATTGGACAGCCCAACCAGAGTGCCCATTTTATATAGAGCATCTGCCAACAGAAAAAAGTCCAGCAGCTGAAGTACCATTGAGCAGCCAGACTTTCTATTGGCATATACCTGGGACAACCAAATATGAGAAAATCAAGTATGTTCTGCAAAACTAAAAAAACAGAATCATACATGATTTTCCTTGTATTTCTCCACTGTCCATTGTAAAATCCTGACTTTTTAAACTTAAAAAAACAACATCAACGGAGATTCACAGAAGATGTGGAAGAACACTAAAGTGCCACTATAGAAAGGCATTATTTAAGAAAGGTAAGCAATTTCTTTTTAAGTAATGCCATTGCATTAAAGCAGTAATCCACTCCTGTTTTTGCATATATCAGGATTCACCCATGATTAGCTTTGTTTAATCACTACAGCTTTGCCCTTGTGTTCAAACCACACCAACCATGGGTAAATCCTGATATACCCATGCACAGCCATGGATTGTTGCTTAAATACAGTCATTTGTTACCTTGATCTCATTCTCACTCCCTCTTTCTCTTTCCCCAAAACACTTTCATTGAAATCTCCCAATCTTCCCTCTTCAGCTATAGTTAAACAGAAAGCAAAGGTGCCTGAGGAGATGCACAAAAAATCCAACATTAACAAGGCTGCCAAACTGTTAAATATGGATACATGCTAGTCTGTACATATCTTAAAAATATCACTATCTCTGTCTTTCTAGAAATTATAGTTCTATACATACATAACACATTTTAATATTTTCTCTTTTATGAAGGTGTCATTATATCAACAACCCCATTTTCTCATCTAATACAGTTGATATGGTAAATTAAGGATTTAATGCAGACAGATACATTTTATATTTCTTTGCTGAGTAATGACTCATTTTCTGCAACCATACATTTTAATGACCTTAGTTACTTTGAGCAACATAAGCTGTAGCCCTGTACTTTCCTCACAAACAGATGTCTTGAAGTTAACAAGATATTGATACCCTTCTATGCTTGGAAAGATATATTTTTCTATTACTATCTGCACTTTAAGAGTACTGCGGTGGTGGTGCTGCGGTAGCGTTGTCGCCTCACAGTTATACGTTGCCTGTTCGATTCTCAGTTAGAGCTTCTTCTGTGTAGCGACATGCATGAATGGGCATTCCTTCGTTGAAGGTTGTGCGTTAGGCCCGGCAAGCCAGCACGTCAAAATCTACTGCCAATCACTGTGGCGACCCCTAACTGGGAAAAGCCGAAACAAACAAACTATCTGCACTTTAAGAAATCCAGTTTATATGTCATTTACAGGGTCCCCTTCAAAGGATCAAAATTGCAGAACATCGAACCTCTAATCATTGAGGACAAGAGGACTGAAATTCTGCAATATTGAACCCTGTGAATGGAGATCACCGTACATTGCAGAACGAGAACTTTACCATTCTGTTCACTGTAGTAGTGCGATTTGGGAGTTGGTATATTTAAGTAGCAGGGGGTGTGGGGGGTACAGGGTGGGGCTTTCCCCCCCGCAAAAAAGTTTTTACATTTAATTTTTTTTTTGGGGGGGGCAGTTCGATATTGCAGAATTTTGATCCTCTGGTCCTCGATGATCAGAGGTTCGATGTTCTGCAATTTCGATCCTTTGAAGGGGACTTCATTTACACTGGTATTGCTATAAACTTCAAATTGAAATGTTTTCAAAAGTAACATAAAAAACAACAACAACAGCAGCATGTTTTTGTTACCTGGGAAGATTTCAGACACTTCTGACAGCATCTTTTTCAGCTGCCTAAAACAGTTTTCTAAATTCTTTTCATGTAAATCCAGTTAATGGCAATGAATAATGAATACAGAGCAGCAATGCTTCTTTTCATGACAGACATTACATCAGATCTCATCATGCATGTTAGTATTTTATTTTTAAAACTGTTGTTTTGCAAAACTGCAGTAGAAAATTTAACATATCATGGCTATGAAACCATGAAAAGGGATAAATGAAGAAAATGTACAGAATGCAACTGTTTCTTCTGGCCTCAGACCTAGCAGAGCATCAGGAATCTGAGGCACATTAAACAAGAATCTTCAGTTCGTATAGGAATAAAATAAAATAAAATAATGCCATACCAGATGCCACAAAGGACCTTTAAAAGTAATTAATGGCAGTTTAAGCTTTTCATTCCACAAGAACCAGACATTCATCAGAAACATTGTATCTAACGTTATCTTCCATTTAAAAGCCTTAAAGTGCCAAAACATGCTTCCATTTAAAGAGATACCACTTCTACAAGCATCACATAGAAAACATTACCAAATAAAAATAATCAGTAAATAAATAACTGTGTATAAATGTAAACAATTAAAAAAATCAATTAAAATTCATTTAAAAATTCATATTTTAGCAGCTATAAGGTAGCTAACACTGCTATCAGAACCCCTTATCAGCTACTTTAAGGCTCTTAACAAAGGGTGTCCAATCCTACTGTGTAATGTTACTATCAATACAAATGGTAGTTTGACCAAGAACAAGGCTGTTAGAAGTGGCCCACAATATCACCAAATAAATATTAAGTACTCTCAGAACTTAAATATCTCTAGAGAGATCAGCCACAATGAAAGGTTTAAACATATTTAGTAATAAATAATAAAAGAACAAGAAAATGATCAGTATATATTTACAGTGACACCAGAGTTCAAAATCACAGGAAATATTTAAAGGACTTTGCAGGACAGCCTGAAATAAATAAAGAAAACATCTAAACTATGCTTCACTATAGTCCTGACTGAATCTTAGAGAATTACTATATCCTCGTTAACTTACTTAACAGCAAGGCAGATGTTGTGAATGGTTCTTGTCAGGTCCAAGACAGAATACAGAATGCTGTGTTTACATTTTAAGCACAAACACTTTATAAAATAGATTTTCAACACACATGTCTGTACAAACCTAATTTGATATACACATGACATACAGTTCTAATACAGTTGTAACACAAGCATCTTATATGAATCATGTTGATATTCACAGATGACATATAATTATTTACAAAATTCCAGATAGCTGGGCTGGCAGTATCTCCCTTTGTCACAGAAAGCACCGCGGCCATACCGGGTTATAATGCCTTCCACACAGTCAGACCACAAACTGAAAGAGCTAAAGGAGGTGGAGCATCAATATTCATCAAAGATACATACACCTGTAGATTGGTTACACAAAATGATTCCCTTGAACTAGTCCAGGTCCAACTGACTGTAGGCAAGACTCCTCTCCGAGTTATTGCCAGTTATAGGACCCTGTACATGAATCAGAATACCCACGCTGCATACTTGGATCTATTTGAATCACTCAAGATACAACCATACACCCTGTTTGTAGGTGACTTTAACTACCCATTCATAGACTGGATAAATTATACATGTACTAACACACTTACCCAAAGGTTCTTGGACTTCATTGACTCCAGTGCCCTGGACCAGTTGGTCACATATCCCCCAAAGCATCCCTACCATCTGCCCTCCACCTAGTATCTCCAAGGAGCAGGTAGTAAACACTCTCTCCAAAGCCAAAAACACACACTGGTTACTCTTTATAACCATAGTCTAAACCAGTGGTCTCAAACTCAAGGGAGCATGAGGGCCGCAAATGACCCCAAGAATGTTTTGGGGGGGTGCAAGTCCAAGTCATCCATAAACTATATATTTTTTTAAATTAGCAAAAAAGTAATTTACAACAGACCAATAGTATTCTATTATATTAGTTTCAAATATTCTAGTAATTGCACCTAAGTCTATGACAGAGTATTTGTTGTCCATGAAAATTATTGCCTTTCTTCATTTTGACTGCTTAGCTGACAACATTTTGCAGAGACCAGGATGTCAATATTAGGCTTTATGTCATGTGAAGCAGCCACTCGCGTGGTAGCTGTTAAGTGTTCCATCAGTCAGCCTTTACCAGAAAACGGATTTGTTGAGCTTCATAGATGAAAAAAACTGTTCACAAATGTATGTACTGCCAAACATCGCAAGGATTTGAGCAGCCATAGAGAAAAGCTTTGGAAACTTATCTCGACTCATATACTTATAAAGATCTGGAACGCCAGCATCTATGTACTTCTGTTTCAGAACCCTATCACACTGAAGTTCCAACAACTCCATCTGGAATTCTTCAGAGACAGTGTCAACACCAATGGAAAAAGGTGTTGTAAAGATAACAAATACGGGTTGTAGTGTCTCGAAATCCTGAAACTGACGGTCAAATTCTGCTCGCAATTTGCTGACTGCTTCGGAATATTCTTTCAAGAACTGTTTTTTGACTGTTCCGAGTGACAGTAAGGCTGAAAAATGAGCTAGGTTACCATCCATCATCTGTTTCACCCGCAGGGAAAGTTTACATCTGAAAGCCTTGACATTGTCATACATCCGTGTTACTGTGTGTTTTGTGCCCTGGAGCTTGAGGTTGAGTTCATTAAGATGTTGTGTAATATACATCAGAAAAGCAAGGTTAGATATGAAAAATGGATCAGCTAGCTGAGGAATTTCATTTTTTTTCATTGCCATGAAGACTGCTATTTCCTGTCGAAGTGCAAAGAATCTTTTCAGCACACTTCCCCTACTTAGCCATATGACTTCGGTGTGATAGAGTAATTCTCCATATTCGGTATCAAGTTTAGAAAGAAAGTCATTAAACTGGCAGTGATTTAGACCTCTTTGCATGTATAAAGTTAATCACCTTAACAACAACATCCCTGACTTCCTTAATTTGGAGACTTTTTCCACACAATGCTTCCTGGGGCAAAATGCAGTGAATTGCAATGAAGGTGTGAGCGACACCAACACTGTTGAGCTTTGCTTTCAGTAACTCAACAACACCAACTTTTTCAGAACACATTGAGGGTGCACCATCAGTTGCTACCGAAACAAGCTTATCCCATGGCAATTCTGACTTTTCTATACATTTTTCAAGTTCGCCAAATATGTCACGTCCTATGGTTGTGCCTTTCAAAGGTAACAGGTCTAGTAATTCTTCCATAACATTCAAGTTCCTGTCCACACCTCGAATGAACACAGCACAGTATGCAGTATCTCTTATGCCAGTCCTCTCATCAAGGGCAACTGAAAATGCTTCAAACTGTTTTACAGCTACAAGTAGCTGCTGGTGTACATTACTAGCAAGTTCAGTAATTCTGCTGCCCACTATATTTGCAGACAAACCTATACCTTCAAACAATTTCTTCTTGTCTGGGCAAAGAATTTTGCTTGGTTTTATGAAGCAGTCTTTAATGAACTGGCTTTCAGTGAATGGACGGCATGACTTCATGATCATTTCACTGATAAAGCTTACTTGTACTGAATCTTTGCTCGTTTTAAGGTTTTTGAAGATGTTTCACTGCTTGGCAAAGGCTGATTTTAGTTGACGAACTTTCTCTTCCCTCACTTTGCCTGTAATCACATCATATTCATTACCATGCATAGTTTCATAATGTCTCTGTACATTGTATTCCTTTTTAATGGAAACAGATTGATAGCAGATTAGGCATTTGATTTAACTATTCAACTCAGTGAAAAAATATAATTTTTCCCACTTCTCTTGGAAAACATGCTTTTCATCTACAATATTTCGTTTCTTTGACGACAACATCGCTAATACTCACTTATAATACTAGTCTGCAATAAACAAACATACAAAGAAAATGATATCTACTGAAACAAACACTTCCTTAGTAACAGATGATGACCACAGATACGTATTCTCTCTCTCTCACTCTCAGTTCCATTCCTGCCACAAAATAACCTCCAAATGCTTTCTAATTTTTAATCGATATTATAAACTTTTGTTATGCTTACATACATGCACACATACACACAATAATCTTTGGGTAATTAACTCACACTATCCTGAGTTCCCTAAGACAGCCATAAAGCACCAGGGACAAAGATATCCAGCAGCTGGTGCAGACTGCAGAGATAACGGGCATCTACCAAGTCGGACATTCCTGGTAATCAAATGTCAATAAATAAGTTAATATATTCCTATCCAACAGATTTTAGGTTGCTGTACCCATTTTATTCCATCACTCACACATTTGTGAATCCTGGGTTGTACAAGGGGATATGAGTTATGTAGGGTTCTCTATACTGGGAGTCTTCTAGGTAAGCAATAGTTTATGATGCAAGAACTCCAGGGCTCGGTCCATATTCCTGAATTGCATGCATTCTTGTAATTCACAGTCCAGTATCCATGCTGTGCACACATCCCTTGTTGGATGTGATGCTTCACTTTTAATACCTGAGTTGCAATCCACAAACTTGCCCACAGCCGGTCCATCAGTAGTTTGTCAAAGTATGCACAAGCACTTTACTGACACACAAACAAATTATTTCCCCCAGCAACCACTTCAGTAGCTTTCCCAAGCATGCACAAGCACCAAAATGAAACACTCCCCCAACCAATCCCTTCATCAGTATGTCAAAGTATGCACAAGTAGTAAAATACAACATTTTATTTTACCCAGCAATCAATAATCCCTTCATAAGCATGTCTAAGTATGCACAAACACCAAAATGACACATTTTGCCTGGCAGTCACATCAGCAGTTTGTCAAGTATGCACAGCTACCAAAATGAAACATTTCCCCACTGATCCCTTCATCAGCATGTCTAAGTGTGCACAAGCACTAAATTTACTAAACTGACACCGAACTCATTGGTATGACACCTCCCTTGTCATACGAATGAGTCAGGTGGAGAAATTATACGGCTGCTCTTACCATCTCTTTCTCTATTGTAGGGAGAATGCTGAATATTTCATGAACACATACAAGCATCACCACACTAATATTGCTGCATGCCTGTCGAGTCTGGAGGTGGTGGTGGTGAAGAAGTGGTCAAAATGAAAAACAATCACAACCCCATTCATTGGAATGGTGCTGTACTAGAATGCCATATCTCTTTTTTATGAATAAAACCATCAGTAGAACAACAGTTTATAACTGATAAATAATAAAACAAAGCAAACTGAGTAATGTAAACAGTTTAATGAAAAACAATGCTTTCAGGTCACCGATGAAGGGGTGGTGACCTGAAAGCTTTGTTTTTCATTAAGCTGTTACATTACTCAGTTCTCTTTGTTTTATATCTCTTTTTTATCACAACCTCCCAAAATCACCCTATCTTTGGTAAAATACAGAGAATCTGCTTGCAGCACAGGGTGCCAAACCAGCCAACATAACTGTTCAGAGAGATCTGCGTTTGGTGCCCTGTGGTGCAAGCAGATTCTCTGTATTTTACCAAAGGTTGGAAGAGAATAAGAGAACAACTAGAAATGCAGTAACAGCTTACATCAGGAACTCTCCACTCACAGAATTTGAGGGTCAGTCTGCTGGAAAGAGATGATCGGAAAAACACTCAAAAGCCAGTTCCACTCCTCTATGCATGGAAATGCATAGAAATGAATTGACTAAACAAAACATGCCTAATTTGAGAAGGAGATGCCATTGGAGGAGGAAAAAAACACCTGACTGCAACCTCCAATCACATCTCCACTCTATTAGGCATGTTTAGTGACGGAAACAATGCAGGACGTATGTCATACACTGGGAGAAGTTGTGGGGGGGACAAAAAAAAACTACCACACAACCTCAGTAAGTGTTCACAGGCCACAGAAAACTACTTTGTGGGCTGCATGCAGCCCGTGGGCCACATGTTTGAGACCCTAGGTCTAAGTACTGGTTTTGTACCTGCTGAATGGAAAACAGCAACCGTCATCCTGTTACATAAAGGAGGCACCTCCACAGACCCTGGTAACTGTAGACCCATAAGCCTAACCAGCCTAATCTGCAAGGTTATGGAAAGAATAATTATGGACCTCATCAACAAAGATATAGGAGACCTCCAAATTCTTGAACTGACCCAGTTTGGCTTCATTAAAGGGAAATCCTGCCTCTTGAACTTGGTGGTCACCAAAACCCTGGATGAAGGCAAATCCATGCATATGGCCTACCAAGACCTGGTCAAGGCCTTTGACACTATTCTCCACTCAAGCATCATTGATAAACTCACCCAGATAGAGAGCAACCTGTATATTGTCAGGTGGGTTGCAAAATGGCTCACCGATAGAATCCACACAGTAAAAATAGGTGATGCTACCTCCACTAGCAGATCCATAACCAGTGGTGTTCCACAGGGATCTGTGCTGGGGCCCCTATTATTTGGAATCTCCTTCGCAGATGTACAGGCTAAAACAAAAGACCTAGCACTGACAAAGTTTGCTGATAATTACAAACTAAGTGCAGTTATCGAGTCCCCAAACAATGTCAACATTCTACAAGAAGGACTTACACAGTCAAACGGCTGGTGCCAAAGTCATGGATTAAAACTCAATGCAAAAAAATGCATTATCATCCCCTTCAGCAAGGGTGACATCCCTGCAGATTACAACATTAATAACAACACTTTAAGCATGAAATGTGGGC
This sequence comes from Protopterus annectens, assembly GCF_019279795.1. Taxonomy (NCBI): domain Eukaryota; kingdom Metazoa; phylum Chordata; order Ceratodontiformes; family Protopteridae; genus Protopterus; species Protopterus annectens. The sequence goes on from NC_056733.1 coordinate 1,525,313,368, forward strand.
ACACAGGTTGGCAGCAACCTTTCCTTTAACCTCCATGTCTCTACAGTGGTAAGAAAGGCTTTCTACATCACTCATCTCATAAGTACAGGCATTGCATCCAGAACAAAAGAGGTTATAACCCTCCTGTACCCTCACTCATCAGAGGAATAATAGAGCACAATGCTACCTTTGATATGTACCTTACCAGACACCTGCAGAAAATGGAAAAACCTCAAAGGTTTCTTACAAGAAAATTCAGGGTCTTCAGCATATGTCATACCTTGACAGACTGAACTCACTGTCACTATACACTGTGTCTTACAGAGTACTCAGAGGTGACCTCTTCCTTTCACATAAAGCAATCTCAGATCCTGCTCTAATGGAAATGCTGCCCATTTGTAAATCAAATGGTATAAAATGCACTTGCTCTAGGGAACTCATCCAGGACTTGCTGGAGAGGCAGATATGCCTCACAGAGGTTACCTCTCCTCAGGAGCAAACTTCCAATTCAGGTGAAGCAGAGCCCTTCACTGACCCTATTTAAGCATAATTTAGATGACTGGATGGGAAACTGCAAATTCACCCCAGGAGTTTCACCTGTGTCCCTCTTGGACAGGGGCCGTAGTTGTTGACTTAGTTCCGCTTAATACCTTCATATTCCTGGGAACAGGGGTTATACTTGGCTAGGCTTGCAAGGGCCCTAGGGCCATTAGCCTAGTTACCTACTATGATCCTATGATAGTTAGTATGTCTAGTCTCAAAAATCCATTTCATGACATCTTCCAAAAAATGTATTAGATACCCCTGGTCCTTAAACAGGGTACAAAGTTTTTCAGTCTCTTGAACAAAAATAGGGTCCTCAGATACCAGTCTACTAAGCCTAAAAAATTGTTCTTTGACAATATTCCTTTTCTGTCACAAGGAGTTCTGGCTGGTAAAGTGCAGGTAGGCATTCGAAAATGTCTCCTTCTGATATATGTTAGACTCATATCTGCCAGTGGACACATTTTTGTACACCGTGATATCCAAAATATTAATTGAACTGTCACACGCCTGAAAAGTAAAATGTAAACAAAACTGGTGGAGTGGTTGAGGAAGTCAATAAATAACTCCAAATCTTTATGACTCCCTTTCCATAAAATAAAAATATCATCCAGGTACCTCAAATAGACCTTGACTATGGAAAAGAGGGGTGGATTTCCCAATGCTATGATACCATGTTCGTAAAAACAGGGGCTGAAGCTGCTCACACCACAACACCCCTGTGCTGCTTGTAATATTACCCCTCATAATAAACAAAATTGTTTGTAAGTTTTTGTCACTGTGAACATTAAGGATTTTTGTTCCATTATCCCATGCAAGGAAGGTTTGGAATTGTTCTTGGAGGCCTGGTGATGGATACCCAGCTTGAGCATGTTGAGATGAGTTTGGTTTATCAATGTATGGAACTTGTCCTTACAAACAATTTTGTTTATTTACATTGATAAACCAAACTCATCTCAACATAGTCAAGCTGGGTAACCATCACCAGGCCTCCAAGAACAATTCCAAACCTTCCTTGCATGGGATAATGGAAAATAAATCCTTAATGTTCACAGTGACAAAAATGGCCTCAGGTAGAAAAACAATATCAGCAATGGTCTGAAGGAAAATGCCAAAAGTCCTTCAGCAGGTGTTTTTTCCTTCTGAAAAAGATTTTTAACTTAAAATCCACCAGTTTTGCCAATGGTTCGGTCTTAGAACCAGCTGAAGCCACAGTGGGTCTCAAAGGGGGGGGGGGGGGGTCAGTCACTGATTTGTGTATTTTTGGAATTCCAAAAATCCACAGAACTCAAGGATTTTTAACCTCCAGGAATTCCCTCATCCTCGGTGGAATATCAAAAGTAATAAATCCTCCAGTGCCAAATCAATGCCATGATAGGCTATGGTAATCTCATTCTGTGAGACTTTTGTAAAATAGTCCCCGTTGTTTAGATATTTTAGCATTTTGGAAGAATACATATGGCGGTCCATAATCACCCCCCCCCCCCAATCAGGATTCATCACATGCAGGTTTTTGTCATTAGACAGTTTAAATAAGAGATTTCTTTCTTCAGTTGTAAGATTGTAAAAATCTACTCTTCTTTTTATAGCACCATTCCCTAATGCTGTTTTCATAGAATTGCTCAAACAACCCTATAGATGGTGCTAAGCGTAGGTTAAAAATACTACTTCTTCCCAAACCACCATCAAAAATATTCTCAGTTTTAGATGACATTATGCATTTTAAATTTAGCTTTCTAGTACAAAGCTTCAGTTCTATGAGGGTATCCACAACATTAGGTTGGCTTGAAGACATGAATTTAAATCCCTTTTGAAACAATGAGCCAAAGACAAGAGTAATAGATAACAAGGAGAAGTTATTAATGGTACATCCACCCAAATCAAAAACAGTACCTTGCTTTATCATGGATGAATCCTCAGAAAAGTCTAATTGCATATTTGCCAGTTCCGATAACCCCTCGGGTGAAAATTCTGTCTCAAATATGCAAGTTGAGGATCAGCGGTATTGTGCAGCTGCCTCACTTACATTTCTCCTCCAGGCTCTTGGAACTCTGGGATTACCCATTCCCCCCTAAAAATGGACATTTTGACCATCACCTCTTCCATCGCTCTCCATACCAACAGTTTCATCATAATCTGAGGCTTCATAACCACCCCTACCATTAAGAGTTGGATAGGCTGTCTTTTTTTTGTATTCATTCTCATCTCTGACAATTTTCTTCTGCTTACGTTTAAACGCTGAAGCCTTGTTTGCTTGACCCTATGTAAAGCACCACAGAAATCATCCAAGTGATAAGGAAACATTGAGTCCTTTCTAATGTTATCATTGAGGTTCTTAATTTCAACGTCAAGTTGTTACTACTGCTGTAAATTTTCTTTAACTATAATCTGCATCATCTCAATGTCCATCCAATCAAATAGGTCCAATAATCCATGATGAAAAAAGGACCCTGATACCACACCATTGGGATATTTAAAATATGTAGTCCTCTCAGACCCTTTCTATTCTTAATAGAAAAATTTAAAAAAGAATTATTCATAAGAAAGTTTTTATATTTTATTAATAGCTTCTCAAATCTTGTAATGCCATCAACCAAAGTACCGTTAAAGATACCCCTTGGACTTGCACTGTCAACACCATACTCCACAGTATTATCTCTGAAACTGTGCTTAGACACAAACAAAACCTGAACATCAAAATTGGCAAAATCAGCAGTATGGGGTTAAAAATCTCTCTCATTAGTAAATAAATGTGAGGAAATAGCCAGAGGTGAACCCTCAGAATGAACCTCTGCAGCATAAGACTTTTTGCCAGGAGCCTGCTCCAAGGCAGAAATATTCTCGCTATTAGTAGCAGTGTTCATTGTAGATAAAGCTGCCATTAAAGTACAACTCTGCTCTTTCATCTGATCCATGCAATAAATGAGCGGAGAAAGGTTAACTGGTGTACTTGCAGTGTTGCCATTACTGTTAAAACTCATGCTAGGTCCAAGAAACAGGTCTATTTGTGACATGCCGGAATATCAGTAAATCCAAAACTAAGTAACCCAACATCCACACAGTGTCAACATACAACAAAATAAAGAAAATAAAAAAATGCCATACCAGATGCCACAAAGAACCTTTAAGAGTATTTAATAACAGTTTAAGCATGTTCATTCCACAAGAACTGGTAATTCATCAGAGACATTGTATCCAGCTGTATCTTCCATTTAAAAAGCCTTAAAGGTGCCAAAACATACTTCCATTTAAAGATATTCCACTCTTAAAACATCACATAGCGAACATTACCTAATAAAAATCATCAGTAATTATCATAATAAACAAAATTGTTTGTAAGGACAAGTTCCATATATTGATATACCAAACTTGTCTCAACAGGAGGGGTGACTAAGAGCTCATGGTTGAACAGAAGGAATTATTCTGGCAACTGTTGTTTAATGCTTGTAACCCTCCTGGAATTAATGCTGTAACCTCAATTAAGCCCATTATTTTTGCTCAAATTATTTTTATTTTGATGAAATAACACAATAATTTAGTGCATTCATAACATTCAATAACTATTTACAGTATTTACATTCAGCCTGACAAAAAGGATTCAGATAAAAACATTTGTACTTAAATAATATGTTAATATATAAACTATGATAGGTAGGAAGAGTTTGGTTTCATCTGTAGGGTATCAATCAAATTCAAAACTTTCCTACATGGACTATTAACCAGTGGCTTAGGAAAAGTTCTTAACTCTTTAGTTCTTTTCTCCATTAGTATGCATTTCTTCAGTGATAACAGGAATTCCTCCATTGCGGGTGCTACATTAGAGTTCCATCTTCTAGTTATACATTTTCTGGCTATTGTTAACATTGTCCACAACAAATATAGGTCATCTTTCTTCATATTATTACTATTAACAACATTCAATAAAATTAAAGACTTTGTCAAAACAAATATATCAGTATAGATAGCTTGAAGAAATTTGTTAATCTCATTCCAATATGGTTTAATATTAGTACAGTCATAAAAATATGAGACCAGTCAGCATTAGTGGACAGATGACATCTCCAATATAACTTGCTGTTTGAAGGGTTCATTTTTGAGAGTTTCTCAGTTGTCAAAAAGGATCTGTGTAGAAATTTTGAATGAAAAATCCTCCAGAATTGTGAATAAGAAGTTAGTTTAACTGAAAATAAAATGTTTGTTTTATCTTCCATTGATAATGATACTTGAAACCCTTTAGTTAGGTATTGCCAGTAAGAATCTTTAGTAGCTGTCTTATAGACAATTAATGCATTCTATTGATATGATAATTCATTCTTAACATTGATATTATTATATAGAATTCCAGAAATCCAGTTTATAATTTTTGGTATGGTTTTGAAGGATGAGTTATGTATTATTCTACACAGATCCTTAGTGTATGCTGTGACACTCTGAAGACCCAACCAGTCATTAGGGGATTAGGCCATAGGTTGACAATATACTTTGTGTGTTCAAAGCTTGTTGGTTTTCAATACATCACAACCAACAAAATAGGTTACTATTTTCCCATAAACCAAATATCTCTCTATGTGTTTTATCAGGGAAATCCCTTGTAATAGTAAATGGTATTAAGAATCTATGCCACAGTTTTATATCTAGATTTGTGTTAATGAATTTTCTAAACACATCTCAAATACTGTTTATTAGTGTTAGTTTAGTTAATTTTGTAGTACTATACTGTAAATTTAAACTTAAATAGTACCATATCTTATCTTTGTCAGTTACCAAAGCATTTTTTGATAAATAATTTTCATTCATTAGTATAATGGAGTGTAACTGTTTCCAATTGGAAGAGTATCTAGGATTTATCCAATTCATCACTATTTTAATTATAGATGCCTTTATGTAAGTTTCAATCTCTGGGAATTTTAACCCCCCTTGTTCCCATCTTCTGATATGATAATATGCCACTCTATTTCTTTTGGGGTACCATAGGAATTTCTTCAGAGTTGAAGTGATTTCTTTAAGGATTTTCTTTCCTGGTAGAAGTATAAGGGCTTGTGCTATACATAATATTTTAAGTAACAAAACCATTTTTATCAGTTGTAACCTATCATCAAATGTTATAAACAAATTATTCCATTTACCAGTCACAAATACAGGCACCACCAGGAGGCTGACAAAGTCTCAAATCCAAACAAGGCTCGAAAAGAACAGCTGTTTATTCAATAAATACACATAAATGCAACACTCTGGTGCCTGTATTTGTGACTGGTTGCTGCTTTGTGTTTTTTTCAGGCACCTTGCCTCATTGTTTACTTAAATTATTCCATTTGCTTATTAATGTCTTGATTAAGTCTATGGTTTTAGCATAGTTAAGCTGTAAGGTTTCCTCTATATTCTTACCTAGGACTATTCCTAAATAGTCTAGAGTTGAAACTTGCTTTCCAATAATATGATTAACTGGAACCTGTATGTTCTTTTTTTATTTAATAATAAATATTTTTATTTAGATTTGTTGAAGGAGAGTCCTGAGATCTTTTGGAAATTTGTTGTTACTATATCCACTTCACCTAACACTTCCTTAGAAAAAAATACGCCTGGTACCACCACAGCTCTTCAAATTCACGATCTTTTATTAAAACAATTGGCAGTTCAAATCAGTAGTGTAAGCGCTTTCAGGTTACTCCAAAAACCCTTCATCAGACATATTCAGTAACATTTCTCATCATTTAAATATAAGAAAAAGGCGCCAAAAAGTTTAACTCAATTAGTTTATATACCTAAACTCACCAACAGATGGTAGCATTTCATCAAAAATTCAATTATTATAATGCATTCAATAGAAATGAATATCTGAAAGTCTTATCATATGTATAACAAAACATACACATAGAGATATATTTAATATATTCATGATACATATAAAAATATAAAAAATATATAAAAAATATGTAACCTTTGTATCTCATGAACTAAAATACATATATAATGTGAAAATGCACTTGTGTAATATCTAAAGGCTGATTTTCTCCTGGGTACATAATTAGTGTTTTAAAGGTCTATCTCTCAGGAAAGGTTTAATAGAAACCCTATCATTCAGCCCCTTTCCTTTATCCGACTGCATCCTAATTATCCATTTAATTTCATGTTGTTCTGTGTGATTCTTGATGTTTCCTAGTCTCTTACTCCTGTTAACTAGTTCTATTACTGTGAATTTAAACTTATGACTTAAATCATTGTCAAGTGTGTGTTTAGCCAAAGCATTTGTTTCATCCTCCCGATTAATAGCATAGAGGTGTTCCCTCACACTTTCTCTTAAGGTTCTATTAGTTTTACCTATATAGTACCTTGTACATTTCTCACAACTAGCTCAATAGATGAGGTCACTAGATTTACAATCCGCATAATGTTTAAAGACATATGTCCTACCATTCTCTGGATGTGTGAAGCTACTAGAACCAGACATGTAAGAACACTGATTGCAGTTCCTACAAGGAAAAGTTCCATGTCTACTAGAAGTCACCCTACCCATATTATTTTCTTCATAGCATAGTAACCTTTTTAGGAATTTACTATTGTTATAACTATATCTGGGATTAAAGCCAACAATAGTGCATATCTCTTCACTAGTGGTCAAAATGGCCCAATTTTTTGTTATCACTTTATCATTTTATTATTGTTAGAATATGATATATTCAGTCTTATTTGTTCATTAGTATGAGTCAACTGCGTATCTATTTGTGTTAATATTGCTGCATTAGTGTCTCTTTTTCTAACATAAGGTTTTCCTTTTCCTAATCTGTCTACCTTATTCATATCCTTCAATATCCCAGCTTCTTGATTGGAATATTCCCTTGCAACAAATTCATCACTTAGGAGATTCAGTGCTTGTTCACATATTGTATCGTCACTAGTTAAATTAGATACTCTCCTTCCTTGATTGATTGCTATATTCTGATAGATATGCTTTGGGTACATACTTGTGCAGTGAAGCAAACCATTTTTCCTACAGCCCTTTCTGTATAATCTGGTTGTAAATCTATCATTCTCTTTATTAATAAGTACATCTAGAAACTCAGTTCCTGTTTTTGACCATTTCCCTTCAAATTTCAAGAAATTAGTGGTTTGATTTATATATTCAATGAATGCTTGCAGATCAACCTCACTCCCTTCCCATAGGAAAAAGATAGCACCCACAAATCTCTTGTAGTATTTAATTTTATTTCCATATTCTGTATCTAAAATGTACATTTTCTCACACTGGGCCATGACCAAATTTGCATACGAATTTGCACAAGGTGTTCCCATGGCAACTCCCTTTTTTTGTAGATAATATTCATTACCATACATAAAAATATTGTTTTCTAAAACTAACTCCAACAGCAACATACACCTCGTTCTAATCAAACTTGTCATATTCCTTGCACATAATATTTGCCTTAAAAATTCAAGGCCTTTTTCATTAGGTATCATCGTGAATAAAGATTTCACATCTAATGTTACAAGCCAAATATTTGATAAATCCATCATATTATGTGTATAGTCTGACATGCTTTTAAGAAATTCCTGAGTGTCTCTAGTTATTGTATTAATAGTTTGTACTATTTCCTTAAGCTGTTTTTCTATATATATCGAAAGTGGCTCTGTTAGTTAACCTCTACTAGAGACTATAAGTTTCAACTTAGGGTTATGTATGTTTTTGTGAATTTTTGGTAGCCCTCTAAAGACCGGGATAGTAGGTAACTCAACTAAAAAATATTTATACAAATCATGGTCAATTACCTCACACATCAATAAATCATAAAGATTGCTAATTATTTTATTTAATTGTATACCATTTATCAATCGATAGGTGTCATCATTCAGCATTGATCGAATCACACTTTCATAATAGCATTTATACAATACATGACTTTATAATAACTGAAAACATGACATCTGAAACATAAATAATATCTATTATACAACGACCCCCCCATTAATATTCCAAAACGTGCACGCTGATTGGTCAGCATGCACGTTGTAAATCAGACTTATACTAATGGAAAAAGGTCCGGTCGCCCGGACTTCTCCCATTAGTATAAGTCTTTTTTTACAATAACAGAGAACGCAAGATCTCCGTTACTTTTTAGACACTATCTCGCTATGTTAAAGGAGTTTAACATAGCGAGACAGCTTTAAAAAAGTAACGGAGATCTTCCTTTCTCCATTGCTTGTTTTAAAGCTGTCTCGCTATGTTAAACACCTTTAACATAGCGAGACACTTTGTAAAAAGCACCGGAGATCTTGCTTTCTCCATTGCTTCCAACCACAGCTCTGATGTACTGCATAAGCATACGCATGTACAGTACATCAGAACTGCCGCAGAATACCAGACAGCTGCGGAAGGGCAGCAAGGAGGCATTATACAATGCCATTATTTAAGAAAAGTAAGTATTTTTTTTCTTAAATAATGCCATTGTATAATAGCAATAACCCACTTTTGGGTGTTGGGTAATGCTGGATTTACCCACGGTTGTCTTTGTTTGGCCACTCGGGCTTCGCCCTCGTGACCAAACCACACCAACCATGGGTAAATCCAGCATTACCCACACCCAGTAGTGGGTTATTGCTATAAGATACAATAAGAAAATCAACATATTAGATACAAAGTAATTATAGTTCAATCAAAATTATTCACACATATATTTGCTATGATTTAGTATGGTATTTGAGTATCCTTACAGTTATTACCATTAGTCATAAGCATTTCCTGTAAATGTATGAGCCTATACTAAACACTTGCTAACTGCATAGGAAAGTTATTTGTAAAGATCTATTTATAAAAAACTCCAATATATTCACTAGAAATAGTGGCTATAATTAACTGTTTAGAAGACAAAATAACATTTCTGTATATATTTCATCACAAAATCTAGTCACTTTTATAAAAGGGAACCCTGAATATGTTTGCAGACAGTGTAGCTTATAATTCTTGTAAAAGAAGCCTACTATGCTATATTAACCAATCAGATACTTGACATTCACAATTAGGCTTGCATATACACATTAGACGTAATGTAATCTGATCTGCATGCATAGAATGCATGATGTCACGAGCTAAGTTAAGAAAGCTTCACTTCTTAAATTTCAAACTGACATTTTCTCGCCCAGCACACTACACAGTACAGTTTCCTGACCTCACTTCAACTGTATCACAAAGACTGCTTATTTACAGTAACAAATGAAAAGTTTAACTGTCAAATACTTCCAGTTAGTAAATTAACATTCAATACACAAGAAATCACCTCCGGATATTACAAATCATACAACACAGATAAAAAAAAAAAAAACAGTTTCATACAGTCTTTCCCATAACTAAACTCTATATAACCGGCATATTTAGACCATCCGAAACAGTTATTTAAAAGCATTCTAAAAAAAAAGAACACACCTCTCCCATTACATAAAAACTTTCAGATCCCAGCTAAAGCTTCTAATTAATAGGCAGAACAGTCCATAAATTCATGTCGTCATTAAGCAATAACTGATGACGTGGTATGGTATATTGAAGATTTATCCACGGTTGGTGTGGTTTAATATTGAGGGTGAAGCCCGAGTGATTAAACAAAGGCAACCGTGGGTAATTCTTCAATACACCCCAACCATGGAATCAGTTATTGCTATTATACAATGACATTTTAAGAAAAAAAATACTTACTTTTCTTAAATAATGTCTTTGTATAATGGTGGCTTGCTGTTCTTCTGCCGGTTGTGGTATACTGCTTCTGCGTTATGATGTACTGCGCATGCGAATAGGATTTGCATTCCCACGCATACCCAGTACATCAATGGTTTGAAACTGAAGCAACAGATAAAAGAAAGTCTCCACTGCTCCGTTTTCTCTCTCTCTCTTTTTTTTTTAATGTAAAAAAAAAAGTTTTGGGGCAGTTTATACCAACAGAAAAAAGTCCGGGTGACCAGACCTTTTTTCCATTGGTATATTGTGGGATTTACAACAGGTACGCTGGTTGGGCTGGCCAAAACGAAATGAATCCAAAAGGCTACTAGTGGAATCACAAAGACGCTGGAGACGTGAATAAATTCCACACTTTAATGAAGGTTTAGCGCTTTCATCTAGTACAACTAGACTTCATCAGAACTTCTCCTTGAAAAGAACCAGACACCAGGCAGAGTAAGGTTATAAGCACTTCCGTTCCCTTTATTCACACTCAATACAAATGGAACTTCACTCAAGGAGAAGTTCTGATGAAGTCTAGTTGTACTAGATGAAAGCGCTAAACCTTCATTAAAGTGTGGAATTTATTCACGTCTCCAGCGTCTTTGTGATTCCGCTAGTAGCCTTTTGGATTCATTTCGTTTTGGTTGTAGTGGCTACTTGGACTTTTTTACTATTGGTTGGGCTGGCCAATCAGCATGCACATTTTTGAATATTAATAGGGAGACATTGTATAATTCTTATTTTAAATACAAAGTTATTTTCTCAAGCAAGCACTTACCAGAAACACACAGGAAACATAACTTGTAACCATTTAAAAACCTTGTGCCATAAAACATACAAGCATATAACTGTCAGAGACCCAATTTATGTCAAAAGCCGGCAAACAGCTTATTATTCACACAGGTACAATATTTATTCTGAAACAATCAGAAGTTATAAATATTTAAGGAACTAGTTAATATATACTAAATCATAGATATGCCCTGTTATCCCATGTATCCAAAGCAGTTTTGATAAATTAATCTAAGCAGTGACTATGCCTAATTAAGCCCATTTTGAGAACTAAAGCTGCTAAAATATGAATATTTAAATTAATTTTAATTGATTTTTTTAAATTATTCACATCTATACATAGTTATTTATTGATTAATTACTTACCCAGGTGACTATGCTTCTGATGGACTCCAGTACAGCCCCTCTCTGAAAAAGCCCTGAGTGATGTGTATTCTCCTGATCTTCTCATCTTGTGAGAAGTCAAATGGCAAAATTAGCTTCAGGGCCATGCTTCCAAAAGTACCTTGTGATGACAAATTGATTTTTTCCAACATATGTTATTAATTATGCAACTATAAATGTAAAGAGAGGGAGACAAAGTTGAGGTAAACTATGAAGAGGGGGGAGGAACAACCTCAGTCAGGCAAGTTGATTTTAAAATAAACAATCATATTATTTTTAATTCTAATTCAAAAAATATATAAGAAGTGCAATCATATTAAAAAAAAATAAAACTCTAAAGGTAAGCAGCATATCTGAAATGTATTTCTCATATACTTTGAAATTCTATAATAAATAATATATAAAATAACACAAACATACAAAGTGAAAGAGCAACATGGGAAGGGAGATGTGGTTGTCATATTTATTATTGTGTTGCAGTTAACTACTGACTATTTATTCAGAACCTGGAAGCAGAACTACTCTTATCCATTCCTCAGCATGGGATGATACAGATTAGTGTGTATTCTTTTTCTTAGAAGGATATTTTGCGATACAATTTTTTTACGCTTCTGTTATACAATTGCTTCCCAATGGCAACCCATAATTAGCACACCTTCAGATACTGGTGGAATAAGCAGTAAAATGTGTTTTGTGATAAGTACCTAATTCTTCCAAATTATTTGAATTATTTATTTATTTTCAAATTAATTTTTTTCCAGAAGGAAGGAAGTAAAAACACCATAGATGTATATTCAAGATCCTCAAACAGATTGATTACAGCTCCAACTTTTCACTGACAATAAGCTATATACATTTACTAGTGTACCTACAGTTAAGGACACATGGCTCAAGAACTTTCATGTATATGTTATCATTCACGTAGTTTTAATAAGTCTCTTTTGACAAATTCCTTACATCTTGTAGGATTAGCTTAGTCCATTCTAAAAGAGTTCTGTGCAACCTCGAAGTGTAGCTTCTAACCTTTTTATAATAATAGATTATATCTGTTTTGCTGAATTTAGATATTGTTTATGTAATGCCTTCATCAATGAATGCTAAACTCTGTATATCAACATGTGGATTTTAGTTGCTTTTTGCTTTTGCTTTGCCATTGTTTTTATATATACATTATACTTACATACCTGTTGTTATGGCTAAATAGAGTTTATTGGATTAACCCACTTATCATGTTGTCTGACATAGCAATGCTTTATGTATTGTGCAGACAGAGATTTATTTGTTTGAAATATGCTATGCTGAATTCTGATCACTATATTAAAACCTAAACTTTTTTCAGATTTGTGAGATGGCATGTAATTTTATTGAAACAAAATATCATAAATAATGAAACTGCAAATGCTGTTTCCTTGCTTTGCTGTCTTTAATGATTCTTTGGGCCACTGACAATACTGACTCAGCATTCAGCTATTCATCCCAGAATCTTAGACAATTTCTCTGTAAATTATTTAATATGGAATGTGTTATTGCTGATTTCAAGCATACTGTTGCACATATGAGAAGGAAAATGAAAGACACGAGACTGAAAATTGGTATATATATTTTGGTACATATTCTCTTTTGTTATGATTAAGTTGGTGTATGTTGATGGACAATCATACATTGTAGTGATAAGACTGTTTCAGCAAAGTAATGTGTCAGCATGTACGTTGATGGACCTTTTGAACCCAAAGTCAGACCCTTAGTAAGTAGTAAATATATGGAGATATGCAACGTTTACCACAGAGTCTGATAAAGTGGGCCTGTCTTTGCTAAAAAAAGCTGTGAAGATCAAGTATTTTATATACAAGACAGCCTCAATGAAATCAGGCTGTGCACCACTTGTATCTCTTATGTGGTATTGCAAATATAACGTGTTCATGAGGGGGATCAAAGAAACCATAATAGCAATTTATTACACTTTGCTATCAGTTTTGGGAGTGTCTAAGGGTGGTGAAAATGTGATGCAGAGAAGTTTAGGAAAGACTTGAGAAAAATGTCATCACATGATTTGATGACATTCTAGAATTTCTGAGCAACATCATGAAAATGATCTTCCCTTTCACTGGATTTGAATTAATGTGTGTTTAAATGTATTTTTAGTATCAATCATTGCCAAATGTGCCTCTAAAGAAATTTGAACCCCTATTTTGAAAAGCACTTTTTTCTTGGTTGAATTCTGATGACATACTCCATCATAAGGGAGTTATTCTGCTCTGCTTTATCAAGAAAAAGCAGCAGATTACCTGACTATAGGGTCACTGCCTCATGTCTCAGTTGTTTACATTCTTAAATATGCAAATCTTATCTGAAAGGATGAGCGAAAGATTCCATTAGAAGTTTAAAAAGAAGAGATAGGGCACTCTTTTTTGCACCTTACACTTTCCTAATTGTATTAGGTGTGTGGATAACATGTAACGAACTTGAGTACACAATTATAATTATTTTTGAAACACAGGTGGAAGATGAGAATGGGTCAATATATCACTGAGATACTCCCACTCAATGTTACTAAAGACATAATCAGTAAGGGTAAATAATCAACACTGTCTTGTTCATTATAAATTATGCATTTTAACAGTATTGACATTCCTTCTTCAAACTCGCACTGCTCTGACTTAACTAAATCAGGTACAGGCTATAATGCATAAGCACAGTATAGCTTTAAGAAGTGGACCTACATCTGTGGTTTGGGATGCTGCATGGTTCTGGCTTACATTTCAGTTTTGCCATATTAAAAAGAGTGTGGGTACAGCCAAATCATCGCCAAGTACCTACATTCTGAAGGCAAGTCTGAAATGCTTTGTTATGAATTTTGAATCCATCACTGCATGGTACAAAGGGGGGTATGTAGCTGATGCACATCGATCAGTCAGTAGCACTTTTATTGTAATCTAAAAGATGAAAAAAAAATAAGAGATACAACTTCCGCTGAAACTGGGGAATAACATTTTTTTTTTGCACCCCCAATGAGGAAGCATACCTCCTTTACCTCCATACTTCTTTGAGATCACACAACAGTGGAGAACAAAAAAAAACTTTGCTGTCAGCAAAAGTTGTTGGGTTTAGTTTTCTTCTATCATTTAGCATTCGATAAATGTGCTACTGAACAAATGTCAGGCACAAGATATAACATAAATGAAAAAATTCTACTTTTTTCAACGAAGTGGCAAAGTACACCGAACAAACATCTATAACGCAGGTATTTCACCAAAATATGTCTATTGAAAAGGCTGCTATCAAAAGGAATGCAAAAGAACCCTCCAGACATTATAAGGTTACTTCAAGACCACTGGAAATATTTTGTTATGCAAGAGACCAAGCCTTGACAGGAAACAAGCATGAAATCCGGAAATATTTCTTTGGAAATAATCAAATTCAACAGAAGAGCAACTATTCAAGTAAGACATTATAATCTATAAGGGAAAATAATCAAGACTGGCTTGTTTCAGATGAGTAAGGCCATAAAATGAGTTGTTCTTTTGAGAAAAATAACTAACTTTACCCAAATTCACCACAATTCAGCAAACAAAGCAATTATCAAGATTTGTGCAGAAGAATCATCCATTTGTCTTTTAAATCCTATCAGTATTCTTAACTTTTTACAGATATTGAGCTCTAGCATCATCTTCTTTCATATGCAGATGGACAATTGAGCTGTCCCGTGGTTTCATGATCAGCAGTTCCTTTGAAATCACTTGCTAGTTCTTAGTGGAGCAAAAACAGTGACTGCTCAAGACCACAGTGAAGTGATTTGGAGAAATTTACCCAGTAATATGGAACTTTGGAGTTGCCCTCATAAATCTTTGGCTAGAAATGTATCCAATAATCTTGGAGGATCACAGTCTCTATGATTTCATTCATGTATTTACTGATCCTAACAGATAACTAAGGGACATCATAGGCTTTGTATGTTTTGTGCAGCACTTAGCATTGCATAACACTATGCACGTTTCATTATGCTTGCATCCTAACTTTACATGTTCTGCATTTAAGAAATTCTTCATGTTCTGGTAAAAAAATGTGTGTGTGTCAGAAATGCAAAGCTTACCACTTTCTGTCTACATTCACTAATTAATTCTTTCATTTATTCATTATCCCTTTTATGCAAATCAGGGTCATCACATCAGCTAATTGTGGATTTGTCACCACTCCATCATTCACACACATGCATACATAAAAGAGATGCACCTACTTGTGTGTGTGTGTGTGTGTGTGTGTGTGTGTGTGTGTGTGTGTGTGTGTACACACTCATTAACTCACACATGGCATGCTGCTTGCACTTAAGACAGGCAACTTGGATGTTTTACCTACACCATGTCTATGGGATGAGGCAGAAAAGCACAGCACATGTAGATACACAGGGAGGCCGTGAAGACTCAACAAGGAAAGACAGCAAGAACAGCTGCACCACTGTGTTTCCCTTTCAATAGACAGTTTATAGTAGTTATAGTTTATGATAATTAGTTGAAAATGTTACTCTCTTCCTGTGTTCCAGCAATCCTTGTCAAATGAACCTGTCAAAATCACGAGGCAGCTCTTTGAAATGTACAGTTTTACCTTTAAGCTTAACAGGTTATGAGGAAACTATGAATAGAAACACAAAAAATAAAAGGGATGAATGCTGAAAATGTTTAACAACAGCCATCAATTCAGTTTTTGATTGCGTAAATTCATTTCTATTTGCTCAACTCATAGATGAAAAGTGGCAGAACTAGTACATTTGCTATTAGATGCAAGTTTTAGTCACCGTTTCTGCCACAGGCACTCTGCAACAAATTATGAAGCCCATAAATCAAACCAATTCACTGCTTCAGAGCATCCTAGGATTCTGCAACAATACTGCCAATCAGTATTTTTAAATACAAATCAGTCTGAAAGATATAAATCTTATGTGGAAAGACTTGATTTTTGTGCAATTTATGTTTTTGAATGTTCAGATCCTTCAATAAGGCTGCCATGTACGTAAATAAAAGAAAGGCAGTTTAAAAAGTGCACCTGTGACTTTGTCTCAGTTTAGAAGTCATGAATCAAAAGCCACAGCTCTGCATTTGTTTGTTGGTCAACTGCCAGTATTTGCTGGTGTAGCCCTCACACTGATAGTCTGGGGTAAAGTACTTTATCTATCTATCTATCTATCTATCTATCTATCTATCTATCTATCTATCTATCTATCTATCTATCTATCTGTCTGTCTGTCCTGTCTGTCTATCTATCTATCTATCTGTCTGTCTATCTATCTATCTATCTATCTATCTATCTATCTATCTATCTGTCTGTCTGTCTGTCTGTCTGCCTGTCTGCCTGCCTGCCTGTCTATCTGTCTGTCTGTCTGTCTATCTATCTATCTATCTATCTATCTATCTATCTATCTATCTGTGTGTGTGTGTGTGTGTGTGTGTGTGTGTGTGTGTGTGTGTGTGTGTGTGTGTGTGTGTGTATTCCAGTATCACTGGCCTGAAACCAGAGCAGTCTCTTCAAGGAGAAAATAAATAAGTACACTTGTCCATTTGAAGATGAGGACTTCAACTAATAGCACATAGATTATTCTCTTTTGAAACAACTAGATATGTATAATGATACCATATGGTGCCTTGTCTCAAAGATGGTCAGTAAAGTCCATATTATTAATTTCCACCTGGTAAATAAAGCAGTTATCCTGAAATTTCCAGTGGGAAATGCAGTTTGGTAATCCACATTACATATCTGTATATTTGGAACTTCCGCAATATGTAGCAGCTATTCCAAAACTTTGCATAGGATCATAGGAAGTTACTAGGCTATTGGCCCTGAGGCCCTTACAAGCCTAGCTAAGAATTTAGCCCATTTTCTGACAAGTTAGTACCTGATGCCCATGCCCAGCAGGAATCCTAGGGGTGTATTTTCTGTTCCCCTATCCAGTTATCCAGGTTGCACTTAAAAAGGGTTAATGAGATACTCTTACTTGACATGGAGAAGGAGTCTATTCCACAGAAAGAAGAGTGTCTGGGACACAAATCTGTCCTACCAACAAGTCCTATTGATGTCACAGACCAGGTTGTTGTCACTCGTGTGGGTTACTCAAGTGGAGCTTGACTTGCAGATATGCAGCAGTTCCATCAAGGCAGGGTATGAGATTGCTTTGTATGCCAGACAGGAGTCACCTCTGAGGAGTCTGTGTAAGACTGAGTATAGGGTCAGGGCTTTTAGCCTATCTGTGTAGGGTAGATGTTTGAGGCCCGTATTCTCCTGGTGAGGAACCTCTGTGGTATTTCCAGCTGTTGCATGTGCTTTGTGAGGTACATGCTGAAAGGGGCATTGTACTCAATAATAGGTCTTGTAAGGGAAGAATACAAAGATGTTATGACCTCCTTGTCCCTGGATGAACCCTTACTAATGAGATGGGCCATGTAGAAAGCTTTCCATACAACAGAGGCATTATGGTGGTCAAAAGTTAGCTTGCTATCAACCTGGGTGCCCAAGTCCCTCACGACTGATTACATGCTTAGGACCTTGTTATTAATTTGATAATTTGTGGGGATATTACTCTCCCCAAAGGGGATGATGATGTATTTTTTGGCATTCAGTTTGAGGTCATGTTTCTGGCACCAGTCATTTGTTTGGGTGACACCCTGTTGGAGGATGTCCACATCACTAGGGGAATTAATGATAGTGCCTAGCTTGCAGACTTTGTCAGCCATAGCCCACTGGTTTTGATCTGCACCTCAGAAAAGTATATCCCAAACAGCAGAAGCTCCAAGACCAATCCCCGGGGTACACTGCTCATTATGAGTCTACTGCTTAAGGTGCTTCCCCAATTTTGACTAGGTGGGTTCTATCAGTGAGCCAGTTTGCTACCCATCTGGTAATATAGAGATTGATGCCTAGTTGAGGGAGTTTGTCTATTATTCCAAAGTGAGTAATAGTATCGAAGGCTTTGGCCAGGTCAAGGTAGGTGGTGTGCACCATCTTCCCCTCGTACATAGCTTTGATGACTGTCTCAAAGAAGTCGACCAAATTTAACAGGCATGACCTCCCCTTGATGAAATCATATTGAGTGGGATCGAGTGTTTGGAGGTTGCCAAAATCCTTGTTAATGAGGTCCATGATAATACATTCCATGGCCTTTCAGATCAGGCTAGTTAAACCACCAAAATACGAAGAATGACAACAGCAACTGAAGAAACAGTCCTCGGTTCTTGGTCCACAGATTTATTTGTTAAAAATCAATGAACATGAAGCGCTTTTCATGTGGTATAGTAACTCAAACTTCTTCATGTTCATTGCTTTTTAACAAATAAATCTGTGGACCGAGAACCGAGGACTGTTTCTACAGTTGCTGTTGTTATTCTTTGTATTTTGGTGGTAGTACTTGAAGATCAGGCTAGTTAGGCTGATGGGTCTATAATTTCCTGGATCGGTGGATGCTCCACCTTTGTGCATATGGATGACAGTGGCTGTCCTGAACTTGACTGGGATGACGCTGGAACTCAGGCTTTGGTTGGATAAGGTGCCTTATGTTGCTGCAAGTTCCTACATGAGTTCATGTAGGATGCAGCCTGGGATGTTATCGGGTCCCATGGAGGCTGTATTTTTTGCCTTTGAGAGGGCAGTGATGACTTGCTCCCTAGAGATAAGGGGAGGGGGGACAGGTGTTGGATCTGTCCTGAGTTACTGATGGGGGGAACAGAGGGTTGGCTATATCTATGGCATTTGTCCTTGATCACCAGTTCTGAGCAGATCTGAGTGCTTCCTTTGAGACTGTGGGCATATATGAAGAAGGCCTTATGATCGTCTTTAGTAGATGTGGTCAGTTTGGACTCGAAGTTTGCTTTGGAGGATTTCACTAGTGCTCTTATTTGCTTGTTCAGACTAAGGAGAGATTGCTTCCAATTTGGCACTTGCTCTTTCTTGGTCATGGACAGCAATTTTTTCCTTTTATTATAGAGTTTGTTTATTGCAGATGTCCACCAGACAGGTTTATTCTTCCTTGAGGAGGAGTATTCCTGATTTCATGCAGCTATATAAATGCTCGTATAGTACTTTGGTGTAGGTATGGACATATTGCCAGTTCCTATGGAGGAGGATGTGGCTGTAAACCTGTTTATACCTTCCATCAGGAGGTTGTAATCAGCTTTGGAGAAGTTTTTTTGTTTGATCCTAGCTGGGGGGGGGGGGGGGTTCAGGTGAGATGATGACTTTGAAAGTGACCGCTCTGTGGTTAGATCTTACCAGGGAGGATGACACTGTAGGGATGCTGCAGTGGTTACTCATGTTGGTTAATACAAAGTCCAAGATATTATCACCTCTTCTAGGGGTGTCGACCAGCTGGTCCAAGGCATTTGCATTGATGAAATTAAGGAATCTCTGGGCATTTGTGTTTTGGCATGAGTAGTTCTTTCAATCTGTGGTTGTATAGTTAAAGTCTCCCAGGATCAAGGTAAAGTGTTGAATCCTGATAGACTCAAAGAGGTCCAGGTAGGTGGAGTGGGCATCTTGAGTCAAAGTTGAGGGTCTGTAGTGAGCTATGATTTGAATAGGGGTCTTGTCAATGGTTAACTGCACCTGTAATGTCTCCTGTGCATCATACTGTTTGACCAGCCTGGAAGTGTGTATGTATTTTATATATATTGCAGCTCCACCTCCTTTTACTTTTCTGCTCACGGTTTTTGGGGTTTGAATGTATGATAGGATGAGTAACCTGGTGTGGCTGGGGTGCTCTCCACAGCTTTAAACTGTGTTTCTGTGACTGCACAAATGTCAGTATGCTGTTTCTGTCCTGAAATGCATGTTACAGTGAAATTGGCGAGAATACATTCCTGTGAGATATAATGAAGTATTTCATCAAAAAAGAATGGTGGACACCTGGAACCAACTTCTAGCAGAATGTAATAATGTAATAATGCCAGAAGTTTTCAAAATCTTTAAAGGTACAAGAAAACTTCCATACAAAAATATTAATTTGAAATAATTTTACACAATAGACATTGCTAAAACTTAAAGATTCAGAGTATGTATATCATTTTGTTACATTGATTTCATTCCAGAATGCCTTGCTAGCTATTCTTATCTCTTTTTTGTTTAGGCATTTCAATTCAGGATTATCAGTACTGAAGAGCCATGCCATCCAAAATATGCAATCTAGAACTTGATGTATAATTCCAAAAATCCTTGCTATGTCCCTATAGTACAGGTTATCCCTGCAGGTCCTGCACTATTTTTTGTTAGAGAATGGGTGACCTGTACATCCCTACTCTGATTGGAGAGTGAACGTTCTCCTTCAGGGTGTTAATGTGCAGGTAATACTCACTGCAAAACTAGTCACTGTTTCACGGCTGCATGTTAAGCTGCTGTGGAGCTCAGACTGTAACAGAGATAATGGTTGCCATTATTTTATACTTGCTAAGCAGTGCTTTTGTTGTTTAGTGTGTAAAATTAAAAAAAAAAAAAAAAAAAAAAAAAATTAGAAAAGTTTGTGTGTGTGTGTGTGTCTGTTTACATCTGTGTGCTTGTGTATGTGCCCATGAAAGTGCTACTGAGATTAATTTAGCCATTATTTTATACTCACTAAGCAGCACTTTTGCTGTTTAGTGAGTGTGAAATTAAAAGAAACATTAAACAAGAAATAAAGAAAAGTGTGTGTGTGTATTTGTGTTTCTGTCTGTATGTACGAGTATATTTGTGCTTGTGTGCATGAATGCAAAAATGTTTTTGTATATGAAAGAGAGTGAGATCAACCGAAAGTGGAAGCAGCAGTTAAAAGGCATGCATACCTCTAAGTTCAAGAAATCTGGATAAATTGATATCAAAATTTTTTCTACTATCTTAGCTAACAGACTCAAACAGATATTGCCACATATAGTATCATCTGATCAAGCTGGGTTTATGTCCAGTAGACATACATGGGATAATACACTAACTTTGGACTCTCTTATTCAGTTTACTAAAAAAGAGAAAAATCTGCTTTATGCCTTGACTTTGGACGCGTCGAAAGCATTCGACAGGGTAAATTGGGACTTTCTGTTTTCCACGTTATCACATTTTAATATACCTATAATTTTTTCAGATATGATCAGAATTCTGTATTCAAACTCATCCACCTATTTATATATAAACAAAAAAGATCTAATGCAATTCAGATCACCAATGGTACAAGACAAGGCTGTCCACTTTCTCCCTTTCTCTTCAATCTATTTATTGAACCATTCTTCTTATATATTACTCAAAATACATATCACACCATACCTAAAATTCTCAACACACAAGTAGCTATATCGGCCTTCGCTGATGACTTAAACCTTTACTTCATATTTCCTAACACAGATCTGCCAAAAATTTTAAATGCAATTACTATCTTTTCTGAGGCCTCTTGCTACCAAGTCAACAATAAAAAGTCACACATCTTCCCAATAAATCCTGAGGCTCATAAACCTTTTTTTTTCCCTGAATCTCCCTTTAATATCTCATACAGTCTTAAATACCTAGGCATTAACTTTGAACACAATCAAGCTTCTTCGCTTCAAAACAATCTGCTTAAATCATGGTCTATCATTTGTCAGGACCTTCAAAGATGGAAGTTATTGAATCTATCATTTCTTTCAAAAGTAGCTATTGTGAAAATGAATATTTTACCCAGACTCCTGTATCAATTTAGTTCGATCAATGTAATTATATCAAACAACCTTTTTTCACAGTTTGATAAAACCTTGGTCAAATTTCTTTGGTTTCCTAAGAACGTTAGGATCTCTTTTTCCAAATTAAGCCTTCCCAAGGAGAAAGGCGGGGTGGGCCTTCCAAATTTTCATCTTTATTATCTAATTATTTGCTCTAATAAACTATGGTCCATCGCAAACATGAATAGTAAAGCTCAAACTCACTATCCAGCTTGGTTAAAGATATGGCACGGTCATATTCTCTCTAATAAAATCAATCCTAAGTCTATTCCTTTTCTATCTCCCGCCTCTTTGAAAAGTTCAAGACTATCACCCCTATTGAAATTTCAAATAAAATCTTTTCAGAAACTGATTAAGGACATTAATCTTCAACTTATTCTTCCTTTTCTTCAACCAATACATCTTAATCCAAATCTAAAGATCAACAACAAGATGATAGATCTTGCGGAATTCCCTCTCATTAAAGACCTTACAGTGTGGGATATTCTTAAATATAAAACCATGTCTCTTGCTGAGCTACGATTAACTCTTAAAGTTAATAACAAATACACGGTTATTCTCCGTCAACTTAGGGAACTTATTTCTTCACAAACCAATAATATATTCCCTGATACACAACTAATTGATAAATTAAACCTAATCATAAATACAGTTGCTAACGACAGCAAAACAATATCCTCGTCATACAAATTATTACACCCATTACTCTACAAAGGTAACTGTCTATTCTCCAAATACTGGGATAAGCAAAACTCTTCTATTACAGAAGATCAAAAATTACTAGCTATAAAAACTACTATAGAACTCTCCCTTTAAAAAATTCTTATACACTCAACTGATGTTGAATAACAACTCCTACTATACTCCCGTAAGAATTAACAAATTTAACTCCAATAGCTCTCCTTCCTGTACGTGCTGTCCTGGTGTGAGAGCCGACTTACTACATATTATGTGGCACTGCAAGAATTCCCATAAATTATGGTGTTCTCTCAAAGTGCGTCTCAAAAAAATGGGTTACTATAGCTCCACTCTCTCATGGGAAACGGTGATCCTAAATATACCCCCTCCGGGCCTGCCTAAATTTAATCTTCACATCCTAATAACGCTGTGCTCCCTCATAAAACTTTACATCACCTATAATTGGTTAGATCGGACCAAACTATGCTGGCGGGGATTCAAAGACATGGCCATTAAATATATCTCTGCTCAGAAATTCATCATAAATGGACCTAAGAAGAGAGCCTATTTCAGTAAACTTTGGAAAAGCCTGTTTGAAGTAATCCTGTGCGACTAAACTTTGGCTTTCCTACAAACCTTCCCCTATACTCTCTATCTTTATTTGAGGGGCCACTCCCTCCTACTGCAAATTACAAGTAAGGCTGTTAATATTTAGTCTTATAATTACTGACACTGTTGTTTTTTTTTTTTTCTTTAGTACCGGTAGCACTGTATATATTGTTCCTTTTGGGTTATTGTTGTTAATTTGTGTACTATGCATACTTCAAGATGTTGTAGTCTTCTTCTTCGTTCATGTTAAATATATTCTTATGTTCCTCTCTCTTTATATCAAGGTTACAAGCATCCATGTATGTAATACTTGTGTATTTTCATTGCTTGTACCTTTATGTGTATGCATGGTTTTGTTTATTCATTTTTTTTTTTTTAAAAAATAAAAAATTATTTTGGAAAAAAAAAAGAAATCTGGATAAAGCCTACAATAAAAGGGTACAAAGGCTGAAAAATAGGGAGCAGATTTTAATGTTGCTCTTATAAAATTAAAAAGTTGTTAGAATGGCATGATTTGTGTCAGCATGCATTTTCTGAAGGAAATAAAGTGTGAAACTCAAATGGATGTTATTATTTAGTGACAATCCCAAATGATTGCCAACAAACCACAAATGTTATGTTTGTTTGTGTCTTTTGTTTTTTCCCGGTTAGGGGTCGCCACAGTGGAACTCTGGTCCACTAATGATTGGTAGTTGATTTTTACGTACCGGGTTATCAGCCCTGATGCACAACCTTCAACGAAGGCATGCCCCATTCACGTATGCCTCCACACAGAAGACGCTCTAGCTGAGAATCGAACGGGACAACGTCTTGCTATGAGGCGACAACGCTACCGCAGCACCACCACCGCAGTACCACAAATAAGTAAGGACCAAAAAATGAGGTAAATATCTAGACATTTTTTGATAATCTTATATTTTGGATGAAAAAAAAACTTCCTCTAATACCATTTTCATATATTACAAATTTGAAGCATTAGGTTGAGGAATTATTTTACATCAAAAATAGAAAAATAATAATAATAATAATAATATAGTAATTAAAAAAATAAGTAAAATACAGCAATTTTACAGACATCCTATTCTCTAAGCACAATAATGCCCTCCAGGGTGTATGTTACTGTGTAAATAAAGCCCTTCCATGGGTGTAGAGGCCCTCTGACTCTGGTCTCAGGCCTTAGAACATCCCTGGACATGCATTATTATTGCCCAGAACAGTTTGGTTCTATACTCAGATTAAGGTGCTCTAAAAATTCTACTTTTGTAACAATTATAATGCCGAGAGTTTTCTGTTATTTGGTAAAAGATAATTATATGGGCATCTGCTAGACACTGGATAAACCAGTTTGATGGAAGAGAAAGGCTTAGGTTACAAGTGTCTGAAATTGTTCAGAAACATGTAGGAAACTAATTTATCAGTATGCTTCTTATGGTAAATCTCAGGAAACTGGCATCAATTGAGGAGCTACATGAACTAGAACAGGTAATACCTAAGGCTTAGTAAATGTAGGGGTGTTGAGGACGTTTCTGACATCTGAAGATGAATGGGGAATAACAAAGAGCTGACGTACAGGGGAAAATGTATTTTTGTAAGTGTTCTCATGTCATGGACCCAATTTTAAACTTCATTTGGTGTATCACTTGGTCTGCAGCTTAGTTACAGGCAAATAAGAAGTGTTTTAACTTGTTCCAAGTAATTAAGAGTGTTGTAAGAGGTAGGCTACAGTGGGTCCAGTCTGTCAGACAAATAAGGGATGACCAGTTTGTGGGTGAGATAAATGATGACCTGTCTGTGAGGGAAATAAGGGATGGTTATGATATATTAAGCATCTGGCTAGCAAGATAAGAAGCTATAAAACAGAGTGCTGTATGGAACTTGTCAGCTTTAATTCAGGTCTGGGAACTAAATTAACTTAAAACCAGTTGGGTGCACACAGGATTTTCCAGCTACACAACTAGGTTGTCAAGATTTTGAATGTTCAGAAGAAAATGTCTGCATAAAAAGTACTGGTGTCCCAACCAATTATTGGGCACATTAGGATGGTTCATTGGGTAGGTGGTATTATATATTTTGGGAGTTTTCCAAATTGAGTTCTCTTAAGACATTTATAGAAAATATGTAGCAGGATTTTGGCATGGGCATGTAGTGGTACCTGTGCACTGCTGAGTGAACAGGAAAGGTCAGCCAAAAATGAAGAATCTTTGTAGTATTGTGAAAGCTAGTGCCTAAGGAAGCTTATTAGTGGGTCCTGGAAAACAAGGATGCTTCCATCATTATAGGATGTGTAACAGGCAATGAACCCAATCAATAGTGTCGACATTGTCCTTGGAAAAGGAGGTTACATAGGTCAAAAGTTTGAACTAATAGACACATTGGGCTTTGTTACAAATGTGGAACAGTGTCAGAGAGGAAAACAGCATTTTCTAATAAGATATATTATGCTAGATAGATGTGTTATTTTTTTGTCCATCCCTCCATGGTTTCTATCTAGTTTAAGAGTTTTCTTTAAAATGAATTTCTGAAGTGTGCTGTGAGCTTGTGACCAGCATGATTGCATTTAGTAATACGAATGTTAAGGAAGTTCTGAATGTATGCTGGGTATGTAATACACTTGAACTTTCCAGATGATTAAATAAAGATATTTAATAATGTGAAATCAAAGCTTAAAGAAAAGATATCAAAGGAGTTGAGATTAACCAGGATTCATACAGATGGTTGGGGGGGGGGGGATAGATTAGAACAGTTGACAGTTGCTCTAGGATTGCTTTCACTCTAACTCTTCTGGGAAGAAGTTGTCATTACTTAAGTGACATGGACACAGATTGTTAAATTAATCGGACCTTATAATGCCTGCAATGGTGTGTGGAGGTGTGTGTGTCACATACAGAATCACACTTATTGAAGCTATATAAATACAAATATTCAGCAGATTTCACTTTACTGGATGATTAGCTTTCCAGCACACAAAATTATGTCTTCTCAATAAGCCATCCTAAAATTAACTAGTAGACCTTGTGAACCTCAACCAGAGTTCCATAGAGCAGAAAGGAATGACTTATAAGCCTCTGGGGAACTGCAGCATAATTCATAAAATTAATTTCATAGATTTTCTATGGAAGTTATCCTTAGTCAATAGCCTTCTTGTTTTAATGTGTATAATGTAAGTATGTTGCTTCATCTCTTAAAACTCAATAAAAATATTTTAAAAGGATGACTAATAAGACAGTGGTATATATCTGTAACTTCTGACTTCATTGCATGGACAATGTTTAGTACTTTTCAGTATTCATGTACATATATTTAATTTTATTTATTCCAAAGACCACTTGATTTTTATAATAAAGATTCCTGAGATAGTTTGTCTGAACATAACTTTATTAAAAACAAACAGACCAAGATGGCAGAATGTGTCCGAAACTTCATAAGTGATAGGATTTGGTTTAATGTTATCATATACAGTACAGTACAGTACAGTACTCATACATTTTTGGTAGTAAATTAGAATCCCTTTTATTTCAATGTATACACTCCTTGTATTAGAAGACCAAACATTTTGAACCTAGCATTTATTTTATTTTGTAAAGATGAATGTATTGGGCAATGGTATGTAATATAATGTTTCAATAATAAGATTTACTTTGTCTATTACATACAGAAATGTAGTCTAGGAAAACCATAGAAGTAACACAGGTTTCACTGTACAATGTGCTTTAAAGAGTCATGCAGCCCACTAAGTTAATTGGACTTTGGTCGAGTCATCTAAGGTTGTGTTTTTAAATTTATTTTGCTTGATTAATTGTGGATTAAAAAATTATATCTGAGTTTGATTAGTTGGTGCTGTTGGTACTGTCTTGAGGGTATTGGAGTGAGAAAGTATCAGACAAGTCTAGGAGTGTATCTTAGACATTTATCAAATGATCTTTTCTGCAGACTCATTTAGCTCAATATGAATGTAGAATAGAGGAGAGGAAAACAGCATTTTCTAGTAACATATGTTATGTTAAATTAAAAGCTAGTGGACCTTTCTCCATCACGCTCTGTTACCCAGTAGAAAGGAATTAAAGATTTATGAAATCTGTAAAAAAATACATTACTGAATAATGGCTCAATCAGAGCCTGAAATAATTTAAATAGAATTATGCAGAAGGATAAATAAATATGATGAAACCCTGCAGGAAAGTTAATGAAAAAAATGTTGCAAACTGTGCAGAAAGATGCTCATTAGAGTAATAGATCCTGACTGTGCAGGATAGTACGATATATTTATTTTGCCAAAATATATATCTACTATGAGTCCTTGAAACTAAAATCTTCTTAAGCAAGCTCTTCATTCTCTGGTTGAAATTCTTCATAATATGTACCCAAGCCTTAAATATTATGAGCAAACACATCTCATAATAAGAGTAACAAATAAAATAATTCTTTTGTAGAGGAGGCTTATCTGCCGCGCCCACTTTAATGTTTTCACTTTGAGGTCACTGTTACAAGAGAAAGAACAATCAATTAACTTTCTTTGGATGTCTGTGAACTCAGAATAGTAAAATTATACTCTAGTCTAGAGAAATAGTCCTAATTCCTCTATGGAATTGGGAAAAGGTTATCAATAAATATGCTTGAACAAGTGTAACTCGGTCTATATATGTATATAGCTGTACATATAATAGCATTTATTGGGATTCCTGATATCTATAATGTGAATAATATGGATGTGAAATCAGTATAGAAGTAGTCTGTTAGTTGATACAGGTATAGAGGTATAAAGGTATACAGGTATAGAGGCATATTCATGCATAAATATAACTTACTGGGAAGTTTAGAATGTGGAATCAGTAAGGAAATAATTTGTTGCATGGAGATTAAAACATGATATATGCTTATTTATAAAACCTTGTACGCAAGGTTGATGAATATGTAAGCTTTATGGCTCAGAAGTAGTAAAGGTCATTTTAAAGAGGTAAAATTTAAAGTTTGTAAACTATGTACAACAGTGCAAGAAATGTTAGCTAAGCAGTACATGCTAATCCATGTTTATTATAAATTGTAAACTTCACTTTCAAAGGGAAATGTTGCTAGCATGAGCTCATGCAGGAGTTACCGAACTCCAATATTTAGAATAATTTAGGCACACTGTGAATACATCATTACCGTAGAAAGTTATCAATACATATTTTTAATATAAAATATTAACTGAGGGTAGCACTCAGGTACACAGTTCATTATGTAAGAAATTGTTTTCTTTACAGTGGAGTACTGTGCTAGGAATTTACTGGAGGTGTTAATATTCTTTTATTGTCATGCACAAGTGGTATATCTTTTATGTAGTCTGCTTTTATTTCCCAAAAAGCCAAAATACTGACAACCAGAAGACTGAGAACAAAATCATGAAACATGGAAACCCGAATCAGGTAAGTATTTCAGGACAAGTGAATACTTGCCTAAAACAACAGTAAATAACAGCGCACCACCTAAAACCTCCCTAGGTGGGGGGAGGGGGTACATCGCCCATATCCTCGATGTGGGTGGCTGCCCCCCAACTATATATACAAGCACCGGCATCTCATTACAGTGGAGAAATGGCATAATCCCCCCATTGGACAAGTAGTCACTTACACTGAGAATAGTTACGCGATTTGTGAATCCGTGTTTCGTGATTTTTGTTTCGATCTTGTGGTTGTCGGTATTTTGGCTTTTCAGGAAATAAAAGTAGACTCATTTATGCTGTGCAGCAATATACAGATGCATTAATCACCAGGCAGTATGCACTGTTTTTCAGAAATACCATTCATATTAGCTTGGAGAGAATATATTCTTAATGTGTATAGTCTGTATAACCATAATACTGAAAGAAGCGCAGCAGAAGCATATATTTAAAATAAGTATTAATGACATTTTTATTTCTATAACTGATCTTTGTAAGCATGTGTGTGCACAAAGGTTTTCCTTATGTGCTTATCCTCAAAAAAAGAATCACTCATGGACTGCATAAGGATCAGTTGGGGTATGTGCATTGAAGTAAATGTCATATTTTTCCTTTACTTCTCAGCATGCATGTGCTACATGCCCTACACTCACAGAGTATTTAAAGTTCTTACTGCTAAACCTCTGTGCACTTTCAATCGAGCAGAATGCAAATCCATAAGTCTTGGCTTGGCATTAATAATGCATGTATCTGGCAGTGTTTTGAATCTAATTGTGGATTGCCTCTTTGGCAGTTCACCAGTTATTTTTAATTGCTCAGACTTGTATCTTTTTAACTGTGAAGTGAGGTGTTATAGTAGAATGAAGCAATTCCTTTGTTCATACAGATGAAAGCTGTCTGAGCCTTTACTAAAGGCATTTTATAATTCTAGATAATATTGGTCTCTGATGAAGTGATATAGACACCGCGCCTCAATGGCATTATTAGATTTAGATCTTGTAGAATTACTTTTCAGGTCTCTTTGTTGATATGACAAAAGCTATTGAAACAGTGAGCTGCAGCTGCCTTTTCAATAAACTCAAAAGTTTCAGTGTTGGAGATAACATTGTTTGTTGGCTTTGCAGCTATCTGAAAGATAAAACCTTCCATAGTAATGTCACATTCTCTACTGCTGGTACACCAAATAGAGGTGTACCACAAGGGTCGCTGCTAGGTCTTTTACACTTTTCCCTCTGTCAATAATGTCCTCCTAGAACTGCCAAATCATGAATTAAGAATTTATGTACATGATATGCTGTTCCTCCATTCAGTGAAAGTCACTCTGACCTGCAGACCATGTTACAGGGCAGCTTCTCTCAATTACATACTTGGCCCAGAGCTAACAAGCTATTAGTTAAGCCTAAGAAATCTGATGTCATTTTTTTACCTCAGTCATAAAATTATCCACACTCCATACTATTATCTCAACAGATCTTAATGGAATATGATATGTAATACCATTGAAAAGAGGTACCTGGGCCTTATACATGACCCGAATCCCTCCTTTGTCATGCATACAGATATTATAACTAATAATCCTCTTACTCAATTAAAACTGTTACAAAGTCAGTCACTTCCTCTCACCCACTGTTCACAGGAAGAATGCAAAAAATATTTAATTACCCAAAATGGAATAAAACCCTTCTTTTCTCCTTATACATTTATCTCACAATACTTGCAGAATACAGACTGCCCAGAATAAAATCTGCAGGTTCCTTTTATTAGCAGATGCCCTGTTGAATTATTGCCATTTGCTAAAAATTACCAAATGGCTTTCAGTGGCTCATAGGATCACTTCTCTTTTAAGTGTTGCAATTTACAAGGTCCTAAAGCATGGTCACCGAACCCCACTGAGTAAAACTGCTTTTTCAAGACAACTCTTATGAGATCAGAAGCATACAGGCCAACAACTTCTCTCTCGTTTGCCCTCCATTTAAAACTGCTGTAGGTGAGAGAACTTTCTCTAGATTGGATCCTTTTACCTGGAACCACCTACCTACTGACATCAAAACCTACAAACCATTAAAAGCTTCAAAAATGCACTTAAAGAGCATCTCCTTACAGATCTATCTGCAACTGCTACCACTATGATAGGTAACTTTCCCCCATATGAATGATACCATATACTTATTCTGTATATATGATATCTTTGATTTGTAAGATCCTAATGTATTTTTTGCTCTTTGAGCACTATACAAAGCTGCTCTTCAAAAGACCAGCCCAGTTACCTAATGAACAAATAGTAATTATTAAATAACTATGTACTATCATACTGTATGACTTACACTTTCCTGAAGCTGGTATAATAACAAACTAGGATGTGACTTTATCAAGATAAAGGTATAGATATATAAAATCACTTGAACATGAAATGGAGAAATTTAAATGGAAAACAATGAAATTAAATGAATAAACTGGAATTAGGTAAAAAATGAAAGAGAAATTAAATGATTTTAACATTGGGATTACATAATGGAAGGAGATATCTCTTAAGGAAGAAAATCTAGTAATGAAAACACTAACCCTTTCAACGAAGAGCTTAACAAAGATGAAGAAGAGGCTAACTAAATTATACTTCATGAAATAAAAAAGAGGAAATCTAAACCATGCATCATGAAGAGAGACACCAACAAATGCAATAAATTAAGTGAGGGCTCACTACAAGTAATTAAGGTAATGATGTTCTCTTGGCAGGCAGAAGTCCACACACACTTCTTTGGTTAACAGAACAAAAAATACAATTGTTTAAGTTAATGGCTTTGTTATATACTATGCATATACCCCTCTGGACTTTTTTAGATAACAGAAAGGAGGCTCTTTATATATGCGGAGAGAGAAAGAGAGAAAGAGATGTGAGTGCAATTGTTTTTGTTTAGATTTTGTATCATTGGATCATTGAAATAGAAATTGTTTTATATTGATACCTGTTTCATCAATCCTAATTGTTTAAAGTGAGGGAGTATTGGAGGTGGAGTAAACTGTGTTTGTGGTTGACTTGGAGATTGGTGGTAGAAAGTGAGTATAAGTGCATTTTATTGTTAAACAGGTAGAGTGTTGACTGCATCTGTGTGATGGTGAGATATGTGTGTGCATGTGTTACAGATTATACTGAGATGTTTGTGTTCGCATGAGTCTGTCAGTGAGTTTAGTAGCGGGTGAATGCATGTTGAGGGGATTAGTGTGAGACTGGAGGACAGTGGAGTTAAGAAAGTTTCTCCTCTCCCCTTTGTTATTCAGTATCAGTTGTGGCTTTCCTCTTTTGATAGATGGCATTGTCAATATTTTTTAACAACGATTTGTGTTATGATACAAAGTACACTTGCTTATGTGCTCATGATGTTCCTAATAGGACTTTAAGTATAGTTTTGTGTGTGTTCATTGTAATAATTATTTTTACCAATGTGACTTATGGCTAATCAGTATTTTAAGTAGTTGTTCTTCAGCTGTGTGTGTACACAGACTATTCTGCAATGGTTTATGTGAGCTGGGCCTTCAGCGTATGACATGGGTCTTCACAAGAAGATGGTTACGCAATGTATTGACTTATTTATTTATTTACTGATTGCTTTATTTTACCAGGAAAGTCCAACTGGATTCTAGATCCCCTTCTCAGATGAGGTTGGGGAGAAAGGTTCCAATAATGAAGATAATGAAAAACACAACTTAATTTTCATATCACAAGGATACAGTAGAAAAAGAAAATTATAATACTTAATTGATTTTCAGTTACAGTGACAGAAAAAGTACAACTATAGCAGCATAATGATTTGTAAGTAATTACAGAATATATACATACATATATATATATATATATATATATATATATATATATATATATATATATATATATATAAATACACATACACACACACATATATATACATGTGGATCCCTATCAGATGCTTGAGTTTTCAGTAACTCGAAATTCATATGGTGGGGACCATATGACCGAGTTTCTGAAAGCACGAAAGTCAAGAAAACACCACAAAGATATACTTTTTTGATGTTTTTGCAGGGTGGCAACCCCCCCTGCATCCCCACTACCCCTCAAAATTATATATACCAACTTCAAGATTGCATTACAGTGAGGAAAAGGGTACATTTCCTGATCTGCACTGTACTGCAATCTCCATTCAAAACCTTCGACTTTTCAAAAGCTCAATCTTATGATTTTGACGATATGAATTTTGAGTTTCTGAAAACTCAATCATCTGATAGGGATCCATGTATAAATAAATATATATATATATATATATATATATATATATATATATATATATATATATATATAGGTTCATAGGTAGGTACTAGGCTATTGGCCCTAGGGCCTATATAAGCTTAGCCAAATGGTACCCTGGCTTTTGCCAGCCAAGAAAATAATTTTCTTGTGCCCCTGTCAAGCAGAGCCACAGAAGTGATCCCCCGGGTGAATTTCCTATCTCCCATCCAATAATCAAGATTTTTCTTGAAGAGTGCTAATGAGGAGCTTTGTTTGATATAGATAGGTAGTTTGTTCCAGAGTATGGGAAGTCTCTGGGACAGGAACGTATCCCTCCAGCATGTTCTGTTTATTGTGGTGACAAGGTTTAGGTCCCTAGGGCGTGTAGCTCAGAGGGATTGGGATTTCTTTACGTGGAGCATGTCCACAGCTCTGGGTTTGACATAGCTTTGTATGTTAGGCAGAGATCGCCTCTGAGTAGGCCATATGCGACAGAGTAAAGCTGGAGTTTTTTGAGACGGTCTGTGTAGGGCATCTGTTTGAGGCCGGTAATCTTTTGTGAGGTATTTCTGTGGCCTTTCCAGTTGTTGTAGATGTCTTATGAGGTACATACCAGAAGGGGCGTTGTACTCTATAATGGGTCTAATGAGTGATGAGTAGAGGGGAACAATGACCTCATTTTTCCTGGATGAGAAACCTTTTGTGTGCCATGTAGAAGGATTTCCTGACTACTGTGGCAATGTGATTATCAAAGGAGAGACTACTGTCCACCTGTGTCCCAAGGTCTCTTATCACACTTTTGGTGTTAAGTAGACTTCCGCCTATGTGGTAGTTCATGGGTACAGAGTTTTTACCAAAAGGGATGACAATGCACTTTTTGGCATTGAGCTTGAGGCCATGGCTTTTATACCTGGCATCTGTCTCAGTGAGGCCCTTTTGTAGGATGTCCACATCGTTAGGAGTTTTGATTATGGCTCCTAGTTTGCAGTCATCTGTGAACTTTATTAGCCAAAAACCTTCTGTGTTATCCTGTACTTCAGAGAAGTAGATACCAAACAGGAGAGGACCTAGGACTGAACCCTGTGGTACTCCACTTGTCACTGGTCTGAAGTTGGATTTACAGTCTGCTACTTTCACAGAGTGGGTTCTGTCAGTGAGCCAGTTGGCAACCCATCTTGTGACAGGGATTTATACCTAGTTTAGTGAGTTTGTCTATAATTCCAGAGTGAGGGATGGTGTTGAAAGCCTTGGCGAGATCTAGATAAGCTGTGTGAACCACCTTACCTTCATCTACAGCTTTGGTGACCTCTTCAAAGAAGTCTATCAGGGTTAGGAGACATGATCTGCCTTTTACAAACCTGAACTGGGCACGGTCCAGAGTTTGGAGATTACCAATGTCATTGTTTATAAGTTCCATGATGATACGCTCCATAGCCTTGCAGACCAGGCTCGTCAGGCTAATGGGGCGGTAGTTCCCAGGGTCCGTGGTGGCTCCCCTTTTGTGGAGTGGGATAACCGTTGCTGTGCGCCATTCAGTGGGCACAAAGCCTGAGGTGAGGCTATGATTGAACATGGTACTTAGGTGGGGTGCCAGTCTGTTCTGTAGTTCATGTAGAACGCAGCATGGGATGTTGTCAGGTCCCATGGATGCTGTATTCTTAGCTTTGGAGAGTGTGTTTTTTACTTGTGCAGCCATGATTACAGGTACTTTGCATTCTTCCGGTATAGAGATGGGCCCTTTAGGGGATGAGAGAGGGGTAAAGTTAGCACTGAACCTATCTGTCAGGATGTTGGCAATATCAGTTGGTTCTGTATATTTAATGCCGTTGTGCTGTAACTCAGAGCAGATCTGAGTGTTGCCATTGAGATTCTTGACATAGCTATAGAATGCTTTGTGGTTGTCTTTAGAATCAGTGGCGATTTTGTTTTCATAACTAGCTTTGGAGGATTTTATGAGGGATCTCAGCTTCTTACTAAGGTTGACCACGGAGTTCCTCCAATCATGGGATTTTAATCTTTTTTGTAACAGTTTCTTTCTTCTGTTGTAGAGTTTGTTTATAGCAGGGGACCACCAGATTGTCTTCCTTTTTTTGGAGGATAGCATCTTGGTTCTGTTAGGGATTGCACGGTCCATGCACTTGTGTAAGTGCTTATAAAGTAAGTGCTTAAATATATGGGTCTACTTTGTTTCACTGAAAGCTCATTTCACTGAATTTCAATTCACCCTGACCAAATCACTGAAATTACTGAAAACTCATTTCACAGAATCTCATTTGTCTGAAGTGAGGTACTGGCATTGTGTAGAGTACTGTGCCCCCCCCCCAAATATATATGCTAACTCCAGGATTGCACTACATTGGGGAAAAGGACATATACCTTTTACTTTCCTTACAGCACTCTACACAGTGCCAGTACTTCACTTCAGTGAAATGAGATTCGGTGAAATGCGTTTTCACTAATTTGAGCTTTCCACGATTTGGTCAGGGTGAATTCAAATTTAGTGAAATGAGATTTCAATGAACTATATATATATATATATATATATATAGATGTGTGTGTGTGTGTGTGTGTGTGTGTGTGTGTGTACAC
Source organism: Protopterus annectens (assembly GCF_019279795.1). Classification (NCBI taxonomy): domain Eukaryota; kingdom Metazoa; phylum Chordata; order Ceratodontiformes; family Protopteridae; genus Protopterus; species Protopterus annectens. Next base: position 1,525,349,013 of record NC_056733.1, read on the forward strand.
ATAAACATACAGTGCTTCAAAAAAAAATGCATTAACAAATGTGGTACATCACAGTAAACATTAAGTACTAAACTGGAGTGATAAAGTTGAGAAAAAAATGGTGTTCAGTTGACACTTTGGAGTTATGAACTGTTAGTAAATTTATAGTGCGACAAGAAGCAGCAGAGAATAAACAGAGGTACTTACATACAAGAATAGCTAAGGTGTTTGGAAAGTAGGGAATATACAGTTACTTTCATGCAGAGTAAAAGAATAGTGTGAGGTCCTAGGGCAGCAGGGCTGGAAGGGTTTAGATAGTCAGGTACAGCACAATATAAAACCTCTGGTGGAGTATAAGCTAGAATAGAGATGAGAAGGAGGAGAGGATAAGGAATGAGCAGAGCTAGGATAGAGGAAAATGTGCTTGAGGATTAGAATATAAATGGAGGAAGGAAGAGGGATATGGGTGACACATAAGATATGATCTTAGAGCAGCAGAGGATGGAGACATAGAAAATGATTTTCAGTGTTCTAATGTGTATGGAGTACTGAATATGGGGTGGTCAGAATTTGAGAGAAAGTACTCAGATTGGGGTGTGTGATTACTACCCTGGTGAGAAGCAAAGGCGAAGCCATAAGTTGAAGAGATGCAATTTTAGGTGGGTTTTAAAAGACTTTAGAGAGTGGTCTTGTTTTGGAGAGAGTGGGTGAGGGATAGAATTCTTGAGTTTAGATACATAGTTTGAGTAAAGGGAGTCTCCCATGGAGTTGTTAGATTCTGATATGTTTAGTAGGAGTTTGACAGTGAAGCATAGAGCCCTTGTCAGAGTGTAAATCTGAATGATACTAGTATAGGAATGACAGTTATGGGGTTTATATTTGAGGTTATGCATTGTGATAAGTTGGATGTGTATTAGTTTGGTAATTGTAGTCTTTGAGAGCAAGACAGTGGTGGGACCTGTGGAGGAAATTGGAAGCACATTTAGATAACTTATAATATTATTCTAGCTTGCTTAGCTGGGCGAATGTAAATTGGTAAATATGGGCGAATCATATAGATTTATGAGCAGGAGGGTAGATGCAGTATGTTGTCAATCAGCTTAGGTTTAACACTGTGAGAGAACTTAGCTTTGGTGTTTTGGGAAGTCAAATATCATGTATTCATTGATGTATATGCCTAACAAGTTTGTGTGGAATGAGGTCTATCTGAGTACTACTTGAGGAGGTAATACAAAATACAGATATCTGGGTTGTAAGTTGTTTTGGGGTAAAAAGTATTAATTTGGACTTTTTGATGTTAAGAAATGGTTGAGAGTCAGTTACCAAAGTCTTAATGACTGCAAATGATTCCTGTGAGTTTCTTAAGGGTGTCAAGGTTTTGGATGGAGCAGATAACAGCTGAGTCATTGGTGTATTGTACAAGGGTTACACATTTGGCTGCTGTACGGAGGCCATTAATGAATATGCTAAACAGTATGTTGACAAGGATGGATCTCTGTGGAATACCGAATGATACTGGAAGGAAGAATAACAAATCATTCTGCCACTTATCTGGGATTGGAGAGGTAGAACTGGAGCCAAAAAGAAGATGCATCATGGAGCCCTAGTTCAGAGAGTTTGTGTAAGAAAATGTGGTGACAGACTGTATCAAATGCTTTGAATAAGTCAAGAAAGAGAACTGTTGCCAGGTAATCTGCATTTCTTTTATTATTGACTTTGCTGACAGAGCTAAGTAGGGTAGTGGAGGTGCTAATGATGTGGCAAAATCCATGTTGTGCTGAGTAGAGAAGAGAGTTTAGAGAACTATAGGTTATTAGCTCAGACTGAATACATTTCAAGAAAGAGGAAAGAGGGGACAGAGTAGCATTAAGCCTGGAATAGTGAGCCAGTAGAATTACTGCCTTTGTGTAGAGGACGTACATAGCATTTTTGTACTGAGAAGTGAAATATAAGATTCTTTGATGGAGTGATTTATTAAGATGGAGACAAGGTATACTATTATGTCTGCTATGATTTTCAGATACTCAGGTGGTAGACCATTGGGGAAAGTGTGGTAAGTTTTAATTTATTGAGACGTTTTATTAATTGTGGAGATGGGAACAGGTAGGAAGGAAAAAAAGAGTGGGAATGGTTATTATGCTGGGGGTGGGGGCTGGTGGTTTGATGATATAATTTATTGAGTAAGGATGAAATTGACTCTATGAACTGGGAGGTGAAATAATTAGTGATGCTGTCAGTGTCTTTGTTGTTAGAAAGAGTATATGTTGGATGTACGAGTCCATACAGAGTTTAGGAGCTGATTTATGGAGGACTAACAGTTTTCTTGGGTTGAGCTGATAGGTAGATTGGAAGTTTGTGTAGCAGGTTTTCTATCAGATAAGATTCTATATCTTGTGAAATTCCTGAGCTGCCTAAAATATTAATGGTTGACTCTATATTATTGTCATTGTTGAAGTGAGATCCCAACCTCATGTGCAAGAATAGGAAAAAAGTGTTTTGGATGGATGGATGGATGGATGGACTGGGCTTTTTAGTGTTTCAGACCTTAGAGACTTTATCTTTCTCTTCCATGAATTGTTTTGTATTTCTCGATAACCAAACAGCAGGATTGGCTTTAACTTGTTTTGTTCTAAGCGGAACAATTTCATTTAATATATTTAAAATGATTCTATTAAATTTGACCTCTGGAGGTCTCAGAATGGGTCATCACTGGAATATATACAGTCAGCACAGTTACAACCAGGCAGACTCTCCCTTTAGAAGCTTATGACATGTAAATTCATGACTATTTACGTGCCACTGAAAAGATAAAGGCTCTTTCATGAATGATGTAATGTCTTAAGTAACAGAGGGAACTGGTTTAGGCAGCCTAACTATAAAAATGTAAAAACATGTGTGTTTCTGCAATCATTTCTCATACAGAGAAAAAATGCAGCGTTATTTTATAAATCCTCCTGAAGGCTTACAGCAAAATAATCAGTTTTTATATTGTTTTGCATCTTCACTGACAAAAAATGCAGCAACATTTTCAGGATTAGATACACGCTTCATACTGTACAGTTTTTACATAATTTTTGTGTACTTCACATCATTCTTCGGAAAAAAATCTGCAGGTTTATATACAATTCACAACTGGATTATATATCATGTTGGCATGAATATTGATTGTATGGGATCAGGATTTTTGCATTAATTCATTCAGTTCAAAGGGGTTGTGAGTTGACATAGTGGTTAAGGTGTTTACCACAAAAACTCAAAGTACAAGGTTTGATTCTTGGGAAGCATGCCTAGGCTTAAAAAGGCACCTTGGGGTTGTTAGCCTAGTAATCACTGTAATATATTCCCTTTACTTCCATTATATCACATGAATTTCTGTGAACAGTCTTGATTACTGTGTTCATTTGTTTTATCAAACTTCTAACATTTTGGGTCTTTCTGAATTTCTGCAATCAATTTCTTTCATTGATCTTAACATGTATATCGTTCTCTATTAAATCAAACAACTCTTCCCTTAGATCATTTTCTTCTAAACTAAGGGTGTATTTTTTTGTCCTCTTTTTCCTGCAGGCATTCTACAGAAAGTTCCAGAACATATTCCTGTGACATATTCTCTTCAGCTTCATTCTGTGTCATCCATTGCTGTTTCATATGGGAACTCACTGGCCTATCACTCCACAGCATTGCCTGTGTCAGAGTTACCACTGTTTCCTGCTCCTTCCCTTGCTGTGTAACTCCAAATAAACTTTTGTACTGGTTTCCTACTAAAGGGTCCAAACTATCTTCAGTTATGAAGATAAGAGGCATGAAGGGCATTTTCTTCTCTGATGTGATAAAGAAGAAGTATATCTCTCACATGAGAATCACTTTGCTATCTGATGATCATTTAGGTGAGGGTGTGTTGGATACTGTTAACAAAACACACACATAGAAACACAAAACACACACCTACATTCGCGGAGGCTCTCAATAAAAACCTGCCCAAGCATCAGGGACATCCAAAGCATAAATGCAACCAAACTCCACCCCCCAACACAACCCAAATGACACATAGCCCACAAACTCAGTGTGCCACTCAACCACAGCCCATAAGGCATAACAACGTACCCAACACTCTAGTCATAGGTAACTCTATAGTCAGGCACATTGATGTTCCACTCACTAGACTAAACAAGGAGAAAGTTACTGTCAGCTGCCTGTCAGGTGCCAGGATCCGCCACATAACGCATGCACTCAGGTCACTCCACAATAAGTACAAATATGTCATTGTCCATGTTGGTGTGAATGACCTGAGACGTACCTCCCTGGACTACATGAAAAGAGACATGGAGGAGCTCTCCGATCTTGTATCCCAGGCAGGTATGACCCTAACCCTGAGTAGCATCCTGCCATCACCCAGAATGATATCACAGTACAAGGACAAAATGATTGACTTCAACAATTGGCTAAGCTTCTGGTGTCATACTAAGGGGATCCAGTATTTGTCTGCCTGGGACGCATACCTCTCAACCATACCGAATTACTCGGTTTTTACCGAGTTTTGGGCTCCAAATGAAGGGGTGCCACGATTCCCGAGTGGCACCCCTTCATTTCCGATTTTTTTCTTTTGGTTTTCTATATTTTTTCAAAATCCCGCTGTCGGAGCTAACGTCATCACGTGCGCGATGACGTCAGCTCCATCAGGGCTGTCAGCCAGTCGGACTTGAGCTCCTTCAGCTCACGTCATCATTTCCAGCTGCAAATGCGAGAGGGAAACCAAGAACGCATTTGGATTACTTTTATTTAGGGGCCGGGCTGGAATCCAGTATTATCATTAGGGAAGCAGTGAGTGGGACTCATTTGGATTAAGCAGCAGCTGCAGCTCATTTTGCATGTATTAGCAGCAAGCGGGAAACAAGAACACATTTGGATGGATTACTTAATTTACTTTATCATTGAAGCAGCAGCTCGTTGCATTTGGATTTATTTGGTGGTCGTCGACTCGTCGTATTTATGGGGGGAAAGTAGCTTGGGAGCATCATGCATCAAGTAGTAAGTGCACATCAAGGTGTGTGTGTGTGTGTCTGAGAATATGCCACCAGGTCTGAATAGCATGAAAGTTTTGCCATTTGCACTGATGTTTTTACTCTGCCATTTTTATTCTGCGAATAAATATGCCAGATGTTGAGTTCCTTGTGGTTACTGACCTTTGTTGTACGTTTTTCTGCCTTTGAAAGAGAAAGTCTTGTTCTTATTGTCTCATTCTAAAGACTAAAAGAATGAAAGCACTTAATTTAATTTTCCTCTGGTGCACTTTTTGACACAAAGTGGTTTTAATTAAGACTGTATCCTGTACAGGATGCCAATATTTTGAGTTTGTTCTTAATTACATCTTTTACTTGATAGTTAGATTTCAAATTGTCATTGGTTATTGCATCTAGCCGCTTAGTGGGTGTATTTGTTACCAATTCAATGTTATGTTTATGTAAGTTAGAGTGAAGTGAGATTTTTTGGTAATAAGTTATTTTGGTGTGAATAGGATGATGTTGCAGACTGTGGAGGTATATTTATGCAAGCAGTGTGTATGCCTCATATTTTTGTTGTGGTTTTCTAGATTTTGTGGCAAATCTCTGAAGGATTGAATAAAATTCACTAAATAATGGCAGGCAACTGAATTTTAGACTTCAAATACTGAGCTTATAAACTTAGAAAATTGCTAGAGTAAAAGTTTTTGTGTTGCCATTTATTTTCTGTTGAGAGGTGTGTGTGTGTGTGTGTGTGTGTGTGTGTGTATATATATATATATATATATATATATATATGTATATATATATATATATATATATATATATGTTCATGTGTGTAAGTAGACTTATGATGGAATTAAATGTTCTGAATTGGGCAGTTTTGTCATTATTGGTTCATGCATTTTGTTTCATTCAATGAATGTGAGTTTTAAGGGCAGAGAAGTTTTAATGTTTGTCTTTCGGCTTTTCCCGGTTAGGGGTCGCCACAGCGGAACTCCAGTCTGCTAATGATTGTCAGCAGATTTTTACAGTGCCGAGTTGCCAGCTCGATGCCCAACCTTTAACGAAGGCACGCCTATTCACGCATATCTTTCGGAATGCCACTCGACCGCAGGGAGGACATGCAGACTCCACACAGAAGGCACTCCCTGCATTAGCAGATGTCTGTTGTTTGTGCATTGTGCTATAAAATGTAAAAATAAAGTCCAAATCATTGTAGAAGTAAAGCAGTATACACATTTGTGTTTGTGGTAAATGGGGCAAAATAGCCTAAGCCAGGTAGTGGGACATTGGAATGACTGCAGGGGGACTCCGGTGCCATATTTTGATTGTCTGTTCTTCAGTTTGCCTTTGAAAGTTGGTATCCCACAATTCCATTGAAGTGGCTGGGGTTACATAATTATGTATGCAAATTTCATGTTAATCAGCGTACAGATTTGTACCTTTTTTTCATGTGCCTTGTCCAGATTTTTAATATTTCTAGGTTGAGAGGTATGCTGGGATGACATGATTGACAGTCCACGATGCTTTGCCAGAGATGGCCTGCACCTGTCGCCCTTAGGATTCCGGATACTGGCTAAGACTCTTGCAACCCCTATAGTGCCTTTTTTAGGCAAGGTTCAAATGACAAATTCACCACCATAACAGGTACAAGCAAGCAAAATCTGAGGGTAATGCTACTCAATGCTAGAAGTCTAAACCTCAAAATGCACTCACTCGAGGCACTCCTTAAAATGGAGAACATTGACATCTGTGCAGTGACATAGACCTGGTTTAAAGCTCCAGAGAGTACCCCTGCATTACCAGGCTTCAAGTAATACCACACCTTTCGGCCACCTAACCCAGAAAGAAGCACTAAAGGCGGAGGCATGTCCATATTCATTAAGGATATCCACACCTCCAGGCTAGTTGCACAGCATAATGCATCCGAGATTATTCAAGTGCAACTAACTCTGGGCAAGACTGCAATCCAAATTGTAGCTTGCTACAGACCCCCCACCATGCCCCAGGATTCACACTCCTCATTTCTTGATACACTGGAAAGTATTAGGGTACAACCCAACACCCTAATAATAGGTGATTTCAACTACCCCACCATTAACTGGGAAAACTACTCATGTACCAACTCTTTTGCTCAATGTTTTCGAGAATTCATAAATTCCAACGCCTTGGATCAACTTATTCACACCCCCACCAGGGGCAGCAATATCCTAGACCTGATCATTACCAACATGGGAAACCAGTGTTCCACACCAGAGGTCAATTCCTCGTTGGTCAGATCCGACCACAAGCTAATCAGCCTAAACATCCACATCCCACCCCCAGCCCCAATTAGGGAAACCATTGTAAAAAACTTCTCAAAAGCCAACTTCACACTTCTTAAGACAGAAGTGGCAAACTTCATGATACCCATGCAGACGGACAATAGAGGTATGACTGCTGAATCCTACACAAATGCACTTTATAAGCACTTACACGAGTGTATGGATCATGCTATCCCTAATAGAACCAAGATGTTATCCTCTAAAAAAAGGAAGCCAATCTGGTGGACCTCTGCCATAAACAAACTCTACAACAGAAGAAAGAAACTGTTGCAAAAAAGAGTAAAATCCCATGACTGGAGGAACTCCCTGGTCAACCTCAGTAAGAAGCTAAGATCCCTCATAAAATCCTCCAAAGCTAGTTACGAAAACAAAATTGCCACTGACTCTAAAGACAGCCACAAAGCATTCTATAGCTATGTCAAGAATCTAAATGGGAACACTCAGATCTGCTCTGAGTTACAGCATAATGGCACTAAATATACAGAACCAACTGATATTGCCAACATCCTAGCAGATAGGTTCAGTGCTAACTTTACCCCTCTCACCCCTAGAGGGCCCATCTCTATACCTGAAGAATGCAAAGTTCCTATAATCACGGCTGCACAGGTAAAAAACACACTCTCCAAAGTCAAGAACACAGCATCCATGGGACCTGACAATATCCCAGGCTGCGTTCTACATGAACTACAGAATGAACTGGCACCCTACCGAAGTACCATGTTCAATCATAGCCTTACCTCAAGCTTTGTACCCACTGAATGGCGCACCGCAACAGTTATCCCACTCCACAAAGGGGGAGCCACGACGGACCCCGGGAACTACTGCCCCATTAGCCTGATGAGCCTGGTCTGCAAGGCCATGGAATGTATCATCATGGAACTCATAAACAAAGACATTGGTAATCTCCAAACTCTGGACCCTACACAGTTTGGATTTGTAAAAGGCAGATCATGTCTCCTAAACCTGATTGACTTCTTTGAAGCAGTCACCAAAGCCATAGATCAGGGTAAAATGGTTCACACAGCTTATCTAGATCTCGCCAAGGCTTTTGACACCATCCCCCACGCTGGAATTATATATAAGCTCACTAAACTAGGTATAAATCCCTATGTCACAAGATGGGTTGCCAACTGGCTCACGGACAGAACCCACACTGTGAAAGTAGCGGATTCCAAATCCGACATCAGACCAGTGACAAATGGAGTACCACAGGGTTCAGTCCTGGGTCCTCTCCTGTTTGGTATCTACTTCTCTGAAGTGCAGGCCAACACAGAAGGTCTTTGGCTAACAAAGTTTGCAGATGACTGCAAACTAGGAGACATAATCAAAACTCCTAACGATGTGGACAAACTACAAAAGGGCCTCAATGAGACAGATACCTGGTGTCAAAGCCATGGCCTGAAGCTCAATGCCAAAAGTGTATTGTCATCCCGTTTGGTAAAAACTCTGTACCCATGAACTACCACATAGCTGGTAGTCTACTTAATGCTGAAAATGTGATAAGAGACCTTGGGACACAGGTGGACAGTAGTCTCTCCTTTGATAATCACATCGCCACAGTGGTCAGGAAATCCTTCTACGTGGCTCATCTCATCACAAAAGGATTCTCATCCAGAAAAAAGAGGTCATTGTTCCCTCTACTCATCACTAATTAGACCCATTATAGAGTACAACGCCCCTTTTGGTATGTACCTCACAAGACATCTACAACAACTGGAAAGACCACAGAAATACCTCATAAAGAGGATTACTGGCCTCAAACATATGCCCTATGCAGACCGTCTCAAAAAACTACAGCTTTACTCCATCGCATATTGCCTACTCAGGGCGATCTCTGCCTAACATACAAAGCTATGTCAAACCCAGAGCTGTTGGACATGCTCCACTTAAAGAAATCCCAATCCCTCTGAGCTACACGCTCTAGGGACCTTAACCTTGTCACCACAATAAACAGAACATGCTGGAGGGATAGATTCCTGTCCCAGAGACTTCCCATACTCTGGAACAGACTACCTATCTATGTCAAACAGAGCTCCTCATTAGCACTCTTCAAGAAAAATCTTGATGATTGGATGGGAAATAGGAAATTCACCCCGGGGATCACTTCTGTGGCTCTGTTCGACAGGGGCACAGGAAAATAATTTTCTTGGGTGGCGAAAGCCAGGGTACATTTTTTGGCTAGGCTTGTATGGGCCCTAGGGCCGATAGCCTAGTACCTACCTATGAACCTATGAACCTATGAAAAATTCTTTTCCAACATCTTCTATCTACCTATCTGTTTACATCAAAGGGTAAAAAGGTCACAGAGACAAACCATTCAGTAAAACACTGGAAGAAAAACCCAGTTACACTAGAGTTGTCACTGTGTTATACCATAAATCTCCTGTAATATAGGCACATACGTTATATGCAAGTAACCCCTTAAGGACATTAAACTGTTTCATCTACATGGCTTCTGAACACCCATGACTTTCAACATTTTTAAGTCTTTTTAAGTACATTGAGACAGTTAAAGCCAAACCCCACTAGATGTAGATGTGCATGTTTTGGCCTTTTTATGACCTCATTAGCAATTCATAAATGTATAGTTTTGCCACATTTTCAAAACTCAGAGTTTTTAAACACAGCTGATGTCCATACTCTTTAAGGTGCATGCAAAAGATATCCCGATAAACATCCAAATCAAATGGTAAATAGGTCACACAGAGAAAACATTCACTAAAACTGTAAGAAAAACTCTACCAATCTAGAGTTTTCACTGTGTGATACCTTAAACATCCTGTAATGGAGGCCTATGAGATATATGCAAATGATCCCTTAAGGACATCAAGTGTTTCAGCTGCATGGCTTCTTATGCTAGGTGTATGCAGAAACATAGTAAAAAGTGTGTTTGGTAGTTTGGTGTCATTATATGTGGAGGGGATGTTATTTTCTTGTGATTTGTAGTGTTAGATGTTATGAAATTCGATGTTATGGATTTTAGATGTTTTGGGTTTTAAATGCTCTGGTCTCAGTGTTATGAAATTAGATGTTATGAGTTTTAGATGTTTTGAAGTAGACCCATATATATATATATATATATATATATATATATATATATATATATATATATATATCATAGAGAAAAACAACTGGAACAACGTACTATAAAATTTATTCGTAAAAGAGCAAAGCTTTCTGGTTAAACGACCCTTCCTCAGTGCAAGATCACCTGAAAGTTATTTTTACATGGAAAATCAAGAATTCTATCAGCCAGAAATCTATACACTGCTGTCTGACATTCATACATTTCTAAACTGTCTTCTGCTCTTCTGCTACCTATAATTCTTCATCTACAGATCCCAGCTAGAGTTCAAAGCCTGCATTTTCTATGAATCAATCACATATGTACTTTATGGGTTGGTAGGGTGGCCTAATGGTTAAGGTGTTTTCCTTAAAAACACAAGCTGCAGGGTTTGAGTCTCACATGGGATAATTAGCTAGGCTTAAAATGGCTCACAAGGGCAGTTAGCTTAGCACTAATCTATGAACTTATGTTACTAAGAAAATTCTCTGTATTCCATGCAGAACTTCAGTGGGGTGATAACATTTTTCAGAATTTCACAGTTCAGTGTTCTATTTTCCTTTTATGTTAAATAGTAATTTTGGCCCTTCAACCAACTTAATACATTTATATGAGTTAGTCAGCTATGGCTAGAAATGTAGATATTTTGAGTAGGAACCCTAACTTTTATTTATCTTTCTTAATGAAGTGGAATTTTTAAGAAAAAACAGAATGCAAATAATTCTCCTGTAGCTTTAACTTGACAAAACACACTGGATGAAGTTTCAGCTCAATGAAACCCAGAATACAATATGTTTTCAGAGGGCATGCCTCCTTACACCCACTTACATTTATATATATATATATATATATATATATATATATATATATATATATATATATAGTTACCTATCAAAACATCCACTCTTCATAACATCTAAACTCAAAACATCAAGACCATAACATTTAAACTTCAAAACATCTAAAACTCATAACATCGAATCTGAAAACATTGAAAACTACAAAGCAACTATAAATAACATCCCACAAAGTTTTTACTATGTTTATGCAGGGGGACAAGCCACCCTGCACCCCCCCATGTGGGGGGGGGTCTGCCCCCACACCCCCCTGTAAATTAAATATACCAACTCCAAGGTCACATTACAGTGGGGGAAAAAGTTAATTTTCTAACCCCACTGTAGTGTGACCTTGTAGTTGATATATTTAATTTACGGGGGTGTAGGGGGTGCAATTGGGGCTTTCCCCCTGCATAAATGTAGCAAACAGTGTGTGGGATGTTATTTATAGTTGCTTTGTAGTTTCAATATTTTGAGATTTGATGTTATGAGATTTAGATGTTTTGAAGTTTAGCTGTTATGGTCTTGATGTTTTGAGTTTAGATGTTATGAAGAGTAGATGTTTTGACAGGTAACCACACATATATATATATATATATATATATATATATATATATTTATATACATATATACATATACATATATACATATACATATATATATATATATATATATATACATATATATATATATACACATATACATTTATATATATATATATATATACATATATATATATATATATATATATATATATATATATATATGTATATATATATATATGTATATATATATATATATATATATATATATGTTCATGTGTGTAAGTAGACTTATGATGGAATTAAATGTTCTGAATTGGGCAGTTTTGTCATTATTGGTTCATGCATTTTGTTTCATTCAATGAATGTGAGTTTTAAGGGCAGAGAAGTTTTAATGTTTGTCTTTCGGCTTTTCCCGGTTAGGGGTCGCCACAGCGGAACTCCAGTCTGCTAATGATTGTCAGCAGATTTTTACAGTGCCGAGTTGCCAGCTCGATGCCCAGCCTTCAACGAAGGCACGCCTATTCACGCATATCTTTCGGAATGCCACTCGACCGCAGGGAGGACATGCAGACTCCACACAGAAGGCACTCCCCGCACTAGCAGATGTCTGTTGTTTGTGCATTGTGCTATAAAATGTAAAAATAAAGTCCAAATCATTGTAGAAGTAAAGCAGTATACACATTTGTGTTTGTGGTAAATGGGGCAAAATAGCCTAAGCCAGGTAGTGGGACATTGGAATGACTGCAGGGGGACTCCGGCGCCATATTTTGGTTGTCTGTTCTTCAGTTTGCCTTTGAAAGTTGGTATCCCACAATTCCATTGAAGTGGCTGGGGTTACATAATTATGTATGCAAATTTCATGTTAATCAGCGTACAGATTTGTACCTTTTTTTCATGTGCCTTGTCCAGATTTTTAATATTTCCAGGTTGAGAGGTATGCTGGGACGACATGATTGACAGTCCACGATGCTTTGCCAGAGATGGCCTGCACCTGTCGCCCTTGGGATTCTGGATACTGACTAAGGCTCTTGCCACCCCTATGTTGCCTTTTTTAGGCAAGGTTCAAATGACAAATTCACCACCATAACAGGTACAAGCAAGCAAAATCTGAGGGTAATGCTACTCAATGCTAGAAGTCTAAACCTCAAAATGCACTCACTCGAGGCACTCCTTAAAATGGAGAACATTGACATCTGTGCAGTGACATAGACCTGGTTTAAAGCTCCAGAGAGTACCCCTGCATTACCAGGCTTCAAGTCATACCACACCTTTCGGCCACCTAACCCAGAAAGAAGCACTAAAGGCGGAGGCATGTCCATATTCATTAAGGATATCCACACCTCCAAGCTAGTTGCACAGCATAATGCATCCGAGATTATCCAAGTGCAACTAACTCTGGGCAAGACTGCAATCCAAATTGTAGCTTGCTACAGACCCCCCACCATGCCCCAGGATTCACACTCCTCATTTCTTGATACACTGGAAAGTATTAGGGTACAACACAACACCCTAATAATAGATGATTTCAACTACCCCACCATTAACTGGGAAAACTACTCATGTACCAACTCTTTTGCTCAATGTTTTCGAGAATTCATAAATTCCAACGCCTTGGATCAACTTATTCACACCCCCACCAGGGGCAGCAATATCCTAGACCTGATCATTACCAACATGGGAAACCGGTGTTCCACACCAGAGGTCAATTCCTCGTTGGTCAGATCCGACCACAAGCTAATCAGCCTAAACATCCACATCCCACCCCCAGCCCCAATTAGGAAACCATTGTAAAAAACTTCTCAAAAGCCAACTTCACACTTCTTAAGACAGAAGTGGCAAACTTCATGATACCCATGCAGACGGACAATAGAGGTATGACTGCTGAATCCTACACAAATGCACTTTATAAGCACTTACACGAGTGTATGGATCATGCTATCCCTAATAGAACCAAGATGTTATCCTCTAAAAAGGAAGCCAATCTGGTGGACCTCTGCCATAAACAAACTCTACAACAGAAGAAAGAAACTGTTGCAAAAAGAGTAAAATCCCATGACTGGAGGAACTCCTGGTCAACCTCAGTAAGAAGCTGAGATCCTCATAAAATCCTCCAAAGCTAGTTACGAAAACAAAATTGCCACTGACTCTAAAGACAGCCACAAAGCATTCTATAGCTATGTCAAGAATCTAAATGGGAACACTCAGATCTGCTCTGAGTTACAGCATAATGGCACTAAATATACAGAACCAACTGATATTGCCAACATCCTAGCAGATAGGTTCAGTGCTAACTTTACCCCGCTCTCACCCCCTAGAGGGCCCATCTCTATACCTGAAGAATGCAAAGTTCCTATAATCACGGCTGCACAGGTAAAAAACACACTCTCCAAAGTCAAGAACACAGCATCCATGGGACCTGACAATATCCCAGGCTGCGTTCTACATGAACTACAGAATGAACTGGCACCCTACCGAAGTACCATGTTCAGTCATAGCCTCACCTCAAGCTTTGTACCCACTGAATGGCGCACCGCGACAGTTATCCCACTCCACAAAGGGGGAGCCACGACGGACCCCGGGAACTACTGCCCCATTAGCCTGATGAGCCTGGTCTGCAAGGCCATGGAATGTATCATCATGGAACTCATAAACAAAGACATTGGTAATCTCCAAACTCTGGACCCTACACAGTTTGGATTTGTAAAAGGCAGATCATGTCTCCTAAACCTGATTGACTTCTTTGAAGCAGTCACCAAAGCCATAGATCAGGGTAAAATGGTTCACACAGCTTATCTAGATCTCGCCAAGGCTTTTGATACCATCCCCCATGCTGGAATTATATATAAGCTCACTAAACTAGGTATAAATCCCTATGTCACAAGATGGGTTGCCAACTGGCTCACGGACAGAACCCACACTGTGAAAGTAGCGGATTCCAAATCCGACATCAGACCAGTGACAAATGGAGTACCACAGGGTTCAGTCCTGGGTCCTCTCCTGTTTGGTATCTACTTCTCTGAAGTGCAGGCCAACACAGAAGGTCTTTGGCTAACAAAGTTTGCAGATGACTGCAAACTAGGAGACATAATCAAAACTCCTAACGATGTGGACAAACTACAAAAGGGCCTCAATGAGACAGATACCTGGTGTCAAAGCCATGGCCTGAAGCTCAATGCCAAAAGTGTATTGTCATCCCCTTTGGTAAAAACTCTGTACCCATGAACTACCACATAGCTGGTAGTCTACTTAATGCCGAAAATGTGATAAGAGACCTTGGGACACAGGTGGACAGTAGTCTCTCCTTTGATAATCACATCGCCACAGTGGTCAGGAAATCCTTCTACGTGGCTCATCTCATCACAAAAGGATTCTCATCCAGAAAAAAAGAGGTCATTGTTCCCCTCTACTCATCACTAATTAGACCCATTATAGAGTACAACGCCCCTTTTGGTATGTACCTCACAAGACATCTACAACAACTGGAAAGACCACAGAAATACCTCACAAAGAGGATTACTGGCCTCAAACATATGCCCTATGCAGGCCGTCTCAAAAAACTACAGCTTTACTCCATCGCATATTGCCTACTCAGGGGCGATCTCTGCCTAACATACAAAGCTATGTCAAACCCAGAGCTGTTGGACATGCTCCACTTAAAGAAATCCCAATCCCTCTGAGCTACACGCTCTAGGGACCTTAACCTTGTCACCACAATAAACAGAACATGCTGGAGGGATAGATTCCTGTCCCAGAGACTTCCCATACTCTGGAACAGACTACCTATCTATGTCAAACAGAGCTCCTCATTAGCACTCTTCAAGAAAAATCTTGATGATTGGATGGGAAATAGGAAATTCACCCCGGGGATCACTTCTGTGGCTCTGCTCGACAGGGGCACAGGAAAATAATTTTCTTGGGTGGTGAAAGCCAGGGTACATTTTTTGGCTAGGCTTGTATGGGCCCTAGGGCCAATAGCCTAGTACCTACCTATGAACCTATGAACCTATGAACCTATGAAAAATCCTTTTCCAACATCTTCTATCTACCTATCTGTCTACATCAAAGGGTAAAAAGGTCACAGAGACAAACCATTCAGTAAAACACTGCAAGAAAAACCCAGTTACACTAGAGTTGTCACTGTGTTATACCATAAACCTCCTGTAATATAGGCACATACGTTATATGCAAGTAACCCCTTAAGGACATTAAACTGTTTCATCTACATGGCTTCTGAACACCCATGACTTTCAACATTTTTAAGTCTTTTTAAGTACATTGAGACAGTTAAAGCCAAACCCCACTAGATGTAAATGTGCATGTTTTGGCCTGTTTATGACCTCATTAGCAATTCATAAATGTATAGTTTTGCCACATTTTCAAAACTCAGAGTTTTTAAACACAGCTGATGTCCATACTCTTTAAGGTGCATGCAAAAGATATCCCGATAAACATCCAAATCAAATGGTAAATAGGTCACACAGAGAAAACATTCACTAAAACTGTAAGAAAAACTCTACCAATCTAGAGTTTTCACTGTGTGATACCTTAAACCTCCTGTAATGGAGGCCTATGAGATATATGCAAATGATCCCTTAAGGACATCAAGTGTTTCAGCTGCATGGCTTCTTACGCTAGGTGTATGCAGAAACATAGTAAAAAGTGTGTTTGGTAGTTTGGTGTCATTATATGTGGAGGGGATGTTATTTTCTTGTGATTTGTAGTGTTAGATGTTATGAAATTCGATGTTATGGATTTTAGATGTTTTGGGTTTTAAATGCTCTGGTCTCAATGTTATGAAATTAGATGTTATGAGTTTTAGATGTTTTGAAGTAGACCCATATATATATATATATATATATATATATATATATATATATATATGTCATAGAGAAAAACAACTGGAAGAACGTACTATAAAATTTATTCGTAAAAGAGCAAAGCTTTCTGGTTAAACGACCCTTCCTCAGTGCAAGATCACCTGAAAGTTATTTTTACATGGAAAATCAAGAATTCTATCAGCCAGAAATCTATACACTGCTGTCTGACATTCATACATTTCTAAACTGTCTTCTGCTCTTCTGCTACCTATAATTCTTCATCTACAGACCCCAGCTAGAGTTCAAAGCCTGCATTTTCTATGAATCAATCACATATTTGCTTTATGGGTTGGTAGGGTGGCCTAATGGTTAAGGTGTTTTCCTTAAAAACACAAGCTACAGGGTTTGAGTCTCACATGGGATAATTAGCTAAGCTTAAAATGGCTCGCAAGGGCAGTTAGCTTAGCACTAATCTATGAACTTATGTTACTAAGAAAATTCTCTGTATTCCATGCAGAACTTCAGTGGGGTGATAACTTTTTTCAGAATTTCACAGTTCAGTGTTCTATTTTCCTTTTATGTTAAATAGTAATTTTGGCCCTTCAACCAACTTAATACATTTATATGAGTTAGTCAGCTATGGCTAGAAATGTAGATATTTTGAGTAGGAACCCTAACTTTTATTTATCTTTCTTAATGAAGTGGAATTTTTAAGAAAAAACAGAATGCAAATAATTCTCCTGTAGCTTTAACTTGACAAAACACACTGGATGAAGTTTCAGTTCAATGAAACCCAGAATACAATATGTTTTCAGAGGGCATGCCTCCTTACACCCACTTACATTTATTTATATATATATATATATATATATATATATATATATATAGTTACCTATCAAAACATCCACTCTTCATAACATCTAAACTCAAAACATCAAGACCATAACATTTAAACTTCAAAACATCTAAAACTCATAACATCGAATCTGAAAACATTGAAAACTACAAGGCATCTATAAATAACATCCCACAAAGTTTTTACTATGTTTATGCAGGGGGACAAGCCACCCTGCACCCCCCCATGTGGGGGGGGGGTCTGCCCCCACACCCCCCTGTAAATTAAATATACCAACTCCAAGGTCACATTACAGTGGGGAAAAGTAAATTTTCTAACCCCACTGTAGTGTGACCTTGTAGTTCATATATTTAATTTACGGGGGTGTAGGGGGTGCAATTGGGGCTTGCCCCCTGCATAAATGTAGCAAACAGTGTGTGGGATGTTATTTATAGTTGCTTTGTAGTTTCAATATTTTGAGATTTGATGTTATGAGATTTAGATGTTTTGAAGTTTAGCTGTTATGGTCTTGATGTTTTGAGTTTAGATGTTATGAAGAGTAGATGTTTTGACAGGTAACCACACATATATATATATATATATATATATATATATATATACATATATATATATATATATATATATATACATATACATATATATATATATATATATATATATATATATATATATATATATATATATATATATATATATATATATATATATATATATATATATATATATATATACATATGTGTGTGTGTATATATATCTCTATATATATATATATATCTCTCTCTATATATATATATATATATATATATATGTATATGTATATATATATATATATACACATATACATTTATATATATATATATATATATATATATATACATATACATATATATATATATATATATATATATATATATATATACATATATATATATATAGTGTGTAGCTTGGAGGGATTGGGATTTCTTTAGGTGTAGCATGTCCAACAGCTCTGGGTTTGACATAGCTTTATATGTTAGGCAGAGATCACCTCTGAGTAGGCGATATGCTACAGAGTAAAGCTGGAGTTTTTTGAAATGATCAGTGTAGGGCATCTGTTTGAGGCCAGCAATTCTCTTTGTGAGGTACTTCTGTGGCCTTTTCAGCTGCTGCAGATGTCTTGTGAGGTACATTCCAAAAGGGGCGTTGTACTCTACAATGGATCTAATGAGTGTCGAGTAGAGGGGAACAATGACCTCTTTTTTTACTGGATGAGAACCCTTTTGTGATGAGGTGTGCTATGTAGAAGGATTTCCTGACTACTGTGGCAATGTGATTATCAAAGGAGAGACTACTGTCTATCTGGGTCCCAAGGTCTCTTATCACACATTCAGTGTTAAGAAAACTGCCACCTATGTGGTAGTTCATGGGTACATAGGTTTTACCAAAGGGGATAACAATGCACTTTTTGGCATTGAGCTTGAGATCATTGCTCTGACACCAGGTATCTGTCTCAGTGAGGCCCTTCTGTAGGATGTCCACATCATTTGGGGACTTCACTATAGCTCCTAGTTTGCAGTCATCTGCGAACTTCATTAGCCCGAGGCCTTCTGTGTTAGCCTGTACTTCAGAGAAGTAGATATCAAACAGGAGTTGTCCCAGGAGTGAACCCTGTGGTACTCCACTTCTCACTGGTTTGAAGTCAGATATGGAGTCTGCAACTTTTTTAGTGTGGGTTCTGTCAGTGAGCCAGTTAGCAACCCATCTTGTTACAGAGGGATTTATACCTAGTTTAGTGAGTTTAGCTATAATTCCAGAATGGTGGATGGTGTCGAAAGCCTTGGCGAGGTCAAGATAGGCTGTGTGAACCACCTTACCTTCGTCAACGACTTTGGTGACTGCCTCAAAGAAGTCGACCAGGTTCAGGAGGCAAGATCTGCCTTTCACAAACACAAACTGGGTGGGGTTCAAACTTTAGAGGTTACCAATGTCTTTGTTTATAAATTCCATGATGATACGTTCCATGGCCTTGCAGACGAGACTCATCAGGCTAATAGGGTGATAGTTCCTAGGATCAGTGGTGGCTCCCCCTTTGTGGAGTGGGATAACTGTTGCTGTGTGCCATTCAGTGGGCATAAAGCCTGACGTGAGGCTATGATTGAACATGGTGCTTAGGTGGGGAGCCAGTTCGTTCTGAAGTTCATGTAAAACACAGCCTGGGATGTTGTCCGGTCTCATGGATGCTGTGTTTTTGGCTTTAGAGAGTGCTGCTTTTACCTGTGAAGTTGTGATTAGAAGGACTTTGCATTCCTCCTGTATAGATATGGGCCCTTTAGGTGCTTGAGTGGGGGGTAAAGTTAGCACTGAACCTATCTGCCAGGATGTTGGCAATATCAATTGGTTCTGTAATTTTTGTGCCATTGTGCTGTAACTCAGAGCAGATCTGGATGTTGCCATTGAGATTCTTGACATAACTATAGAATGCTTTGTGGTTGTCCTTAGAATCAGTGGCAATCTTGTTTTCATAGCTAGCTTTGGAGGATCTGATAAGGGGTCTCAGCTTCTTGCTGAGGCTGACCAGGGAGCTCCTCCACTCATGGGATTTTACTCTCTTTTGCACCAATTTCTTCCTTCTGTTGTAGTTTGTTTATGGCAGGGGACCACCAGATTGGCTTCCTTTTTTTGGAGGATAGTGTCTTGGTTCCGTTTGGGATAGCACAATCCATGCACTCGTGTAAGTGCTTATAGAGTGCATTTGTGTAGGATTCAGTAGTCGTAACTGCACTGTCCATCTGCATGGGTGCCATGAAGTTTACCACTTCTGTCTTAAGAAGCGTGAAGTTGGCTTTGTAGAAATTTTTTATCGTGGTTTCCTTAATGGGGGGTGGGGGCAGGATGTGGATATCTAGGGTGATTAGCTTATGGTTGGATCTGACCAACGAGGAGTTGACTTCAGGTGTGGAACACTGGTCACTCATATTGGTAATGACTAGGTCTAGAATATTGTTGCCCCTGGTGGGGGTGTGGATAAGTTGATCCAGGGTATTGGAATTTATGAATTCCAGAAAGTGCTGAGGGAAGGAGTTGGTACATGAGTAGTTTTCCAGGTTAATGGTGGGGTAGTTGAAATCACCCAATATTAGAGTGTTTGCTTGAACCCTAATATTTTCCAGTATATCAAGAAAAGAGGAGTGGGAATCCTGGGGCATGGTGGGGGATCTGTAGCAAGCTACAATTTGGATTGCAGTTTTGCCCAGAGTTAGTTGCACTTGGATAACCTCGGCTGCATTATGCTGAGCAACTAGCCTGGAGGTGCGGACATCCTTAATGAATATGGACACACCTCGGCCTTTGGTGTTCCGGTCCAGGTTAGATGGCCGAAAAGTGTGGTATGAGTTATAGCCTGGTAATGCAGGGGTGCTCTCTGGAGCCTTGAACCAGGTCTCAGTCACTGCACAGACATCGATGTTTTCCATTTTAAGGAGTGCCTCGTGCGAGTGCATTTTGAGATTTAGACTTCTAGCATTGAGTAGCATTACCCTCAGTTTTTTCTTGCCTGTTCCTGTTATGGTGGTGAATTTGTCATTTGAACCTTGAA
>NC_056733.1:1525375010-1525430010 GCF_019279795.1 Protopterus annectens
ACCACTCAGAAGATGAGCAAAATGATCCACAAATTCCTTTCTTCCACAACCACAGTGAAAAGAGAGAAGCCGACACAAATTGAATCACAGCCAGCAAGTAAGTAGAAACTTTATTTGCAGTGATTTCCAATGTGAAACAGCTATTAGAAAAAGTTCAGGACAGGGAAATTGAATCCGATGAGTTCACATGCTTTGCATATGACTAAGTGGGTAATGTACATGCATTAAATTATGCAAATATAGTTTCATAACTGTTATCCTCTGTGGTCCTCATCCTAAGTTTTTAAAGATATTTAATATCATTATATCTGCCCTCTAATCAACATAGTCAACCTTTGCTTCACACCTGGGCATTGCTACTGATCTTTTGGAAGTAAGTTATCGTCATTTCACTAACTAGTGGTGGTTGTGCCTTATACATCAGAAATGTTTACATTATATCACTACTTAACAGCTGTCTCACCTTAGCCCACCCTCTTTATTTAAATAGTCTCGTTGAATACGATACTCTTCTTCCACCAGTCTTAATGTCTCAATTTTCCACACCAAAGTTTTCTTTGGAGATAAAACCTTTTCTTCCCTAGGATCTAAACTCTAGAATGCCCTACATGTCATAACTTGTTTGCTTCAAACCATTTTACTTGTATTGCCTCACTCATACTTTTTGTAAAACACAAAGCTGGGGTTTTGTATGCAATCGTAAGATACCAAGCAATGTTGCTTATTTCAAAAGTAGGGAAGCCAACCATTACCATAAAACTCCTGTTCTTATGATGTTTATATTTAAATGCACCGTCTAAACTGTACTGTTTTATGTATTACATTCTTAAGTTTATGTATTTAAAATTATCCCCTTCAGTACCCTTTCTTAGTCAACAATGAGGATAAATAAATAAATAAATTTCATCTTCTGCACATTTAAAATTGATCCCAGATGCCGCATTTGTTATTTCTTAAATACTGCTTAAAATATTTTGGCATCTGAAAGATTGCCGATTTCATTATTGCTGTATGAAGTCATTATTTAGGGAGAAGCTGTGCAGTTTCATTGTAGCTCATGATGAGGTAAGATTTCAAAATATGATTAGGAAAATCTGGAAGAAATTTTTTATGGGTGAATCAAGTCATGATGCTTTGCCCTCATAACTACTGCAATTTTTACTTTCACCCTCATTTTCTTCAGATTTTTTTGCAATATTTCATGAATGTGACAGCTTTTTTATCATGGACATAATGTACAGAGGAGCTTATGTAAAGGAATTATATTTGTTTGGAACGTTTTTGAAAATGAGCTTGATATGACAGCACCAATATGCAGGAGTTAATAAAAATTTATTTAGGATAGAAATTAAACAGTTAATTAGTTGAAAAAGTAGGGCATGCAGAGAAACTCATCCTAAGGACTGCAATGTACAGAATGTAGTAATTTAGGAAGATTAACATATTTATAAGGATGTATGGGTAGTTTCAGGGGAGATGAATGGCTGGACTGTTATTTGAGACAGTTAATAGAGGGTATGTCTATGGGTTGGAGGGCACTGCAGGAAATAAGAGTACAGCAAGGCATACAAATATAAGTAATTTATTTTGTTCTATAAATGCAAATACATTTTAATAAAAAGCATGGTGTATATACCATTTTTAAAATTAATTTATATATTTTGTTAAATGGCTTTTTTATTTCATAATGTCTGGATGGTTGAATATAGCAATAACCCACGCCTGGGTGTGGGTAATGCTGGATTTACCCACGGTGGTTTGGTCATGAGGGCGAAGCCCGAGTGGCCAAACAAAGCCAACCGTGGGTAAATCTAGCATTACCCACACTCAGAAGTGGGTTATTGCTATTATACAATGACATTATTTAAGAAAAAAATAATTACTTTTCTTAAATAATGGCATTGTATAATGCCTCCTTGCTGCCCTTCCGCAGCTGTCTGGTATTCTGCGGCAGTTCTGATGTACTGTACATGCGTATGCCTATGCAGTACATCAGAGCTGTGGGCAAAAGCAACGGAGAAAGCAAGATCTCCGTTGCTTTTTACGGTTTTGCTATGTTAAATTGGTTTAACATAGCGATACAGCTTTAAAATAAGCAATGGAGATCTCCGTTGCTTATTTTAAAGCTGTCTCGCTATGTTAAACCCTTTTAACATAGCGAGACAGGTTTTAAAAAAAAAGCAACAGAGAAAGCAAGATCTCCGTTGCTGTTTACACACTGTCTCACTATGTTAAAGGAGTTTAACATAGCGAGACAGCTTTATAAAAAGCAACGGAGATCTCCGTTGCTTTTTTTAAACCTGTCTCGCTATGTTATCTCCGTTGCTTTTTTTAAACCTGTCTCGCTATGTTAAACTCCTTTAACATGGCGAGACAGTGTTTTAAAAAAGACTTATACTAATGGAAAAAGTCCGGGTGACCGGACCTTTTTCCATTAGTATAAGTCAATTTACAACGTGCACGCTGACCAATCAGCATGCACGTTTTGGAATATTAATGGGGGGGGTCATGGTATAATAAGTCTTATTTTAAACTTAGTTGAGCTTAATGAAAATGCTCTGTGTAAAATCCAACTTACCATTCCAAGTTTATCCAAGTGACTTTACAATAAGGGTTCAGCATATTGTATGTCAGCCCACTGACTAAAACTTTACAAAGTTGTTCAAAAAATCTGCCAAACATTCCTCTGATACAGCAGGTCATAGATCCACAACAAAAATGCCACTGGCCCAACAGCAGAACACACATGGTTATAACATAAAGGAAGGGATGTCACTACAAATTAACTATAGCTACATAAAGCAATGTCCATGCCTTCTCACTGCATGGTTTCTATAGCAACATACAGGGGCTACTCACAATGTCCAGTAAGGAGCATTGCAGTCAAGATGCACATTATAAATAAGGGCATGCAACAAATAATGGTAAATATTAATGCTAACATAGTGAAAGAACAGTCTTTCCATAATGATAATGCAATTCTTTTGTAGGTGCAATATCCACAATGTCAGACATAATACGTAAATGCAATGAATGAGTACAGATACAGGATCATAACAGAAAGCTGATAATGATAACTGAAGGATTCATGTACTACCCAGAGTGCATAAAGTTCAACAAGTGCTTCTGGTACCGTTTATACAAAACCACCCTTGGCTAGCATGGTCATGTGATCATGAAAGATATGTCAGGGTGGGATGCATTGATTAGGACTCTCGGCCACAAGCATGCCCTCAAAGCCAGACATCCAGAGGTTGTTTGTTTGATAACTGATGTCATGTGCTAGTCACTTCCTAGTGAAATCTTAGTTGCACAGATTGTACAGTGTGCCAAGAGCACTACTGCAATACAGGCTCTGCAGGCATGGTTAAACACTAGAGTACTGAAGCGAATGACTCTTTGACAATGTAGACTTGACATGCTAGTGGAAAAAGATCAGGACTTGGAGGTGTGCAGCGTTACAGTGGAGGACATGCTACTCATGTGAAGATTAAGGAGGAGGCCATAATGCTACTGACTGTGACCTTCATAGTTCTCTACTGTGGATCATCGATGGGACATTTTTTCGTAAGAGCTTTATATGATTCACTGCTGGTTATGTTACACTGCCAGTAGTCACACTGGCCCACTGCTGTATAAGTCAATATCACCACAGCTGAGATAGTTATATATACAGTGGAAATAAAAAGTCTACACACCCTTGGTAAAATGCCAGATTTTTGTGATATAAAAAAATGACACCACAATAAATCATTTCAAAACTTTTCCCACCTTTAATGTAAGCTATAACCTGTACAATTCAATTGAAAAACAAATCTATTAGGGGAAAAATATAAAAAAAAAAAAAGTACAATACGCTGGTTGCATACGTTTGCACACTCTTAAACTAATATTTTGTTGTGTGTGCACACCCTTAAACTAATACTTTGTTGAAGCACCTTTTGATTTAATTACAACATTCAGACTTCTTGGGTAGGAGTCTTTCAGCATGGCACACCTTAACTTGACAATATTTGACCACTCTTCCTTGCAAAAGAGCTCCAAATCTGTCAGATTGCTAGGGCATCTCTTGTGCACGGCCCTCTTCAGGTCACTCCACAGATTTTCTATTGAATTTAGGTCTGGGCTCTGGCTGGCCCATTCCAAAACTTTAATTGTATTCTGGTGAAGCCATTCTTTTGTTGATTTGGATGAATGCTTGGGGTCATTGTTATGTTGAAAGATGAAATTCCTCTTTATCTTCATCTTTCTAGCAGAAACTTGAAAGTTTTGGGCCAAAAGTGACTGGTGTTTGGAACTGTTCATAATTCCCTCCACTTTGACTAAAGCCCCAGTTCCAGCTGAATAAAAGCAACCCCAAAGCATGATACTGCCACCACCATGCTTCACCGTGGGGATGATGTTCTTTTGGTGATAAGAAATGTTGTTTTTGAGCCAAATGTACCTTTTGGAATTGTGACCAAGAAGTTCAGCCTTGGTCTCATCAGATGCTAATACATTTTCCCACATGCTTTTGGGAGACTTGATGTATTGTTTTGCAAATTTTAGCTGGGCCTGAATATTTTTCTGTGTAAGAAAAGGCTTCCATCACCAGACATATGGAGGATACAGGAGATTGTTTTCACATGTACAGTAGTACACAACCAGTATTTGCCAGAAATTCCTGCAGCTCCCTCAGCATTGCTGTATGTCTCTTGGCAGCCTCCCTGATGAATTTTCATCTTGTCTTTTCATCAATTTTGGAGGGACATCCAGTTCTTTGCAGCGTCACTGTTGTCCCATATTTTCTCCAC
The DNA here is from genome assembly GCF_019279795.1 of Protopterus annectens. NCBI lineage: Eukaryota > Metazoa > Chordata > Ceratodontiformes > Protopteridae > Protopterus > Protopterus annectens. The sequence continues at coordinate 1,525,379,804 of NC_056733.1, forward strand.
TTTTTGATGACTGTCTTCACTGTGTTCCATGGTATATCCAATGCTGTGGAAATGTTTGTGTACCCTTCTCCTGGCTAATACCTTTCAACAATGATATCCCTTTGATGCTTTGCAAGCTCTATGGGAATCATGGCTTTTGCTGTAGCAGGCAACTGAGTAAATGTCAGGAAAATCCTACTAGGACAGCTGAACTTTATTTGGGGCTAATCAGAGTCTCTTTAATTGATGGCAGATGTGTACCCAAGAAGACTACATGCTGTAATTAAATCAAAAGGTGCTTCAACAAAGTATTAGTTTAAGGGTGTGCACACACAACAAAGTATTAATTTAAGGGTGCGCACACTTATTCAACCAGCATATTGTACGTATTTTATATTTTACATTTTTCCCCTAATAGATTTGTTTATTTTTCAATTGAATTGTCAGGTTATAGGTCACATTAAAGGTGGGAAAATTATTGAAATGATTTACTGTGGTCTCATTTTTTTATAATGTAAAAACCTGGCATTTTAACAAGGGTGTGTGCACTTTTTATATCCACTATAGTACTTTATGGATAGATGATGGAGAGTGTACAATGAGATGCCATTCAACTACAGTCTGTCATAATCTAATTCATCATCCCTGCTTCCATTGGCATTTTCCATCACCTGATGTATAATATAAAAAACAAACTTTTTTAAAACCAGGACAAGAAATAGAATGTTTATCTAATGCATTCATGAGACATTTATTTTTGACAGCCAAATGATGTTCATTCATACATTTCTTAAATTGTCTTTGAGTTTTTCCATTTTAAAAAGCCTGACAGGTTATACATTGGGCAACAGGTAAAGTATTCCAGTGCTTGACAAGTCCTATTAGTAGATGGACAAAAGAAATTTGGACTGTCTGAGACATACCTACTGAAAGAATGTGTGTAATATTTATAAGTACCCTTTCTCTGTCTAGTGTCATTCTGTGAATTCAAACAAAAGCACAGAGTCCCAAACGAATTTGAGGTTTTCCACCGGTTTTTAATCTAATACTGTCATGAACAAAATAAAAACAAGTAAAATATCAAATACAAATCTCCGTTAAGTGCTTTTCGTCCGGATCATATCCGGACTGTGATCTGGACGAAAAGCGCTTAATGGAGATTTGTATTTGATGTTTTACTTGTTTTTATTTTGTTCGTGACAGTATTAGATTAAAAACCAGTGGAAAACCTCAAATTTGTTTGGGACTCTGTGCTTTTGTTTGAATTTGAGTTGTTTGAAGCTTTGTTTCATTTATTGGTGGTCATTCTGTGAATGTTCTGAAATTCTTAATATTTCTACTTTTTGCATTTATAAATAGAGGTATATCACCAACTATTTTAATAACTTCATTTGTTGATAAAAATACAATTGTTGTTAACTATCCCTTTGATTGAAGCACTATCAACTGAACATACCAAAGGCATCAAGATGGACCAATTAGATTTTGTCTTCACACTTGCTGCTTTATTTTGACCTAAATCATCAATATTTTGAGACCCACTATAAAGTGTAAACAGTACTTTTTGTTTGTTGTTCTTGAGCTCGTTCCCACCCAACCCACAGGAGCCCATGGGAACGAAAATTAGAGCGCAGAGAACTGATTTGGCAGCTATGGTTTAAACAGGCCAGTTTCATGGGTTAAATGACACCACATCTATTAACAGTATGTTAAAATTAAGAGCTGCCAAATGTGGAACTTCAACCGTGTTATGTGTGTTTTCTATCAATACTTACTTGTTTAATTGTGAAGTTCCTTGAAATGATGGCTTGATCAGAAAAATAAAAACATTTCTTTCTATTAGAATGTTACTTTTATAATAGGTTCATAGGTGTGTACTAAGCTAATGGCCCTGGAGCATTTACAAGCCTAGCCCATAGAAATGTCCTAGCATCATGCCGCCCGACATTATTTCCCAGTGCCTTTATCAAGTAGAGCTACCGGAGTGATCCTTGGGGTAAACTTTCTATTTCCCATTTACCCATCAAGATTTCTCTTGAAGAGGGCCAGTGAGGTTCTCTGCTTGTCATGTATGGGAAGTCTATTCCATAGCATGGACAGTCTCTGGGTTATCAACCTGTCCCTCCAGCATGTTCTGTTGATTGATTGATTAATTAATTAATTAATTAATTAATTAATTAATTAATTAGTTAGTTAACTTAAGACGTATTTTACTTTTATTTAAAATAACTGAATTTGCATTTATTTTTTCATCTTAGTGGGCAAGTGCAATTTAAACCTAAGTAGTGACTCTTAAATGGATTTTAACATTGCTGATAAAGTCCTGATTTGTTTGAACAATAGCACTTAATTCTAATAAAAGTTATTTATTTATTTCACTACCTTGTGGAATTCCTGAGAGTTGGGTCATGTGGTTTGTGGCATTGGTGCATTATATTGTGGTTCTTAATTTCTTGGCACTAGAAGCTCCTTTGTGTTTGTGTTTAATTTTTCATTACTTTTATTCTAGCCACCTCCGTAAGAATATCACATACAACCCCCCCATAATTTAAGTATTATATCAGTCCTTGCCTGTTTCTGCAGTTGATCTATCTGTTGTTGTGGCTTGTTGATAAAATCTTATTTTCTTCAGCTATTTATTATATCATCTGTTACCAGTAGTATAGGTAGGGTGGGGCAAGAGGAGCAACTGATCCAGGTGCAAAGTGTATCTGTGTTTGTGTGTGTGTGCAGGTGTGTGTTGTGTGTGTGTGTGTGTGTGTGTGTGTGTGTGTGTGTGGGGGGGGGGGTAATTGGCTGATCCTGATCTCTCTTTTTTAAAATCTGGTGTTACAATTGCAGTCCACCCTGAGCACTCTGTATGTAGTCTAAACTGTAACAACTGCTTGCTACATTGCTACAGTTTAAAAGTCAAAAAAGAAAAAAAAAAATTTTTAACTAAAACCTGAGCACAGTAGCACTCCATGCAGCCAGGGTATAAAGTATAGTAACTGTTTGCTACATTTGTATCAAGCAGTTTGATACAGTTTAAAAGAAGAATTTTTTTAAAACTAAAATATAAGTCCAGTAGAACTCCCTGCAGGCAGTGTATAAACTGTAGCAACAGTTTGGTACTGTTTAAAAGAAGATTTTTTTTTTAATAAAATATGTTGAATGAGGGTTTGGGCATGGTATAATACAGTAATGTGCTTTTTTTTGTTCTTCAATGGAAGAGCTGGATTGTATGCATCTGACTGTAATAAATGGATCATTGTAATGTAGCAATCAGCTTAACACTCCAAAGTACTTTTTTTGCTCATCATTTCAGCTGTGGGGCTGCGGCTCTGTTTGATGGTGCTGGCCTAGGGCATTGGATAAGCCAACTATGCTTCTGTCTTTTACATCATACTATTGATTTCTTATTCATATTTATTTAGTTATTATGTCATAGAACAAGCTATAGTCAACATGGATGTGGTAGCTTGTCTGTTTCTTTGTTTAGACATTTCAATAGATACTGAGTAGAGAAGGAGCTACCTTACATTTACAACCATAAGAAAGCAAATTAATTAGTTAGATGACTCTAGCTATTATAATGACATTATATGGCAAATAAGAAGGCTTAAGCCTAGGTACAGACAGCAAAGCCAAGACTTTGTAAATGTGTATTAACAGAGCCATAGGAAGAAGGGGCAGATTTGGGTTTGGTCCTGGGCATCAATTTGTAGGGGGTAAAAACTGATGAAATATTTCTAAAGATATTTCAGAAGTTTTTGACAGGTTATTTTCATTAAAAAAGGCAGACATCTTTTTTTCCTGCCTCTTCCCTACTATTTTTCATTATTTGAGAAGACAAAAAATTGGCCACCTGTGTACCTAAAAGTCTGTTAGTTAAAGAGTATTAAGGCTGTGAGCTGTTAGTGAGGAACTTCCTGAGGTAGGTGTTTGATTCCCCCAGCCTACATTTCCTTACTGTGTGACCTTGAGGAAGAAACTTAACTGGATGGTGCTTTAGGGAAATTTGGAATTTGGAGTAGGCTCATTTATGATCTCCCAACTATATGCCTTGTAACAACTTATGAATCTCATCTGTAGTTTGCATTGACTATTTTAGCTGTACTAGAATTAGCGGATCTCTTTAAAACATGCATTTTTTAGTGCATGTAGGGAAACTGTTAAACTTCTAAGTGCATTTTGGTATGATTGTAGCGATGGGGTTTGTGAAGTGCTGATCCAGATTATGGTTCTAAAAGGCTGAACTGTGCTGTAGACATGGGTTAAGACAAGTATTGCAGTGACCAGCTGTCCAGGATTTTAATGAGTTCTGGTTCGATTATTACACCCATTTAGTGCAGTTGTGAGTCAGTTGATACAAATAAAGAAGTTATGTCTTACCATAACGTTCCATCTGTATTGTTGATCCTCGTTTAGTCCTTACATGTGGGTATCGGTTCCAACCTTGGAACCGAGCCGGCTATCTTCCAGCTACAAACTCTCGAGCTAAAACTCTTGCCTAGACTTCCCCACTCCATGTTACCTCAGATTGAGTTTGAAAATCAAAAAAGGTAGAGGCTACCTCTGTTCAAATGACCTAACAGAACCGGATGGTGAGATCCACTAGAAGCCACAGGAGAGGGAAGGAGGGAGGGTCGTAATGACTGAATGAGGATTAACAAAATAGATGGAATGTTATGGTAAGACATAACTTCTTTATCTGATATTGTTAATCCTCATTCAGTCCTTACATGTGGGACAGAGTCGCCAGCTACCTTTACTCCTGGGAGGCTCTCATGGAAGGACATTCTGGAGCACCATAGAACCAAAAGATGCTCTTTTCCTGGAGGCCAAATCCAATTTGTAATGATTGATGAAGGTATGAGGAGTAGCCCAAGTTGCAGCTGCACAAATGTCATGTAAAGGGGCTCTGGCATGGAAGGCAGCAGAAGTTGCCACCGACCTTGTAAAATGAGCCTTTATGGTAGTAGGTAATGGAATATTATGTTTTCTATAAATGAAGGTTACACAGTCTTTTAGCCATTTAGCCAATGTGACCTTAGCAACAGCACATCCTAATCTAGGTCCAGAATAGACCAAAAATAACTGGTCTGATTTACGAGAATCCTTAGTCCTGTTCAAGTAGAAGCGAATTTGCCTGTGAATATCTTGGGTATGTAGACAATTCTCTCCTCTGTTTGAATGATTGGGGAAGAAAACTGGCAATTCAATGGTTTGATTAATGGACATTTCAGAGATCACTTTTGGCAGAAAGGAAGGATTAGTTCTCAATGACACTCTATCTCTATGAAAAATCCAATATGGTCTCTTGATGCACAAGGCTTGAAGCTCAGAGATATGTCTGGCAGAAGTAATGGCGACCAGAAACAAGGTTTTCCATGACAAATATTTGAGGTCGCAAGAAGAAGCTGGTTTGAAAGGTGGCATTGTCAAAGCTTGTAGGACTAATGACAGGTCCCATGGTTGAGTAGGTTCTCTAAAAGGGGGTCTTAAATGATTCATGCCTTTTATGGAAGTCTTGCATAATATGTGTGACATAAGAGAAGAGTCTTGGACACCATCATGAAAATTAGATATTGCAGTCAAATGAACTCTAATGGTAGCAGCAGACAGACCAGACTGAAATAGGGTAGACAGATATTCTAGTACTATTGACACTGGTGCTGAAAAAGGATCTACTTGTTTTTCTTTCAGCCAAAAAGTAAATCTTTTCCACTTGCTGAGATATGTAATTCTGGTGGAAGACTTATGAGATGCAATAAGAATGTCATGTACTGGCAAAGAAAGATCATTCTGCCTGGCAATCAAATAAATTGGAGGAGCCAAGCTGTGAGCTTCAGGCTGTTCAAGTTGGGGTGAATCAGATTCTGCTGATGGGAGATCAACCCGGGGTTGGATGGAGAATCCACGGTTGATCTAGCGGTGAGGCCAAAGGAAGGGAAACCAAATCTGACAAGGCCAATATGGTGCTATGAGGATTACTTTGCTTTTCATCCAGCGGGCTTTCTTCAGAAACTGGGGAATGAGGAGAGAGGTGGAGATGTATAAAGCAGACCCGAGGGCCAGTCATGGACTAGAGCATCCCTGGGTGACTGTCCTGGAGAGGGAATCAGGGTGAAAAAGTTGCTGCATTTGTAGTTGGTCGGGGACGCAAAGAGGTCGCAGCAAGGAGGACCCCAGCAGTTGAAAATCTCTGCCGCTATCAAGGTATTCAGGGACCACTCATGAGGTTGTAGAATACACCTGTTGAGTCTGGCTGCTATCACATTGGAACTCCCGGGAATGTGCATTGCTAGAAGAAAGCGGTTGGTAGCCATCGCCCATTGCCATATCCTCATGGCCTCTCAACAGAGTGGGTAAGATTTGGTTCCAGCTTGTTTGTTGATGTACCAGACCACTGCCATGTTGTCTGATTGTATCGCAATAGTTCAAAATGGCAGCAGGGGATGGAATGCTTGCAACGCCAGAAGCACCGCCCTCAGCTCTAGAACATTTATATGCAGATGGGCCTCCATTTTGGACCAAGTACCTTGGACTGTCTGTCCCTGAAATAGCCCTACCACCCCATCAGGGAGGCGTCTGTGGTCTCTGTAGCCTTGGGCTGTTGGGGGAAGAAGGGGTGAGACCATTGTGATGGATTGTGTGCCATCCACCAATTTAGATCTTGTTTGCACCTGTGAGTTACCCGAATCTTGGCTGAAAGAGGGTACTGAAAGGGATACCACTGGGTGAGCAGTAGCTATTGTAAAAGCCACATATGAAACCTGGCCAGGGGGACAATCGTAATGGAGGCTGCCATGAAACCCAACAACTGGAGAACAGAATGAGCTGTGGATTTCTCCCTTGAAAGGATTGGAATCAGTTGCTGCTTTATCCTTAGAATTCTGTGCTCTGGAATGGATGCCCTGCAATTCTTTGTATTCAAGATGACCCCTATAAGTTCTGTGGACTGAGATGGGGTGAGATTGGATTTTTGCCAGTTTATGGTTATGCCTAGCCTTTCTGCGGTGAGGAGAGAGTATGCCAGGGCTTCTTCCAATAGATGTCTGGTGGGGGTGGAGATGAGCCAGTTGTCTAGGTATGGAAACACCTGGAATCCTTGTAGTCGCAAGTGAGCTGTGATGACTGCCATGCACTTTATGAACACTCTGGGGGCTGTAGAGAGTCCGAAGGGCAGTACTCTGAAATGGTAATGACTGGCTCCCACATGGAAGCGAAGGAATCTTCTTGATGGTCTGTCCACTTTTATGTGGTAGTACGCATCTTGAAGATCTATCGAGCACATCCAATCATCGTTTTCCAAAAGTGGAAGGATAGACTGTATTGTGACCATCCGGAATTTCTGTACTTTTACAGACTTGGTCAATGCACTGAGATCCAAAATTGGCCTCCAGTCCCCGGTTTTCTTTGGCACCAAAAATAGTCTTGAACAGAATCCGGATCCTATCTGGTCTGGCGGGACTATTTGGATGACTCTTTTTCTTAGCAGCTTTGAAATCTCTAACACTGCTTCTTTCCTTTGACTGGGTGGATCGTCGGGTAAGCTTGTTAGGGGAGAGGGACAAAGAACGAAGGGGATATGATAACCTCTGGTTATTATCCTTTGTACCCAAGAATCAGTGGCAGTGGTTAGCCAGGCAGAAGGGTACAAAGAGAAATGACCCCCAACCACTTCCAGGGGAAAGCAGTTGGGACTCTCTTCGGGAGCACTGGTAGGATTGGCCAGGGAAAGAATCCCTGGAACCCTGGTTACATGGACCCCCTTTGCCCCAAAAAGGGCATCTTCCCTGAGAGTTTCCCTCTCTGCCTCTAGGGGAGAACTCGGCCTGTGTGTCATGAAAAGAACCTTGAGACATTTTGTGCCATATCTTCCCCACTCTAATGGTTTCTGGAGAAAGCCCATTGAGGGGAATAATAACAGACACCCACAGCAGAAAGGGTCTTACCGTCCTGTTCACATCTAGCCACTGTGCTTTTAACCTTGGGTCCGAACAACGACAAGGCTTCGATGGGAGTGTTGAGAAAGGAAGCTTTGAAGGATTCCGTGAAATTACACAAGTGCATCCAAGCATGTCATCTCAGAACAATGCCTGAACCCACCGCTCTAGCTGCTCCTTCTGATGCGTGAGATATCAGGCACATGGAGAAGTTAGATATCGATTCGATGGTGACTAGCTGAGAGGCTACTTTGTCACAGACCTCATCAGGCACAGCTCCAGCCAAAGTTTCAGAGAGCTCAGAAATTAAGTCTCTTTAAAGCCTGGTAAAATGTGCCATATAGTTCAGGGACCTGACTGCAAAGGTCGCTGATGCAAAGGTACGCTTCCCTATTCTGTCCAGAGCCCGGGACTCTTTGTTGGGTGGATGGACAGTCTGGCTTTCTTCTTCCACCAGGTCCTTTTTAGTTGCGGCCGCCACCACCAAAGCATCTACAGGAAGACCTTTGGACCAATAGGGATCACTAGCAGGAGGGGACAAAATTTTATCTGGCCTCTGGAGAATGGCCTCAATGGTGTCAGGAGCCTTCCACGCATGCTGCACAATGAGCCGGACAAGTTCGGCAGCAGGTGGAGTAACCCAGGAGGTAGGGGGCTGGGCACAAAAGGCCTGCAGGAACTCAGACTCTTCAGAGATCAGGTTAGAGGGCTGCCAGTCACCTCTCTGTTTAAGGATTTCGAGGATATCACCAAAGTATACCTCGGAGGGTGATCGAGGGGACCCTTCCCCATCATCAAAGTCTGTGTCTTCAGTAAGGGACTCCTCTGTGGAGTCCATGTGCTTCCTCTTGCATGAGCTCTTTTGATGATCTTCCTCAGAGGGAGAAGCTGGGGAAGACAGCTCAAAAGAGGTCTCCTGTTGGAGTATGTCCTGAGGCCCTTGCGCTCAGTGTCTGCTTGTGTGCATTGCAGTCCAGAGGTGGGTGGGGAGAGTGATAGCACAGGGTCACCAACCAATGCCAGAGCCTTCTCCATAAGCTGGAAGGCCGGTCCACCTGAAGAGGGATGGGGGCCCAGGGAAGAGGTCAACCCTCACCTAATTGGCTCCCCCTGCCAACTGGGAGTCCCTGGATGGCTGTGAAATGCCAAAGTATGTATGCCACAGCTGACATCCTGGACAGTGAAAAGATTCTCCTGCCAAAAAGGCAACTGCAGCTCCTTAGTGAGGTCCATAAACGGAACCATAGTGGGGGAAAACTGTGCTATATCAAGGGGCTTCAAAGGCAATGAAGGAGCAGAATAAGTAGGGGTCTTTGGTAAAGGGTGATCACCTCTCGAGGAAGGATAGGCCCTGGAGGGTGGGATACCTCTGGCCAAAAGCACTTGATCCACAAGATGCAACACATCATGTTCAGAGAGGCTTCTAGTGGATTTTATGGACATGGCTGAGGGAGAGTCAGGAATATCCAAGGACAGAGCAAACTCGGTGCCCACCATGGAGGTGGTCTGCACTGAGAACAACGGAGCTGTAATGGACTGAACTGCTGGTGTCTGCACCAAGGAAATCATCGGTGCCGAAGGCATGGTCTCCACCAATGATGAGGTTGGTACTGAAGTGGTTGTCGGAGCTAAGGTCTGAGCTGAAAACATCAGTGACAAAAACTGAATGGTCAGTACTGAGAGTGTTGTCGGTGCCGGGTAAGTTGTCAGAGTTGAAAAGGAAATGGGCGTCGAAACATCCATTGATGTCATAACAGTCTGCATCGACTGGACAGTCGGTGGCGGTAAGGGAGTCTGAACCGAGGAGCTCCTCGGTACCAATGCAGTATGGGGCACACTTGGTGCCAAGGTCTCAGATGGTGCCAATGGCCTCGATGCTGAAGGTCTAGGCACCGCAAGTGCTGGAGCCAAAGAAGTCAAATCTGAACTGGAAATCTTAGCTTTCTTGGGTCTCAGTTCCTGAGGGTCCCCAGTTGGGGACAAAGGAAGAGACTTGGCCTTTTTATGTTCATTACTCTTTTTCTTATGGGATCTTGGAGGGGTTGAAGCCTCACACCCAGAAATAGCCTCTGAAAATGGAGATTTAAGTAGCCCCTTCAATATTAATTTATTTTTCCTCTCAATTAACGCCCTGTTAGAGAAATTCTTACAATCCCGCAAGGCGGGTCAACTGTTAAATGAGGTACACCCAAGCAACAGACACACTGGGAATGTGCATCTGAAGTAGGTAATTTATGTCCACAATCGAAACATCTTTTAAACCCTGGGCTACCTTTTTTATCTGTCATGTTTGTTAAGGAAAGAAAGAAAAAAACATAAAAATACCAGCAATGGTACAAGAAATACCCGAAGGTAAGAAGGAAAAGAGGTTTACCAACGATGGTAAAAAAGGAATTACCTCGCAGTAAAAAGAGAGGAAAGGAGTTGAAAAGGATTCAAAAAAAGGTAGTCGCTAAATGTGATAAGGTAAGAGATAACTATCTAATAACTTTTTTGTGAAAAAAAGCTGTCTTAGAACTTAGTATGAAGAAAATACTGTACTTAGCTCAAGAGAAGTAGCTTGACACCACCGAATGGCGATGTGTCAAATGAAATCTGAGGTAACAGGGAGAGGGGAATTCTGGGTAAGAGTTTTAGCTCAAGAGTTTGCAGCTGGCGCGAGCTTGGAAGATGGCTGGCCTGGTTCCGAGGTCGGAACCGATACCCACATGTAAGGACTGAACGAGGATTAACAATCATTTATTACAGGTTTAGGCACTTTTCTTGTGCAAACTGAAAGATTTTAGACAATGGACACAAGAGCTATGATTGATTTCACGTGAATTTCATTTACAACCATTTTCATTAATTTTTACTAATGCTATAGATAATTATGTTTTCTAGCAGCAGATTTTCATGTTAATCCCAATAAACTAGTGAGCATCTTCTGAATAATCTATTTCTTAATTAAGAACTTTAATACATAATTACTGAGCTTAAACTTTTAAAATACACAAGATGTGATATCTTAGCTTTGGAGTTTGTCAGACTCTTCCCTATATTACAGTATCTTATTTGTCATTGTTTGCAAGCACAGTAGAGTACCTAAAACTCCACCACCTCTCTCCCGGAAATGTGCTAGTAAAACATCATCCTCACATAGGTTCATAGGTAAGCAATAGGCTAGCTGCCCTTGTGGGCCATTTTAAGTCTAGCCAGATTCTTGTTTTGTGCTTGAAATAACCTATCCCATCTGGTTATAGATTGGCCTTACATATCCCATGGTTGCTAATTATATATTACCTCTAATAAGAATAACTGGGATCATATTATCAATAATTTGAGGGGACCCATGTGTGGGATAAACCATTTAAAAGATGTATCTGCCCATTAGTAGTACAGGGACAGTCCTGGGGTAAATTGTCTATTTACCATCCATAGATCTAAGTTGTACTTGAAAACTGACAGAGATGAAGTTCACTCTATGTGTATTGGGAGTCTGTTCCATAGGAGCAGTATCCACTATGAAATATACCTGTCCCTCCAAACTGTTCTGTTGATGTTACAGAAGAGATTTATATCCCTAGACTGAGTATTTCTGATGCTATGTGACTTGCTGATGTGCAGTAAATCCATTAGTAACTGGTCAGAGGATGCCTTGTATGCCAGACATAAGTCACGTGTTAGCAGTCTGTAGGATACTCAGTATAGTGACTGGGCTTTAAGTCGATCCATGTAGGACATGTTTTTTAAGACTTGTATCCTTTTAGCAAGTCTCTGTGGTCATTCCAGTTGTTGCATGTGTGTAGATGGATACACATCTAAGGCAGATGCAATCCTGTGTAGTTACTATAGTAATTCTGGAGACATGCTGTTGCAAACATTAACCCCTCATCCAAGACACATGTAAACCTGTGTGATTCTTATAGACCTTTCACTATTTTAAGTGCTAACTATGGGTTGATAGGTAGGCACAAGGCTAGCTGCCCTAGTGGACCATTTTAAGCCTAGCCAAGTTCCCAAGTTCCCCTTCAAAGGTGACAATGAAACTCTGTACCTTGTGACTGTGAGATAAGCACCTTGACCATTATACCAACCCCCACAGATATATTCATGTATTTGTAGACTGCAAGTCTACCTGTCTTTCCAGAATTTACTCACATTGATCAATGTGACTTCATAAAAGGAAGACAGATGAAAATCAGATTCAGAACATCAGGGAACCTCCTGTACAAAAAAAAGTTAAGCCCTGGCACTTCCTTACAAACAGAAAAGGTGATCAAAGGAAGAGCTGACATAGTCCATGTAGATGTCTTCTATAGGTAAGTTTTAATTTCCCAAACTACTTTTCAGATCAGTGCAAGCAAAGTAGTGTTACACATACCAATAAATGGTGCTATTTTGTATGATTTTAACTTCCCAGTGATTAACTAGGGGTCTATACCACTAACTTAGGATATTCACAACAGTTCATAGATCTTATAAACAAACACTCCCTGGACCATATTGTCAGTGACGGATGTTTTCAGATTAAATGTAGTGTACAGGGTGCTAATCCTGCATAAAATAGCTTGCACACAGAGACACTTACCCTGTTTTTTTTCTCTATTTCCCAGATGCTTCACTGTCTGGCAATTTATTTAATTTATGGTATTTAAAAGAAACCAGCCATCCCTCAATGTAGGTATATAAAATTGCAGTGGTACACTTTACATGATAAGGTAGTATACCAGTAGTATTTGTAAACATCAACTTTCCACAATGAAATATTAATATTTCGAACCAAACTGAACTAAACATCGTGTAATTTCAAAAGGAGATCTCATTAGTATTACAAGACAATGACACTGAATTCCATTTACTGCTGCAATTATTGGCGGAGTGCATGGATAATTTACTCAAGTATGAAAATGGATTACTCCCCCACATAGACTAAAAAAGGCATGCCTTACATGCTTATCTATTAAACACATATTTTGCATGGCTAGACAATATTCTTGACCAAAGTGTATCAGGAAAAAAACTGATATTATATACTAAACCCATTCTAGCTTGTGGGCATTGATAATTGGGAAAATATGAGCATGAATAGCTAGGCTTAAAAAAGCTCTAGGGCCATTAGCCTAGTAATCTCCAATGATCCTATTATCCTATGAACTTATAAATGCTATTTCACAGACTTGGCCTTTTTGGTGTCTTGTTGTTCAGAAACTATCAGTTGCCATATTTGATCATTTTATGCTTGCTGCATTTTTATTAAATCCCTGTGCCACATCAGTGCTTTACCACTAGTACCAGTCAGGATGTGTGGTGCCATATACAGATATATGTAAAGACTAAAAGGAGATCCATTAAACCTATCCAAGTTTCCCAGCTAACTCTATGCACCTAGCCCTTTCTTTGCCAGCAGATTTTCCAACTGTCCCATGCACCTTTAAACCCAGTGGTTGGATTGTATTCCACCATTATGCCCAGCAGAGCATTTTGAAATCACACCACCTTCTCTGTGACCTAGTATTTTGTGATGTTTTTCTTAAATCTTCATCCTTCAGTTGCCACTTTGTTTCCTCCCCTTCCCTTTCTCTTTCTCCTTATTTCTCTCTATCTTCCATTCTAAATCACTTACTTGCTCATTGATGCTGTGAGGCATCTATTATAATATTGCCTCTTTTCATTCTGTCTTCTGATGTATACATTTCCAGTGTTATGGGATTTATCAGATACTGCATGTCTCCCATGTTTTCAATTTCCCTTAGTTGTCCTTTGTTTTGGAATGCAGATCCGCATGAGCAGTGGAATAACTTTGTATCATACCTCTCAACTGTATCATTCCTTGGTATTTACCAGTTTTGCGGGCAAAATAATGGGGTGCCATGAATTTCCAAGTGGCCCCTTCAATTCCCAATTTTTTTTTTACTTTTAGTCTCAAGTCAGCAAACAGTTTAACAGAAAAGAATTTACAGCAACAGTTCTGACCCTCTACACCATCGGCAGTAAGTAAGAGATAGGGAAGAATTTGTGTCAAGTCTTAGTAAATGCTTACCAGACTAAGGCATAAGCATACTTAGTTAAATGTCAGTGTCATCCAAGGTTCAAAGTCAGTATTTTTGGGGACAGCAGGCTAACATTTCTGATGAACGAGTTGATAAAAAAAAAAAAACTGCCCCTGTCAGATCCACCTCTTCTCTTGAGCCCTGCACTTTTCCAATTGGTTTATGATACGACCGGCAGTAGCTCTTCAGAGGTTTTTTTTCTTTCCGTCAGCTGTTTAATGACAGGCATATATCCTGTAAAGGAGGACTTGGGTTTAACCTGTCTTGTTTTATTTACTAAGATAAATGGCTATTCCATTTCACTCCACACTACTGACAGTTCCATCTCCATTGTTTTAGTAACTCTTAAGATACTCCCCCTCCTTTCTACAAAGCGCTGAACTTTACACATGATTTTCCACTGTACTGTAACTACCTGATTCTTGTGATTGGATGCCTGTAGGCCACAGGGCCCATATTTTGTGAGTTAGGGGTGTCGCAATGGATTTCTCTAGGGGGGAGGATGGTAAGGGTAAAACAATTTTACCGAGGAGCTTACTTGCTGCATGTGCCTAGAGTTGTTTGATTATCCTGTGACCCTGGAGTGTTGGCATAACATTTGCAAATATTGTAACAATAAGGTGCTAAAACTGGAAAGTGATGCCTCCTGCTCTCAGTCTCAAGCAAAACTGCTGTCAAAATGATACACGGTCAACAATAGGACATCAGCCAGCGTGATGAGTAGTAACTAACAGTGCCAATTTAGTTAACCATCTCACATATGAAGCAAGCAGCAGCATACAAGAAGGGAGATAACGTTTAGCCCTGCCTCATTTGTCAGCCTTCAGAAACGAAACCGAAGTAAGTTATAAAGCTAGTCGAGCAGCACTCATTCAAAGCCGTGAAGACATAGGTCTTTAAATACATTTGCAGTATGGCTGGTTAGTATAATAGAGAACGTGCAATGTGCACAAAGGAAGCTTAAGATTTATCTTGGAAACTCTGGCACTGCCTAACTCCAACCCATCATCCCTGTCAATTGCCCAGATTTTTGCCTCTTATTTTGTATCTGTCCACTTTTTGAAGTCAGTGTGCCATTAACTCTTAATTTGTTTTAAACACTCTTCCTATGAGCAACTACTTATTTTGAAAAGCGAGAACCAATAGCAGTCTGACATCACATGCAGACTACCACAGGACTGGCTGCAGCTCTCTTGCACTGTCATCTGAAACTTTTGTATAAATTTCCGGGTATGTTTTGCTGCATGAGTTGCAAGATTTGGGGTGGCTGTTCCAATGTGGATCTGAATGCATATAGTTCAGCTGTTGTTCACAAGGGGGTACTAGATTGCTGGAATCAGATTAAAGTGTACCCCTTAGAAAATGACTTTGCTAGTTCACTACCAGCTTTAAGGGATGTTTATTCCACCACTTACTTAACTAAAGAGGATAGTCCAGTTTCATTGTTTGCTGAGTGCCAACCACTCAGCAGTTACTATACAGGTTAATGTGTCTAGGCTTCCTTTTAGTGTGCAAGCCCTCATGTCAGACAAAAAGGCTAAACATGTAACTTTTTTTCATGGGGATGGTCCTGGTGAGAGTTCAATGAGGCATCCACACATTTCTCAGCCTCTCAAGTATCCAGGAAGACTCCGAGAACAGTAGGGGCACCCAGTGCTTTTGATGTTACTGCAGTAAAGCTGGAGAATGCAGAAGATGAATGTGTCACCATGGATAAATGATAGCAGCTTTTCTCCATCTACAAGTGAGTACAACTGCCAGTGCCAACCTGTTTAGGAAAAAAATCACGTGATATAATTTAAATAGCACCCTCTCAAATGCTGTTCTTCATAAGGTGGGGGAGGACCAGACATGCCACCACTCAGCATGTTTCATTCCATTAGTTATTGCATAGAACTATAGTGAGAGTGTACATTAATTCTGAGATTAAAGGGGAGGGAGCATATCAAAATGTCATTGTGTATAACTGTAACCAACTGGCCTCTTCACCTAACAGCTAAAGCATAAAGTGAAGATTTAGTGTTGTTCACCATTCATTTTTAAAATGCCTGAGTAGAAGACCGGCAAGCAAACATGTCTCTATTGTACAGAAAATGCCGATGCTGGACTGATACATTACACATTTGCAGTGCATCACTTAACCAGTGCCCAGCTTTTATGATACTGATTTTTTTTGAAATATGTGGATCATACCTCTTAAATCACTCAGAGCAAGAAATCTGGATAAAGCTAAAAATAGTGGGACAAATGCCCCAAAATATTTTAAATATTACTCCTGTAAACTCAGATATAATAGCAGGTTTTACATTATTATGTATTATGTATTTTTTGAGGAATATGAAGTCTGAAATTCGAATGTCTGCCATTATTAATTATTATTTAGTGACTTCAGTCTTCATGATAGTATCCCACAATTCCATTGGAGTGGGCAAGGTTATTAATCAGCATCCCGATTTTTACTTTTCATTGGCCTTTGTCCAGCTTTTGATGAGAGGTACAGTATGGCGTGTGTGTGTGTGTGTGTGTGTGTGTGTGTGTGCGTGTGTGTGTGTGTCACTGGTGGTTATGAACTGAAATTCATTTAAATGTTAAAATATTAGTTAATTAATTTCATTGTGTGTTTTTAATTGTTTTATTGATTTATTGCTGAAATTTGAATATAAAATGAGTGTATGTTTGTTGTATTTTATTGAGGACTTGAGAAAGCGTAGGTGTTCCATGTGAAAGCGCTTGTCTACATTAAATCAATTTTACAGCCGTGGTGGCCATCTGGAGTTTTTTTCTTCATATTGTTGTTTATCCATAGAAGATCTTTGGGCTTTTGTTGGTATTTCATTTGTACTTGCTGGTTTATTTTGTACCAACTTAGCCACATGGCTGATAACACATCCATAGACCTTAGTTTTATTCACCAAATAAGTCACCCACTGGTAACAATAAGACAAACACACCAAGTAAACGTGAAACGCTGCATGCGTTTTTCGTTCCACTTAGTAGTCGAACTTCTTCAGACAAAAATACTTTGTTGAAATGCATCTTTTAAATACAAACATGTGCTGGTAATTACTATGATTAGTTTCCCAATAATGTTTTAAAGTGCTAGTGCTACAAATATGGTTTCATAGGTTGCAAGTTTATAACAATAATATTTAAAAACAAGTCATAAGGAAGTCATAAAAACAAATCATAAAACTCATACAAAAAGGTTCTGGCTATTTACAATCATTTGTTGCAGTATGTTTGACTATACTATGAATTTAATTGTACAGGTACATGTCTAAAAGTAACTGAGAAGTTACTATCTACTATGTCCTTTGTCTAACATCAAACACTCTATTAAAATTAATATTATCTTACATGGACTGTACAGGTTATAATATGTGTTAAAAATAGTTATATTACTCATGAACAATTGTGTATATTACTCTCCTCTCATACAATTTAATTTGTGCTAACCTTTTTTAAAATTCAAAGTTAGCTTCACAGTACCAGACCAATTTTTAAAGCCTTACTTATAGATTATATGGTGTCCTTCTATAAATGTTCTATTTACGGAACCAAGCAAGACTGGGAAATGTAATTATTTCTAATATTATCTCATAAGATTTTTAAGTTTTAAAATACATGCTATCGAACATGCCTCATTAATGCCTGGCTTACTACAAGCAGCCAACCGTAGCTGCCATGCAAGTTCTTTTTTCTCCAATTCCAGTTTTAAGAAATTTTCATTGACAAAGTTATTGTCCATAGAATACCTATTTATTCCATCAATAATCATAAAAGAAAAAGAGTGACCATGATTGTTGTTGACATGTCTAGCTAAAGCATTTTCTTCTTTAGATTTTTTGATTGCGTATAAATGCTCATATATTCGATCACGCAATCGTCTGTCCGTCTTACCAATATAGAAAGACGGACATTGTATACATTGTGCCAAGTAGACTATGCCTTTAGAATTACAGGTAAACGACCCTTGAACATGGTACACTACTGATCTTGTTGTAAATGAGTCTGATGCTGAAATATGTTTACAATATTTACATAACCCACATTTCTTGGTTCCTCCTCCTGTTCTTGACTTAACAATTTTTGTTTCCAAAAGCTTTTTCATGTTTGTGCCCCTCCGGTATGTTATTACATGATGAAAGTTTAATATTTTAGAAACAGTATTGTCTAATGAAAGGTAACACCAGTATTTCCTTACTGTTTTACCTATATCAATTGCTTCCAAACAGTATGTAAATGTGAAAGCAGTAGAAAAATTACTATGCTCCCCTTTATTTAGCAGGCTGTTCTCTATAATTGTTGTTTCTGGGTGTTCATATTCTAAGTGGATGGGAGACAATTCATCTCCAGTTGTATTAATAATAGATTTACTATTATCTTTACCATTCTTCAAAAGGGGCAAGTAAACACCTGAATATCTTTTTTCTTTAACTTCATGGAAAATATTGTCTAGGAATGACTTAGGATAGGCCCTCTTTACAAACATACTATATAATAGATCACATTCATCTTCAAATTCACTTTCCAGTGTGGTCATCCTCGCTGCCCTGACCAGTTGTCCTTTTACGACAGCTTTTTTCTGAAATGGTGGATGCATACTGGTAAAGTGAAGAAAACTATTAGAATAAGTGGCCTTCCTAAAGATTTTTGCTGAAAACCCACCCCTATCTTTTTTCAATTCCACATCCAAAAAACTAATAGAATTTTCTTGAAAGTTGTAAGTAAACTTCAAGAAAGATGTTGTGGAGTTTAAGAACTCTACAAACTGGTCCGCTTCATTTCTATTACCTTTAAATAAAATGAAGATGTCATCCAAAAATCGTTTGTAGCTACAGCACATTTCTTTCCAATGACTACTGAAAATGGAGTTATTTTCCCAATGGGCTAAGACCAAGTTCGCAAAACTGGATCCTACCGGGGAGCCCATGGCTACTCCTATTTCCTGTACAAATAAGTTTCCTTCAAATGACACAAAATTGTTTCTTAAAATAATATCTAATAGTTGTTCAATTAATAGGCAGTCATTATTCTCGGCCCCTTTTGCCCTGATAAAATCCACTACCCATTCAGTCCCTAGATCATGTGGGATACATGAATATAAATTAATTATGTCAATTGTCAGAAAATTAATTTTTTCGTCATATTTAACAGTTTCCATGTGTTGTAAAAAGTCCCATGAGTCTTTAAGGATTTGTCTTGACTTGTATACAGATGAGTTACTAACAAAAGAACAGTATGATTATGTAACTTTGTTAGCCCCGAGGATCCCAAAAATATTTGGGATACCTAAATTGCATAAAAGTGTTACTAACCCACCTTTCAGAACATTGGTAGATGCAAGACAGTCTGTTACCTATCCAAGTGCTAAATTAGTGGATTATTTTTTAAAAGAATATGTGAAAGGAGAACAGCAAATCCTTAAAGACTCATGGGACTTTTTACAACACATGGAAACTGTTAAATATGACGAAAAAATAAATTTTCTGACAATTGACATAATTAATTTATATTCATGTATCCCACATGATCTAGGGACTGAATGGGTAGTGGATTTTATCAGGGCAAAAGGGGCCGAGAATAATGACTGCCTATTAATTGAACAACTATTAGATATTATTTTAAGAAACAATTTTGTGTCATTTGAAGGAAACTTATTTGTACAGGAAATAGGAGTAGCCATGGGCTCCCCGGTAGGATCCAGTTTTGCGAACTTGGTCTTAGCCCATTGGGAAAATAACTCCATTTTCAGTAGTCATTGGAAAGAAATGTGCTGTAGCTACAAACGATTTTTGGATGACATCTTCATTTTATTTAAAGGTAATAGAAATGAAGCAGACCAGTTTGTAGAGTTCTTAAACTCCACAACATCTTTCTTGAAGTTTACTTACAACTTTCAAGAAAATTCTATTAGTTTTTTGGATGTGGAATTGAAAAAAGATAGGGGTGGGTTTTCAGCAAAAATCTTTAGGAAGGCCACTTATTCTAATAGTTTTCTTCACTTTACCAGTATGCATCCACCATTTCAGAAAAAAGCTGTCGTAAAAGGACAACTGGTCAGGGCAGCGAGGATGACCACACTGGAAAGTGAATTTGAAGATGAATGTGATCTATTATATAGTATGTTTGTAAAGAGGGCCTATCCTAAGTCATTCCTAGACAATATTTTCCATGAAGTTAAAGAAAAAAGATATTCAGGTGTTTACTTGCCCCTTTTGAAGAATGGTAAAGATAATAGTAAATCTATTATTAATACAACTGGAGATGAATTGTCTCCCATCCACTTAGAATATGAACACCCAGAAACAACAATTATAGAGAACAGCCTGCTAAATAAAGGGGAGCATAGTAATTTTTCTACTGCTTTCACATTTACATACTGTTTGGAAGCAATTGATATAGGTAAAACAGTAAGGAAATACTGGTGTTACCTTTCATTAGACAATACTGTTTCTAAAATATTAAACTTTCATCCTGTAATAACATACCGGAGGGGCACAAACATGAAAAAGCATTTGGAAACAAAAATTGTTAAGTCAAGAACAGGAGGAGGAACCAAGAAATGTGGGTTATGTAAATATTGTAAACATATTTCAACATCAGACTCATTTACAATAAGATCAGTAGTGTACCATGTTCAAGGGTCGTTTACCTGTAATTCTAAAGGCATAGTCTACTTGGCACAATGTATACAATGTCCGTCTTTCTATATTGGTAAGACGGACAGACGATTGCGTGATCGAATATATGAGCATTTATACGCAATCAAAAAATCTAAAGAAGAAAATGCTTTAGCTAGACATGTCAACAACAATCATGGTCACTCTTTTTCTTTTATGATTATTGATGGAATAAATAGGTATTCTATGGACAATAACTTTGTCAATGAAAATTTCTTAAAACTGGAATTGGAGAAAAAAGAACTTGCATGGCAGCTACGGTTGGCTGCTTGTAGTAAGCCAGGCATTAATGAGGCATGTTCGATAGCATGTATTTTAAAACTTAAAAATCTTATGAGATAATATTAGAAATAATTACATTTCCCAGTCTTGCTTGGTTCCGTAAATAGAACATTTATAGAAGGACACCATATAATATATAAGTAAGGCTTTAAAAATTGGTCTGGTACTGTGAAGCTAACTTTGAATTTTAAAAAAGGTTAGCACAAATTAAATTGTATGAGAGGAGAGTAATATACACAATTGTTCATGAGTAATATAACTATTTTTAACACATATTATAACCTGTACAGTCCATGTAAGATAATATTAATTTTAATAGAGTGTTTGATGTTAGACAAAGGACATAGTAGATAGTAACTTCTCAGTTACTTTTAGACATGTACCTGTACAATTAAATTCATAGTATAGTCAAACATACTGCAACAAATGATTGTAAATAGCCAGAACCTTTTTGTATGAGTTTTTATGATTTGTTTTTATGACTTCCTTATGACTTGTTTTTAAATATTATTGTTATAAACTTGCAACCTATGAAACCATATTTGTAGCACTAGCACTTTAAAACATTATTGGGAAACTAATCATAGTAATTACCAGCACATGTTTGTATTTAAAAGATGCATTTCAACAAAGTATTTTTGTCTGAAGAAGTTCGACTACTAAGTGGAACGAAAAACGCATGCAGCGTTTCACGTTTACTTGGTGTGTTTGTCTTATTGTTACCAGTGGGTGACTTATTTGGTGAATAAAACTAAGGTTTTAAATACTCTTATACTGGTGCAGAGGTTTCGTTTTTGCTTCACCGGTTTTTCCAGCTTGTGACATTTCCTGGTTTGCTGCTTCATTTTTGTACATCCATAGACCTTGACTATGTTCCGAGAGGCAGTGAGCTACAGTCTAAATGGGAGAGTATTTTCTCACGAAGAGAAAATCCACTTCTGGCCATGAATTTTGAAGGGAATCCTGGAGCTCGTGCATAGAGTAAGATGGATGGTTTTCAACAATTCACTTTGAAGGTAAAAGAACTGGAAAATAACATTTACAAATACAAACGTCTTAGTTGGCAAAGACAGCATTTGGAAGTCTGCCTTTACTTTAACGTAATTCCTAGGGGTATGAGGGTTTATGTATGCCCACATATGGGGAAACCCATCCAGAATCACTAAAACAGTGGCAGCAGTTAAATCTATAATTGTCAGAAGTCTATGCGACTAATTATTGATTACTTTGACCCCATTGAACAAAACCTGAGTAGTAATATACGTCAACAGCATAGTGACATTGTTGAGAAGTTTGAAGGTGATGTATACACCAGTGCTTTAAACAATATGTATGTGAATGTTAATTTGTATGAAAATAGACTGAGACAAATTAAGCAGCATAAACTCCAAAGGGAATTTACTGATTTCAGTCTTGGACAAATTTTTACATGGCCAAGATATGCTGCTAATTCTACTGAGCCAACTGAACAGAAAGAACCCTTGATAGAAAATATAGGGTCTGAGACATGTAATGTGTTGAATACTGCTTCTTCAATCATTGTTGCCAAGATACAGGAGGTGTGTCAGACTGGTGATCTCTTGCAACCAATGGTATCTCAGATGGTCTCTGAGATGAGTGCTACACCTTTGCCTAATCAACAGGTGAATAATCAGGCCCTACAAGGAGCTAGACTGAAGCAGCTAGTTCCATTAACCCTGGATCCTTTTTTACCATTACCAGTAAAACAAAATACACAACGGCAGCAATCAAGCTCGATGAGCCAGAGAAGAAGAAAGAGGAAGTTCTCAGGGGAGAAAATAACATAGAACAGGAGAGTAAAACAATGAATGAACTTGAAATAAATTTGTCTGACTATTGTTTGAGTGAAACTGAGATTGTCCTGCTGAATAAGAGTTTGACTTTCATACCCTCTGTACGTACTGAAGTAAGTGAATTGCTGACAGACTTGAGATTATTTGGTCGGGGCATAGCTTTAAAGTCATATTTTAAGGATGGTAAACAGTATGATAACACTAAATTGTATAAGAAAAGAGTCTTCATGCCTGTTATACCTGTCCATGTAGAGATGTTTATTAGAGCTTGTGAGAAAGACATATGTGAACATTTTCATGCAAATAATAGAAGTACTTTTCATAATTTAACACTAGATGAGAAATGTGCTCTACGTTCCTTACTAAACAATCAGGGGTTGAGCATAAGACCTGCAGATAAGGGAGGGGGCTGTGGTCATCATGAATAAATGGGACTACACCCAGTCTATGCATATTATATTGAGTGAAGTGCATACTTATACACCACTAACCTATGTTCAATATTTGAATATTAAGGACATTAAGGAATGTTTGTATGACTTATTTATGTGTATGCAAATCAATGAAAAGCTATATTCTTTTTTAATGTAGAATTCCCTAGAATACCATACATTAAAGGTTTACCTAAGGTACACAGGTCCCTCCAGAGACCGCCCCTAAGACCCATTGTGGATGAAGGTGGTTGGGTCACAGAGCCTCTTTTGATTTATGTGGAGAGTAAATTGGGACAACTAGTAAATAAGATCCCCAGCATCTTGAAAATACACCTCGGTTCTTGAAAGATGTAAGAGAATTTAATGAAGAGTTTGATCTAAGGAGTTGCCATATGGTTACCTTAGATGTACGAAGCTTATTTACATGTATACCTAATACATATGATATAGAGGCGGTAAGAGATGTGATGAGTGAAATGGGGGGCAATAGTACCAATGAAATTATTTTGATTTGTGAACTACTGGATTTGATATTATCAAATAATGTTCTTATGTATGAAGATATGATTTATTTGCAAAAGTGGGGGGTTGCCATGGACACCCGTTTTGCAAATTCATATGCAAATTTGGTGGTTTATTATTGTGAAAAGGAACATCTATACAATAGTGCATTTAGTACACATGTAAGATTATATAGGCATTTTGCTGATGACATTTTTCTGTTATGGGATGGAGGGTTACCTCTTTTATTTGAGTTTGTCAAATACTTGGAATCCACTACGGATTTTTTGAAGTTTACGGTAGCATATTCACTTCAATGTATTGATTTTTTGGATGTCTCAATATATAAGGATAGAGCAGGAGGCATTAATACTAAATTGTTTCAGAAATCATGCTGGAAGAATAGTCTTTTGGACTACAGTAGCATGCATCCCAGACATGTTTTCCTGCATATTATTAAAGGACAGCTGAATAGAGTTAAGAACATATGTAATATAGCTACTGATATGGAAAAGGAAGTTGACTATTTACAGCAATTATTTACAGAAAGGGGTTATAAGGAATCTACCTTTCAAACCATTAAGAATAAGACCTTTTAGTATAATAGTGGTGTTAGTCCCATAGAGACAGTTTCTAAAGAAAGTTTAAGTATAAAAAGGAATAAGGTACGTTTTGTCACAAAGTATGCTAATGACAACAGCAGAGTCTGTGATGTAATTAAGAAAAACTGGCATTTTCTGACTGGTGACAAAGAGACTATAGATATCATAGAGGAAGTCCATGGTTTTATTTATAAAAATAATTGCAATTTAAAGCGATTATTATGTAATGATTGACAAAATACTTCTGTATCTGTATGTAGATTAGGGACTTATCCCTGTAAGAATTGTAAAATGTGTGTGTATATATATATATATATATATATATATATATATATATATATATATATATATATATACATATATATGAACAGTTCAGGAGTTTAGACATCCAGTTTTATCTTTTACTTTTGAACCCAGATTCTATGCTACTTGTAACACTACTAATCTAGTCTACCTGGCAGAGTGTAAAGGATGTAGATGTTTTTATGTAGGTAAAAACCAGGAACGCTTGAGGGACAGGGTCTACCAACATATGTATGATGTGAAAAATAAGAACAAGCTAAATGCTTTAGCTAAACATACAATGGAATTCCCTGTACATAATTTTGGTTTCAAAGTCTTACAAATGTTTTTTGTGATGGGGGGGGGGGTAATCTTAACAATCAAGTAGAGCATATTGAGTTAAAATGGATTTTAAAATTACAGGCACATATATATCCAGGATTAAATAACTATGTATGCATCAAGCTGGAGCTTGATGCTCGGCCCCTTTAAATGAATTTAAATGAATTTAAATGTTAAAATATTAGTCAATTAATTTAATTGTGTGTTTTTAATTGTTTTATTGATTTATTGCTGAAATTTGAATATAAAATGAGTGTATGTTTGTTATATTTTATTGAGGACTAGAGAAAGTGTAGGTGTTCTACGTGAAAGCGCTTGTCTACATTAAATCAGTTTTACAGCTGTGGTGGTCATTTGGAGTTTTTTTCTTCATTGTGCATTTTCTGAGGGATACGGAGTCTGAAATTCAAATGTCTGCCATTATTAATTATTATTTAGTGACTTCAATCTTCATGTTAGTATCCCATAATTCCATTGGAGTAGGCAGGGTTATTAATCAGCATCCCGATATTTACTTTTCATTGGCCTTTGTCCAGAGTATGGTGTGTGTGTGTGTGTGTGTGTGTGTGTGTGTGTGTGTGTGTGTGTGTGTGTGTGTGTGTGTGTGTAACTGGTGGTTAGAGTCACTCAGACTCAAACCCTGTACCTTAGGTACAAGAAGCCTAAATTCTCTACCCATACCACTACTTGTGATTCAAAGAGTTAAGTTCATAGTTCTCAACTGTCCAAAGTGTCACAGAATATCTGGAATTTTTGGCTCATACTTTTGGTCTGTTCCTCTTAAAATTTGTGGTTTTCTGGCAAATAAGTGAGAAATGAGTTCGCTAGATAATTATAGTCATTTAATTTTTAGTCTTCCAATCTTTCAGGAAACACATGGTAACACAAAACATTTTATTCTAATAACGTTCTAAGATTATACAAGCAATGATTAAAATGAGTCCCTGGTTTTGGGCCATTGTCCCCCACCCAAAAAATGTTTTTTTCCAGATTTCTTGTGCTGAATACTTCTTCAGGGGGAAAGAAATTTAGTGCTGCTTATGCCAAGTTTGTTTGTGCTAGTAGTACAACAGGTAATATACTTGCTTTTGATACAGAAAGTTGTGTGTTCTACTCCAATAGTATGTAGATGGATTGCTGATATTGTACTGTGCTGTACTTTTAAAGGGGGTGGATTCTGCAGTCCTGAGAATGTCCTCTTTGGCAGAGATACCTAGTAACTTGAACCTGTTATCAGTTTTCCATTCATTCCCTATTTCAATATTACTAGCTTATCATTTTTAATGCAACATAGGCAGTTTATTCTTCAAGGGCAACATGCACTTTATTTGTAGATGAAACAATGGAATATAAAGTTGTTTGCTACTAGCAACCTCTTCATTAGTTACAGATCTCTTTAATATGGAATTATTTAGATGACTTTTACTTCTGCAGAGATTGTGCATATCTACTGATACTGGCAGATTGTAAAGACAGAAGTTTGAATAGACTTTTATGATGGAAATGTTCTGAATTGGGCAGTTTTGTCATTATTGGTTCATACATTTTATTTCAGTGCTTACTGGAAAAAAATGTTCAAAACAAATTTAAAACATGCTCTAACAAGTGTGCTGTATTATACAAGGAATATAATTTAGTACAATCAGGAAGGTGTATCAAAGAACACATATATGTTTGCATGGTCCTAAATATGTGTGGAAGGGGCCTATGATTTGAAAATAGCCCAAAGGTAATCGTTATCCACCACTGGCCAGATGCATTTTCTTTGAATGTGGGTTTCAATGCTGTTTTAATGAATGTGAATTTCAAGGGCAGAGAAATTTTAATGCTAAGTCTATTTTCATTGTGAGACTATTGCTTTGTTTAGCAGATGTCTATTAGTGTTTGTGCTATAAAATGTAAAATAAGCGTTTTAAATGAAATCCAAATAATCATTGTGGAAGTAAAGCATAAAGCAGTATGTTCATTACAGTGTTTATAGTAAATGGGGCGAAATAGCCAGGAGAAATGTTCCATTTTGGTACTTGTAAGTTGTACATAATTGAAACTGTTGAAGGGAATGGATCACTGGGGTGGGGGAAATGTTTCATTTTGGTGCTTGTACATACTTGGGGACATACTGCTGAAGGGATGAGTGGGGGGTCTGGGGGCATATTTTGGTTGTCTGTTCTTCAGTTTGCATTTGAAAGCTGGCCTCCCACAATTCCATTGGAGTGGGGTTACATAATTATGAATGTGATTTTTTTGTTAATCAGCATACAGATTTGTACCTATTTTTCATGGGCCTTTGTCCAGATTTTTGATGTTTCTAGGTTGAGATCTATGCTTTGTATTCTTATTGACACTGCATATAAGGGTCTGTCTCCAAGACACTGATTTCACTTGTTCTAATTAATTTCTCAATATGTATGTTTAAGTCTGTATTCTAATATATGAAGATGACCTACTACTTAGAGTATTACTAACCTGAGGTTTGACAGCTTATTATCTAACTACAACTCATTTCAGAAATATCTAATACAAGAAGCACTGACACTTTGGTATGGAACATTTTAAGAAAAAAAATAGTGATCACTTTTTCACATTCTGCTTGTTTGTTTCTTAAAAATCTAGATAATTACTGAATGAGCAACTACAGTTGTCTGAACATTTTATTTTGTAAAACTACTCACATACAGGTAATTTAGGAAAGCAGATTCATCCAAGATGTGTTAGCCTAAATAAAATCAGCTTTATTTTTCTTTCACAGCCATGAACCTATTTATATATTCTTTTAATGTTTTTTTTGACTGCAGTAAAGTAATTTAATAAGCTAGCAGTCATCTTTGGTAAATGCTTGATTGGCTATGGCCTGTCAGTTCAACAGAGGTAGTTTGCAAGTGTGTGGGGTTGCTGAACTCCTGTCTCCAATATATTATGACAACAGAAAGCATGTTAAAAGAATAAATATATGGAGTCTATCCTGTCATGGGTGTGCTGAGGTACTTTGCTCTCACAGAAAAACTTTGCTTCATTGACTCTGACTTTCAGTGGAGTGTTTGGTCACCACTCTTCAGCTGAACTGTCTTCACTGAAATGGTCTCTCATTAAGCAACCTATGCCAATCAGAATTTAATAAGCAAATATGACACAGTAAATCATATTCTTTATATTTAAATGATATTTTAAGTTATCTAAATATGCATATTCTTCATTTTTGCCTGGTAGCCCATATGTAGCACATTATTATTAACACCCAAGACAATACTTTAGAATCTTTTGATATAATTCAGATTAAGAGTGATATGGCATTAGTTAGATTGTGTCACAGGTCATTTTTGCAAGAACAGAATATATGTTGTTAGCATGCCACACAGACCACCACAAATATGATTTTCTGTGCATGTGCAATTCCAAACTGCAAGGACTGAATGGAGAGAAGATAAAATCAGCAAACAAAGGACAATAGTATTGTTGGAATTTAATTAATTTTGAAGTTTTGGTGAGTACCTCCATGAGGTGGACCCTGTTTTTACAAAGTTTCACCAAGAAGAAACTGATATATAGACTGTATTTTATATATCATATATCACAGACAAAGCAAGGTTAATAAATAAAAAAAAAAGATAGCTTGGGACACAAGTCCCAGGATAAAAATGTGTCCAATCCTTGTATGCACATAGGTGCCAGGGCTAGAAAAAATGACAGTGTAGAGTTCTCAAGATCAGGAAACATTACTACAATGGGGTTAAGCCTGGGTCAGGGGGAGGATGACTCCCCTGTTGTAGAAGGAAGTAGTAGTCCACAAAAACTGACAAGCGAAAAAAAAAAGTGTCATAAAGATGATAGAGTGGACTACTGAGGATAAAAAAGAACTTGTGTATTATTAGTATTATGCAAGAAGCCAAGAATTTCCAGATAGAATATATACAGAAAGATTAAGAGAGAAATTAGAGGAAAGAAAAATACTTGCACAAGAAAAATAGTCAAAAGCTTGAAATGCAACTCTCATCAATAAGATTCATGAAAAACATTATATAGACCAAGAAACCTTGGGTCGTTTTGAAAAAGAAGTGATGGATAAAGTGCAAAAATATAAAAAACAAAATCTACAGATTTTTGAAAGTTATAAAAAAGAATCGAGGACATGGGAAAGAAAGAGATCTGATACGGTGCAATACTTATGCAAAGGAAAAAGCCAAACTAATCGATATATTAAAAAAAAACAGTTCCAAAGATATTTGAAGAGAAATACAGGCAAAGGCACACAGATATGGAAAATTTCACAATATAAAAAATAAGATCACAAAGGGGAACATAGAACAGAGGATTATTAAGGTAGAAGTTAAACAAATAGAAGCTGAAGTTATGGAATACCTGCAAAGTGAAGGATTTAGTGTAGAAAGTCTAACACAGGTTATATCACAGCATAATGGAACAATGAGCCCCAAAGTAAGACGAATTAAAAGGACTGGGAGACATCGGAAAGAGAAATATGGACATGCGAAAGAAAAAGTGATTTAATATGCTGCCATATTTATGCAAAGGAGAAAGTAAAGCTAATCAAAACAAAAAAGCACCACCAAAAGATATCTGAAATATCAATAAAGGCATCCAGATATGGAAAATTTTACAACAGAAAAAAAATAAGAAAACAAAGGAGGAAAGTAGAAAAGAAGACTAGTAATGGAGAAGTGAAAGAAATAGAAGCTGAAGTTATGGATTACCTCCAAAATGAAGGATTTAGTATAGAAAATCCAATTCTGGTAACATCACAGCATGATAGAACAATGAGTCCTCAAATTAAGGAGAACTGGTGGAACAGGAAGCATTTGGTCAGTTGCCATATGCAGATACTTTGGTCTATTCAGTAGGAAATAAATACAATAGTTTAGTTGGACTTGCTCAGCAAAGGAAGGAGTAGGAAATGGTGGCAACTCTGATGCAGTCAGTGTTGTGGAATGATATGACAGTGAGTTCCAATGTGAAAGAGCAAAGGATGACATAGCATGAAGCTGAAGAGAATATCTCACAGGACAATGTTCTGGAAGTAAGAATGTGCCCTTAGTTTAGAAGAAAATGATCTAAGAGAAGAGATGCTTTATTTAATAACAATGGATAGACATATTAAGATTACTGAAAGAAACAGATTACAAAAAGTCAATAAGACCCAAAATGTTAAACGTTTGATAAAACAAATGAACACAGTAATCAAGACTGTTCACAGAAATTCATGTGATGTAGCAGATGTAAATAGGATACATTACTGTGCAACTAAATTAGTAACAAAGTCTTACCACAAAAACATAGGGCAATAAGGGAAATTAAGGGAATAAATCAAATGCTGTCATGTAAGTATTGAATAGAGAAAACTATAAAGCAATTAAGACAAGAAATGTCACTGTTAGAGTACAGAAGAGGGAACAGATCAACAAAAATACTTAGAAAGACAGACATGATAAAAGCAAAGTGCAGTATCAGAACAGACCAGGACCTATTGGACATTAGTGCAAATAATCAACTAAAGATAGCACGGGCAGAAAAATGTAGAAGATATTCAGATTAATATAATATATATATAATATAAATTCAGATTACATATTAATATAAAAGTACAAAATAAGCAATTCATTGATGAGCTAAAAAGAGTACTGCGGTGGTGGTGCTGCGGTAGCGTTGTCACCTCACAGTAAGACGTTGTTCTGTTCGATTCTCAGCTAAAGCGTCTTCTGTGTGGAGACGTTTGAATGGGCGTACCTTCATTGAAGGTTGTGTGTCAGGGCTGGCAACTCGGCATGTAAAAATCTACTGCCAATCATTAGTGGATCGGAGTTCCACTGTGGCGACCCCTAACCGGGAAAAGCTGAAAGACCCAACATTGATGAGCTAAAAAGGTTTTATAGAGACCTGGGAAACAAAGCAAAAGGACAAGAAATACCAACAAAAGGAACAAATCGATACATTTTGGAGAAATATTTATGAAGACCCTGTGGCACATATAAAAGAAGTAAAAGAAACAGTAGGAAGTTCAAATGTACAGGATATGAAATGGGATGAAGTAACAGACAGAAAAATGGAAACAAAATTAAGAAAAGCTCCTAAATGGAAAACTCCAGGCCCAGATGCAGTACCTAACTTCTTGCTAAAAGTATTAACGTGTTTACATGAAGATTTAGCCCTGAGTAAGAACTCTTTATATGTTCATCCTGAACAGGCAGCAACCTGGTTAACAACAGGAAAATTGATACTCCTGAATCTACAAGCTATCCAAAAAATTATAGATCAATAACTTGCCTTCCAACAATGTTTAAACTATAAACTGGAATTGATGCCAATAGAGTTTATAGTCATTTAGAAGAAAATTCAGTCATGGTAATATAACAAAAAGGTAATAAAATAAAGTAATAGGGAACTAAAGATCATTTGTTGTTAAATTAAGTCATAATGGAGAATTGTAAAAAGGGGAAGAATTTAAGTAGGGCATGGATAGACTACAAAAAAGCATTTGACAACATCCCACATTCATTGATAAAGGAGTGCTAAAAAATGTATACAATACACACTGCATTGATCGATTACATTACAGTGAGCATGAAACAGTGGCAAACCACTCTGCAGCTAAGCCATGATAAAGGACAAATCATTATCCCAGGGATAGCATTTAAAGTGGGATATTCCAGGCTGACTCTTTGTCACTACCGCTGCTGTTTTGTCTTGCCCTTAACCCATTAAGCTGTCTACTTAACAGATTAGGTCATAGTTACAACTTGGCTCATAGAAAATGCCCAAATGTAAACACTTCTCATTTTCTTTTTGTGAATGACTTAAAACTGTATAGTTCATCAGATGAGGAGCTGAAAGCACACCTGCAAGTGATTAAAACATTCTCAGATGATATAAGAATGTAATTCGGCATTGATAAATTTGCTTAAGCAACGTTTAAAGCAGGAAAGCTGCAGCACCAAGAAAATATCAATGCGAGACAAGAATGTGATATAAAGCAAACTGAGCATGATGACGTGTATGAATATTTGGGAAATGATGAAGGATCAACAGTAAAACATGAACAAATATGAACAAAACTCAATAAGGAATACTTCAGAAGACTAAAACTCATACTGAAAACAGCTCTGACATCTAGGAACAAACTCCAGCCTATAAACCAATTTGTTCTTCCTGATTTAACTTACAGTTTTGATGTGACTGACCCACCCCAAATGATATTGGATCAGTTGGACAGGAAAACAAAAAAATGCTTTATGCTTATTAAATTATATATAAAAGTCAGTGTATACCAGAATTATACATTTCTTGTTCTGAAGGCGGTATGGGCCTCCCCAAAATTGATTGCATGTATAGATCTGCAATCATGGGACTACATACATATCTGCTGACTTCACCAGATCCAAACATAAGTAAAAGTTTTAAAACATTTATTTATTATTTTACATTTGTTGACCAGGATAGTCTGACTGGATACATGTCCATTTTCAGTGGAGGTCCAGGAAGAAAAGCTCCAATGTACATACAGAAAATCTTACAAGTTGAACATTGTTACATATGCAACATATATACAGAAAATATACAGAAAGCATACATACAGAAACATTTTGCAAGTAGGGCATTATTACATATGCAACACACATACAGAAGATATACATGTAGCATGCATACAGAAACATTTTGCAAGTAGAACATTATTACATATGCATTTCAAAGGAGTAAACGTGATACCATCTATCATACATAACTCAAAATCTTTACCTGCCTAGAGATTAGGAAGCAGTCTAGGTGTGGGTAGAAGTCCCAATTAGCACGTGTTTCTACTGAAAGAGTTAGTCAGGATTGGAGCAAGGACATAGCCATCGCCGTTTCAGGTACTGTTTTAAACTTTTTTTGAATTGGGTGAGAGAGGTTTCTGAAGTAAGCTCAGCAGGAAGTGAGTTCCATGATTTGCTTACAGAGTTAGCATACAGAGAGTTGCCAGCTGAATTATTGGTTTTGAGAGTGTGAACTAGTAATTTGTTGGATGAGCGGAATGTCTTGAGGTTACTGTAAGGGGTGATAATATTAGTAAGTGCAGGTGTATTTTCAGGCTGGTAGAGAATTTTATATGCTACTATTAGTTGATTGTATTGAAGGTGACTAGGCAGTTCAAGCCAACCTAGTAGGTTTAGGTTCAGACAGTGGTGTGTTCTGTATGTTCCTCCAGTGGCAAATCTAGCTATGTGATTATAGCAGTTGGAGAGTTTGTTGCGGTCGGACTTACTTAAGTTCGTGAAAAGAAGAGAGGCATAGAGGAGGGTGGAAAGTAGATGTATGCAGGAAATCATAGTTCTAGCTAGAGGAGTGAGGAATTGTTTGATCTTGTATAGAGAGCCAAGTTTTTTGTTAGCTTTTTTAATAGTTTGATTAATGTGTAAATCAAACTTCAGAATATTTTTGAGTATAACACCTAAGAGTTTAGTACAGGTATCTGGAGCCCTGGGGAACCACTAGGGTGTTAGGTAGAAAGGACAATAAGTTTGTCCTGCCATAGTACAGCCTGTTGTCTACCACTCAGGTAAGATTGAAACCACTGGATAGCCTGGGCATCTAGGGGAATAGCTTTAAGTGTCTTTATGAGTAGGTGGTGATCAACCATGTCAAATGCTTTCAAGAGATCAAGAAAGAGGGCAGAGGAAATCATATTGTTGTTGCGGTTTTGATTTATAACATTAGAGAAGGAGAGAAGGGCACTGGTGGTACTATGGAACGATCTGAAGCCGTGTTGCAAGTTAGCCGGGATATTATTCTGAATAAGGAAGCTCAGAAGTTGTTTATGGATGCACTTATCCATAATTTTAGCTAAGGGTGACAGAATAGCTATAGGTCTATAATTTGACAGTTCGGTAGAGTTGCCCCCCTTTATGGAGAGGAATTATGTGGGATATCTTCCAGATGGAGGGGATGGTGGCTTCTGATAAGGTTCTATTCATCAGGATAGAGATAGGGTATTCTATGGCATCCACAGCTTTTTGTAGGTATTCCGCAGGGAGGAATTCAGCAGCAAGGGTA
The DNA here is from genome assembly GCF_019279795.1 of Protopterus annectens. Taxonomy (NCBI): domain Eukaryota; kingdom Metazoa; phylum Chordata; order Ceratodontiformes; family Protopteridae; genus Protopterus; species Protopterus annectens. The sequence goes on from NC_056733.1 coordinate 1,525,413,722, forward strand.
GTTTGTTTTAGTTTCTTGATAAGGGACTGGATAAGTGATGTGGAAACTGGTTGAAAGCTGAAGGAGATTGGGGAACTAGGTGTGGTGTTATTTAGAGTGAAGCAAGTGCAAGATAGTTTGCTTGCTAGTGACTGGATAGTTTCTGTAAAGAAACTATTGAAGGCATTGGCAATGTCCTCAGGAGGTTTTTGGATGACAGCCGAGGGGATGGGGTGGTGGTTTGTCCTGGGTGAAGGAGCTTATTTATACCTGCCCAAAACTTTTGTGGTTTGTTTTGGTGCATCTGTTGAAAATGGAAGTAAACATTTTTTTTATCTAAGTTGTCTATATCTAAGTTGATCTATGGGGGATTTTGTGGTGTGCCACATGGCCCAGGCTTTGTCTCTCAGTAAGATCTTTTGCGTGGCTTCCTTTGAAAGCCATGGTGCAACTTTTGTTTTAGTCCTGACAGAGTGAGGAGGTGCATGGGCATCAAGGATGGCTAGGAATTTGGTGTTGAAGTATAATATGACTTCTTCAAGTGGGAGATGTTTTAGTGTACAATTACAAGCTTTGAGTTCATTTTGGAAATTAATAGGGTTGAAGTGTTTCTTGTTCCTAATTGTCTTATAAGTAGGTTGACAGGGGATGTCAGTTTTATGCCGTATTATGTAGGTAAGAAAATGATCACTTATATCTTCAGGTAGGGTCCTACCCCTGTACATATGGGGGTAGCTATTAATGAGTGTCCAGTTCAGGGTACTATCTTTATGGTTAGCTTTACTGATCTGAGTGGGAGAGGAAATGATCTGTGTAGATCCATGTAGATTTACATGATAGAGGGAGTTTCTGAGAAACAAGATTTCCAGTCAATGTTGAAATCACCTAGAACAATGGTTTCTTGGGGGTAGTTGCTAGACAGCCATGAAAGGATATCTTCAAGGGGTGCTAGCATTGTTAACTGGAGGAATGTAGACACAAATGATGTTTATAATTTGTTTTTGTTAATATGAAGATTAGTGATGAGAATTTCAGCATTATCAGCACAGGGAGATTGGGGGGAGTCAGAAGTCACATTTAGGGTTGTTTTATATAGTACAGCTACCCCTCCGCCCTTCCTAGTAGTGCGATCTAGCCTGAGTATATTATAACCTGGGGGTATAACCTCATTATCTGACATTGATGGTTTTAGCCAGGTTTCAGTAAGACATAGTAAATCCAGGGAGTGTAAATCTAGGAGGGCATGCACATGATGAACCTCATTATTTATGCTTCTAATGTTTAGGCGACTGACCAGGAGTGAGTTTGTAGGTCTATTTGAGGTGCGCGTGCTGGTGGGAATAGAGGTGGTGGGGCTGGAGCCAGCTAGAGGGGTAGGGCCAGGGTTTGGGTGGATGTCACCATCCCTTGTAAAATTGCATTGAGTTTTGTATGTGAGCTTCAAGAATTTAATGATTAGTTTAGAATAACTTTTAATTTTGGGGCTGATGTATCTAGGTCTAATGTGATGATGGAGTCTTGTCTAGGAGGAAGTGGATATAAAGGTAATGTTTAAGTGGATTAAGTTATTTGGATTTGATGGAGTGGAGGTTTGACATTTTGGGAAGTGGAAGTCTAGGTAGAGCTGATTTTCATAGGGGATGAGAAGATATGGGAAGGCCAGCAAGAGTAGCAGGCGGCATATTAGTATTACTTTGGCTGGTTTCTGAGCAGGTAGCATAGGCATTGCCTAGGTATTAGTTTTGACTATGGTTCAGATAAGTAAAAGGTAAGTGGGGTGGGGTGAGTAAGGAGGGTTTTATTAATGACTATAGTTGTTGATTGGTTCTAGAGAGAGGGGGAGTGGTTATAGAGCTATGCATTTGGAACTACTAGGGATAGGTTGGATTTGGAGGCAGGGTGGAGCACGGAGCGAGCCCAAGCGTAGCGAAGGCAAGCGGAACGGGGCTTAACCAAGCCATGAGATCATTAGTAACCTACAGAAGTAAACTACAGCTTTTCTTTCAAATATTTATTTTCCCTTTTTGGCTTTCAGAATACAATTTTTGGGAAATAAGTTTTCAGAAGTCACTTTTTATAGCCTTTAAGCACACCATGCATTTTTAGCCAATTTTTAGGTATTTTTGCTGTTTTAGGGCTTATTAACATAGATATGGGCAGTAGGTAATTCTAGTGGTAATAACAGGGAATCACCTGGAATAGCATTATAGGATTGGTTTGAGGGGGTTTTCAAGGATTTGAATTTGTGTTTTAGACCCAGTACGGCTAAGAAAGACAGGATAACTATAATATTAAACTTGGCAGGTCTTATCAGAGTCAAGGGGCAGTGCAGGAAAGTTTCCAGATGGGTTTCAGCAGGGAGGTGTCCTTCTAGCGTTTCAAGCCTTTCAGGAGCTTAGAGGATAGAGGGGGTAGTACCCGATGATAGATAAGTTAGTACTTGTGCAAGATGGAAGGTCCTTCATCTAGTAAAGTATAGTACAGTAAAGAACAAGTTGTTTTCCAAACAGCAGTTCAGTAATATTCATAGATAAAGACTATAACGCAATTAAAGCAACCCTGTGACTAACATATATTCACGCACTAAGTAAGTCTTATTAATTCAATCAACTGTGTAAGTAATACATCAGGCTAAATGGAGGGAATTCTTTCTTTGCTCTAACATATCAGCCAACTCATTAGTCACTACCTTTTCTACCTATGGTGGTCCAATTAAATGCATTCACACATTTCAAATCTTAGCACAGACCAAATAGGAATAGTGATAGCATTTCAGTTTAACGATCCTATATCTTGCAGTTGCTAACCATTATACAAACGGTAGTTAGAACAAAGAGCATATAATGATAATGGTAGCTTAGTTACACAAATACAGAGTGGAGCAGTGGTGTTTTAGCAAAATATCAGCTTAGAGATCCTTTATATTGCAGCTGCTAACCTTGTACTAACAGTAGTCAGCACAAAATGCTTCTAGTTGAATCCATAGTGTAATAAAGCAAGTACAGTGTAGAATGGCTGCGTTTAGAGGAATATCAAACAGAGCACAGTCGCTAACCAAATACAGTGTAGAGAGGTGGTGTTTTAGCAAATTATCACACAGATCACTAACACTAGACAGTATTCTTACAAGGGCCCCAGATATGCATGAAGACTTTACAGAAGTTAATAACAGGATATAAAAATATAAAATAGTAGCATTTAGCTTATTGTAAGAGAGCCAAAACACATTCGCTAGTCAGCTACCACTACTGAAATGGATTACAGCAATTATGCAATTATAGGGGCAGGCAGTATGCAATTCAATGCTGTATATCTTTCAAAGGTGTGATATTAACACACAATTAATCTAGTAATTTCACCAAAATGCCTCTAAAGATAGCATGAGAAAACTTCAGATTCATTGACTCCAGAAATTTTAATTCTACATACTACGTTGTTTAGGACACAGCCGACTGGGTCAGCAGCACTGGGCTTTTTTCAAAAATGAGAAGTCTGACTTCTCTCCTTAGCTTAGCAGAAACATATCCGTGTCAAGCGGGACTAGAAAGCAAATCAGAAGTATACAAAAAAGATCAGGCAGCAACTTAATGTGCAAAAAAATAAAAGAAAAAATAGAAGGAGAATGATCAGATGAGAAGGCAAGAAATGTGAAAAGGCTTGTGGTAAGCACAGAAAACTCCTGGAACAACCTCATCTTGACCACAATTTGATGCAGGAATGATTAAGGAAAGATGAATTGAAACCAAAAGATGAAAAGTTAATATTGGTGGCCCAGGGTAGTGGACTTTGTACATGTGGGTTCACAAAATGCACTGAACATGTCAGAGGAAGGGATAAATGCAGGTTCTTTAAAACAGAAGTGGAAACAGTCACATATCTTGTTGTTGAGCATGATACACTAATGGCAGAGGGCCTGTATAGTGAAAGGCATAATAATGTGGCAAGACTGTTGCACAGGAGACTGTGCAAGCATTACAATACAAGTAGCTGAGAAGTATTGGAAACATGAGTCACAAAGCATTATAGGGAATGATAAAGTTCAACTAGCATGGGATCACCCATTACCAACAGTTCAGAAAATAGATGTGAGAAAACTAGATATACCAGTCCTTGAAAAGAAGAAAAATGTAGCATTGATCACTGAAACTGCTACACCTACTGATTACAGTGTCTTACATACAGAGATACGCAAAGTCATAAAATACCAGGATTTCCAGGCAGAAATGAGAGCAATGTGGAAGAAGGATACTCATACAGTTCAAATAGTAGTAGTAGGCACAATGGGTCTTATAAAAAATAATTTACAGTCATATTTAGATAGGCTAACAATATATGCAACTCTGAATGAATTACAGAAGGAGTCAATAGTGGGCACATTGGGAGTGCAGCAAAGAACACTTTTGGCTAACATCAAAGACAGAAACAATACTAATTTCACGAACATTGCCCATACCTTGATTAAGGATGCGATCCATTCCCATCATGGTATTAGAAACCCAGAAGTCTTGGAGAAATTAAACCAACAGAAATATTTTTTGTACAAAGATGCATGAAATTCAAAGCTGCAGTCTTTCTCAGATGTTTATTCAATAATATGAATATTCATTTCTCAAGTAGTGGGAGTCACAGTGTTTAGCAGAAAGAAGAAGCCATGACTGAACAAAATGCAAAACTGCTGGCAGCAATTCAGAAATAAAATACAGCAGCTAAGTACAAGCTGCTTGAAACTCAGTGCAAGCTGTTTGTGCTTAATTTTCTATATGGTCAAAGGAAATGATACCCAGCAGAGCTACAGTGAATTGGAGGATAGAAGCTTGACTACTTCATTGTAATGTAAATTCCTTCTCTTGTGATACATTAAGCTCTTCATCTGGTCTCTTTCTCTCCAGCCTAATGTCACAGCAACATCTAGTTGTAGAAGCAGTGTAACACCAAACAGAAGAGGGCTACAATAGACTGACCTGCAGATTATCACAACATGGTTAATCATATGATGCATAAGGCCTACACTGTCATGATCTACCTGGTGCTAGTTTTATCTGAGGGGTGGCTGGTCTTAAGTGCATCTAAAAAAAGTGCACTGCTGTCTTGGGAAATAGCTAACACTTGAATTAGCGTTCCAATGTCTAGCTGCAGAGTAGAGTTATATCAGTAGTACCCAAGGATCTTGCCAATCTTACCATTTCAGACTAAGCCCAATGTCTTGCAATGTGGTATTATTAGCTGTAACTAAATTTTCCATGATTAATTTGTATGCAATCATGCACAATATTTTCCATGAAGGTTAAGTGAAGTATCCCAAGTACCAACCCCATTTCCCTATCTTTATGGAAAATCTGTCACTGGCTAGATCAGTGTAACACACCAAGGACACAAGTTTTATTTACCTTTTGAAAGATGTAAGTCAGCAGTTGAGAAATCGCCATGTTTTACAACTACCCTTATACATTTTACTAAATTATCAGCTTTTAAAACAGAATAATACATTTTGTTATTTCAAGTAAATATAATTAAGCAATGCAGTTTGTAAAATAAAATATACAAGCATATATAAATGTGTTCAAAGAAACACAAAATAAATGTGTTTATCTGCAGTTTATTTGGACTTATTACTACCAGAAGGTAGAGATATAATTGATTTTATATCAGCTTCTGAATTATAAGTCCAAATTATGAATTATAAGACCATGGATTCCAGTTTGAGTTCTGTCCAAGAATGCAATCCACTTGCACAGGTCAAAGTGAAACAGTAATGAAATTGGCTCACAGACTTATCTGTTTAAAATATATATTGTATTTACTGTGTGTCTTCTATCTGAATGAAGTTTTCTTAATTCTGGAGGAGAATATCCAAATAAGGTAATGCATTCTTTTGAACTGCATACACTGCAAATGTGTGCACATTTGAGAATCAGGTTTAATTTTAGTTTCTAACAGTCCTACTGCACTTTAATTAGAATTTCATATGGAGCACAATTTGTATGTTTTACTTACTGCATATTCCATACATTTGGAAGCAGAAATCACAGTTTAAAAAAATACTTACACTAAATTCAGTTTAATACAGTGCTCTTCTGTGCATTTTCTTGAAAGACTGGTGTGAGCTTTACTCAGCTTGTCATGTTTCTCTTCTGAAAACAATTTAATTTGCTTTGACATAGCACCATTTTTCTACAAAGCCCATAAATAATTCTTCATGAGGCCATTTATGAAGCTATATTTTAAATTAGGAGTGATGGCTAAGTAAAACATGAACATATGTGTATGCAGTATAACATTAAAATGCTAATCAAAATTTTGAAATCTATTACATACTACAGAACGCTTTCCATGTCTCCAGAAAAATCACTTAACATTCATAAATATTCTTGGAGAACTCCCAATATATAGGAGTGCAGTTATTACACAGTGATTCATGTGGGACTATATCACTAATTTAGGATATACACAAAAATCTTAGATTTTGTAAACAGACATTCCCTGGACCAGACTGTTAAGGAACATACTAGAAAACAGAATATGCCTAATCTGGTATTAAAAACTTAGCTATATACCACCCTCAAGGTAGCTCTCACACTAGTCAATTCAGACCACAGACTAGTAACCTTCTTCATCAGAATCTTCAAACCACTAGAATCAAAAATCACAGAATTTGACTTCAAACATACTATTCTCCTACAATTCTATAATGAAGTCTCTAATTTTGAGCATAATGATATTATCCATAGTGTTTCTGAGTGGCTCAGATCTTGTTGTACTAGTGGGAAGTCTTTCTGCTTATCAGTGAGAGTGGTAAGCATTAGAGCAGCCTATCTGTCACAAGAGGAGTGGTCTCCAGCTCTAAAATGTACATTATTGGCTGTTTTGGGCTAATTCCTATCCCTTTCAAGTTTCTGAGTTAAAAACCTGTGTTTGCATGGGTTAGCACTTGTTTTAGCTCTGCAGATCCTGTTTGGGTATCCTGCAGACTACTACAGCTCCAGAAATGAGAAGGAGATACTTTTTGCTGATCTAAGTACCTTTTTGGCTTTCTATAAACTGTTTTAAGCCAATCAAAATTAAAAAAAGCAGTTTTTACTGTTGTTTGCTGCATTTCTGCTGCATTGTATTGTTAAATCATTTTACTGTGTGTGCACTTGATTTATCTGTTTAAAACTTGAATTTTAAACTGAATTTATTACTGTAGGCATCACACTCAAGTTTGACAGTTATAAGTTGCTTTTTTCTGCCTAATTTCAAAAACAAAACAAAACAAAAAAATGCTGCGGTAATGTTGTCGCCTCACAGCAAGACGATGTCCCGTCCGATTCTCAGCTAGAACATCTACTGTGAAGGTTGTGCGTTAGGGCCGGCAACTCAGCACATAAAAATCAACTGCCAATCATTAGCGGACTGGAGTTCCGCTGTGGCGACCCCTAACCGAAAGACACAACAACAACAACAACTGCCCTTTCCTATACTAGAATAGTTGGGATCCAGATCTGCTGGTTTCAGGACTTTAGTTTGTGTTTTTGAGTGGTCCAGACCTTGTTGTGCTAGTGGGAGGTCGTTCTGCTTATCAGTGAGAATGGTAAGCATTAGAGCAGCCTACCTGTAGCACGAGGAGTGGTCTCCAGCTCTGAAATTTAGCTTATTGGCTGTTTTGGGATAATTCCTAGTCTTTGAGTTAAAAACCCGTGTTTGTGCGGGTTTGCACATTGTGCAGTGCCGCTTAGCTAGGGTTAAACTATTCCTGGTGCCATAAAGTCTGCTCTTCAGTTTTTCCCTTTCAACTAGCCAGTTTCTTAATTGTAGCACTTGAATCTACTTTTCCGTGCTCAACACTGGTTCAGAACTGTTGTAAGAAGTAAAAAAGCTACAAATTACTGAAGCACTCAACCTTTCTCATTACCTAGTGGTTAACAGTTTTTTTACTTTTCTTCCTCAAGTTACTTCGAGGAAACAGCCCAAGTACTTACTTCCCTCACTGTCTAGAGGGAAAAGTGATTACCCAGGCATGCCCAAGGGACAGCTCCCGGTGTTCTGTCCTGTCTACCCGATGAATTTGGGCATCTTGGGGCAATGTAGCAAATGCCTCATGTACACTGATAACCCTCTCCTCCTACTACCCAACACTACAACCTGTGAGAGATACATTTATCTAGCCAAACTGGAGGCAAAGCTCTTAACCCAAGACTGAACTTGTCAGTCAGGAGGAGAAAGCAAACACTTGCTCCACACCACATTCATCACATAGTCCCATTACACCTACATCACCAAGACCCACACATAGATACACAAAAACATACTCAGAAGCTCTCAACAAGAATCTGCCCAAGCTACAGAGATCTCCAAAGCAGAAACACAAGCAACCTCCAGCTCTCATCACAACCTAAAAGACACATAACACACAGACTCAGTGTGCCACTCAACAACAGCCCATAAGGCAAAACAATGTAGCTAACACATTGGTAATAGGTGACTCTATATTCAGGCACACTGATGTTCCCCTCACCAGAATAGGCAAGGAGAAGGTTACTGTTAGCTGACTGTCAGGTGCCAGAATCTGCCACATAACCCACACACTCAGGTCACTCCACAACAAGTACAAATATGACTCAGTCATTGTCCATGCTGTTGTGAATGACCTGAGATGTACCTCCCTGGACTACATGAAAAAAGACATGGAGGAGCTCTCCAATCTTGTAATCCAGGCAGGTATGACCCTAGCCCTGAATAGCATCCTACCTTCACCCAGAATGATACTGCAGTACAAGGACAAAATGATTGACTTCAAAAATTGGCTAAGCTTCTGGTGTCATTCTAAGGGGATCCAGTATTTGTCTGCCTGGGTTGACATGGTTGACAGGCCACGATGCTTTGCCAGAGATGGCCTGCACCTGTCACCCCTGGGATTCTGGATACTGGCTAAGGCTCTTGCCGCTCCTATAGTGCCTTTTTTAGGCAAGGTTCAAATAACAAAACCACCACTGTAACTGATACAGGCAAAAATGGTGGGTAATTTTACTCAACACTAGAATTCTAAACCTCAAAATGCACTCACTCAAGGCACTCCTTAAAATAGAGAATATTGATATCTGTGTAGTGACTGAAACCTGGTTCAAGGCTCCAGAGAGTACCCCTGCATTAACAGGATATAAATCATTCCATGCCTTTCGGCCATCTAACCAGGACCGGAACACCAAGGGTGGACGTGTTTCCATATTCATTAAGAATAACCACATCTCCCTGCTAGTTGCCCAACATAATGCATCTGAAATTATCCAAGTGCAACTAACTCTGGGCAAAACTGCAATCCATATTGTAGCTTGCTACAGATTCCCTACCATGTCCCAGGATTCCCACTTTTCTTTTCTTGATATACTAGAGAATATTAGGGTCCAACCAAACACACTAATAATGGGTGATTTCAACTACCCCACCATTAACTGGGAAAACTACTCTTGTACCAACTCCTTTGCTCAACGCTTCCTAGAATTCATAAACTCCAATGTCCTGGATCAACTTATCCACACCCCTACCAGGGGCAATAATATCCTAGACCTAGTAATTACCAACATGAGTGACCGGTGCTCCACACCTGAAGTCAACTCCTTGTTGGTCAGATCTGGCCATAAACTAATCACCATAGATAAAAACAACTCAGTTTTATTAGCGCTTTCGGAGTGCACAGTGTCACTCCTTCATCAGACCCGTCTGATGAAGGAGTGACACTGTGCACTCCGAAAGCGCTAATAAAACTGAGTTGTTTTTATATTTGGACTTTTTGGACTGCTCTCTACCACCTCTCCTTTGTGTTTTAATAGTTTGTGTTGTCTTTTGGAGTTAGTTTAATCACCATAGATATCCACATCCCACCCCCAACCCTCAATAAGGAAACCACTGTAAAAAATGTCTCCAAAGCCAACTTCTTGCTTCTTAAGACAGAAATGGCCAATTTCACAACACCTATGCAGATGGAAAATACATTTACTACTTCCAAATCTTATACAAACACACTCTATAAGCACCTACATGAATGCATGAATTGTGCTGTCCTTAATAGAACCAAGATGCAATCCTCCAAAAAAAGGAAGCCAATCTGGTGGTCCCCTACTATAAACAAACTCTACAACAGAAGGAAGAAACTGTTGCAAAAGAGAGTAAAATCCCATGAGTGGAAGAGCTCCCTGGTCAGCCTCAGCAAGAAGATGAGATCCCTCATAAAATCCTCCAAAGCAATCTATGAAAACAAGATTACCACTGACTCTAATGACAATAACAAAGTATTCTATAGCTATGTAAAGAATCTCAGTGGCAACAGATCTGCTCTGAGTTACAGCACAATCACACAAAAATTACGGAACCAACTGATATCGCCAGCATCCTGGCTGATAGGTTCAGTGGTAACTTTACCCCCCCCCCACACCCTAAAGGGCTGATATCCATATTGGAAGAATGCAGTGCCCCTGCAATCACAACTAAACAGGTGAAAACCACACTCTCCAAAGCCAAGAACAAAGCATCCATTGGATCGGACAACATCCCTGACTGCGTTCTACATGAACTTCAGAATGAATTAGCCCCCCACCTAAGCACCATGTTCACTCATAGCCTTACAACAGGCTTTGTACCCACTGAATGGTGCATAGCAACAGTTGTACCACTCCACAAAGGGAGAGTCACTACGGACCCCGGGAACTATCGCCCTATTAGCCTGATGAGCCTGGTTTGCAAGGCCATGGAATGTGTCATCATGGAACTCATAAACAAAGATATTGGTAACCTCCAAATTCCAGACCCCACTCAGTTTGGGTTTGTGAAGGGCAGATCATGTCTCCTGAACATGACTGACTTCTTTGAAACAGTCACCAAAACCGTGGATGAGGGTAAGACAGTTCACACAGACTATCTTGACCTTGCCAAGGCTTTCGACACCATCCCCCCATTCTGGAATCGTAGATAAACTCACCAATCTGGGTATAAATCCATATGTCACAAGATGGGTTGCCAACTGGTTCACTGACAGAACCCACACTGTAAAATTTGCAGACTTCAAATCTGACTTCAAACCTGTGACAAATGAAGTACCATAGTGTTCAGCCTTGGGTTCTCTCCTGTTTGGGATCTACTTCTCTGAAATATGGGCTAACACAGAGGGCCTCTGGCTGATGAAGTCCACAGATGACTGCAAATTGGGTGCCATAGTCGAGTCCCCAAATGACATGGACATCATACAAAAGCCATGGTCTCAAGCTCAACGCCAAAACATGCATTGTCATCCCCTTTCGTAAAAACTCTGTACCCATGAACTACCACACAGGCAGCAGTCCACTTAATGCCAAAGGTGTGATAAGTGATCTCGAGATTCAAGTGGACAGCAGCCTCTCCTTTGATAATCACATCACCACAGTAGTCAGGAAATCCTTCTACATGGCACACCTCATCAAAAAATTGGTCATTGTCCCCATCTATTCGGCTGTCATCAGACCCATTATAGAGTACAATGCCCCTTTTGGAATGTATCTCACAAGACATCTGCAACAGCTGGAAAGGCCACAAAAATACCTCACAAAGAGGATTATGGGACTCAAACAGATGCCCTACGCTGACTGCCTCAAAAAACTCCAGCTTTACTCCATAGCATATCACCTACTCTGACGTGATCTCTGCCTAACATACAAATCTATGTCAAACCCAGAGCTGTTGGACATGCTACACCTAAAGAAATCCCAATCCCTCCCAGCCACACACTCTAGAGACCTAAACCTCATCACCACAATTAAAAGTACATGCTGGAGCGATAGATTCCTGTCCCAGAGACTTCCCATGCTCTGAAACAAGCTACCTATCTATGTCAAGCAGAGCTCCTCACTAGCACTCTTCAAGAAAAATATTGATGTGTGGATGGGTAATAGGAAATTCACTCCAGGAATCACTTCTGTGGCCCTGCTTGACAGGGGCACAGTTATATAGCATCCTTGGGTGGCAAAAGCCAGGGAACCTTGTTGGCTAGGCTTACATAGGCCCTTGGGCCGATAGCCTAATACCTACCTATGAACCTATGTCAATACTGTAAGGAGTTAGGCAGAAAATTTCTACTTGTATTGGACAAATGCATTGAATTGGTAGTCCCAACTAGAACATATCAAATCAGGAGGTCTTAAAACAAAAGGAGTGTGGTGATCCTGAAGCATTAATAAACTATGTAAGAAAAGGAAGCACTCTTAAACCTATATAGCAAAACAAATTATTCCCAAATTAGGGAAAACATCAAACAGTGAGATAAGAAAATAGAAAAGGACATAAGTAAAATGAAGGCACCCTATGAACTCAGACTAGCTTCAGAAGATAAAACAACTACAAATACTTCTTTAGTTTTGTCAGAAGATACAAAATAACATCCAACATTGCACCACCCTCCTCATAATGCTCCAAACTACTCAGATCCAGTGGATATTGCCAACATATTGTCAAATACATTTAGTGCCAACATCACCTCAGGGACATCTATCACAAACCTATTTATCCCTGATGGAATTAAGTCACCAACCATCATGAAAGAACATGTATTAAAGGTACTCTCCAAAACAAAGAGTAACTCATCCATTGGATGTGATAACATACCCAGTTCCCTAATTAAATGCACCATGCAATCACTGGTGGACCCACATCTCAACCTCTTAAACCTAAGCCTAGCAACTGGCTATATCCCACAGGAGTGGTGTACAGTGGTTGTGATGGCACTCTACAAGGGTGTCCAAATACAGACCCAGGAAGTTACAAACAAATTGGCCTAATGTGTGTAATGTAATTTTATCATTCATTGTTTTTGCACATATCATAACTGAGCTAATTAACTATTTCATCAAAAAATATTATCATACTAGACCTCCCAGCTGTTTGGCCTTGTCAAGGGTAGATCCTGTCTAATAAATCTTGTAAACTTATTTGTGAGAGCTACTCTGGCTGTAGTCTGTGGACAAGCTGTCCACACAGCTTACCTTGACTTTGTCAAGACTAGAATACCACATGCAAGTACAATAAAAAAAGTTGAAGGAGTGCTGAATTGACCCATATGCTGTTAGGTGGGTAGCCACCTGGCTTAGAAACAGAATACACACAGGAAGAGTTGCGGGTGTGTCCTCTGAGAGTATGAAGGTGACCAGTGGAGTTCTGCAGGGATTTGCTGTTTAACTTCTACTTCTTGGATCTCCATTTATCAAACATGGATCTTTGTTAACAAAGGTGATAGATGATTGCAAGATGGGAGTCATCATTAAGTCCCCCTCTGACATTACAGGCACTGCAGAGGAGCATACAGTTGTCAGGATTTGGTAAGTAAAAATGGAGTTAAGATAAATGACAAAACATGCAACCTTGTTGCATTTGGTAAACATCCCCTAGCTCCATCTTGTAACATAGACAACATACCACTTCAAAATTAAAAAAATTTAACAGGCCTCGGTACTTGGATGGACAGCTCCCTTACATTTGACTGCCATGTTGCAGATGTGGTTAGGTAATGCTTTTATCTTGCACAGCTCATAGTAAAAGCTACTTTTGCATCAAAAGAAGTCCTCCTGTCCTTGCACTCCACATTGATTACTCTCATCATTAAACTTAACTTAATATGCCAAACCTTTTCAATAGTTTATACTTCTGCATAAAACAGTACCTCCACCTTTTTTACAATGATCAAAATCATTAACTCTTTATTCCTCTCCTTTAGCCTTTTGTTCTCCTCCCTTCAAAGTCTGTAATTAAAAACCTCTACAGGACAACCTGCTTCTCCTCCTCTAAGAGCTAAAACCTACTAACTCCACTCCACTGCCTCTTATTACAGCCTAATCTCTCACTACATGCACTAAAAGATGTTTACGTTCAACCAGACTTCTCCCTAGAGCTGTATCATACCATGGCCATGTACAGCTGCATCTAGTTTATACTTTATGGAGCCTGAAAAAAGCTATCTATCTGTCTGTCCATCTATCTATCTATCTATCTATCTATCTATCTATCTATCTATCTATCTATCTATCCATCTATCTACCTGTATATACTCAACATTTTAACCAAAATGACTGTACATACCATGAACCCTTATGACTGTATAACTGTCTGTGTCATACCCTTATTAATATATTATTACTGTTGAGACTATTTAAGGTATATAATGCCAATGTTCTGTGTTAAAAGTGTAGACAAATGTTATATTTGTATGTGGAGCTTTTCTCCATGGGCCCCCATTTGAAAAGTGCTTTTGCCAAACCCAGTCTGACTTTCCTGGCAAATAAAAGCAAATAAATAAATAAATAAAATATTTACTAAGCATATTAAGCAATTGTAAAGACTCCAGAGGTTTGTAGCTAAAAAGGCCAGGATCTTAAACCATCTGAACAACAAAGAAAGACTGTAGGTCTCATCTTTATATTCAGTTTCATACAGACTCCTTGGGGATGATCAGTGTCTTGTTTATACAGCCAGTAATCCAAGATCTCAATAAGTCAGACATTTAATCTAACGAAAAGGCCAGAGGTTTAAATCTAACCTAACAAATACATAAAAAAAGAGGGGGGGTAGATTTGTCACACAGCACCTAGCCTTTCTCTGGAACAAACTCCATCCCCAAGTTAGGCAATGTGAAATACTGTCTGCCTTTTAAAAGGAGAACAACTGGATTGGTGTTCATAAATTCACCCTTGCAATATCTGTTCTGATCCTTCCTCCTTAACAAGAGAGGCAAGGTCTAAGGGTGGGTACTGGCAAGGTGAAAATGGCTTCATGGCTCAATCACCTTGTAACTCTTATGATCCTATGATGCTCTGCTTTTAAACATGTTTGCTGTCATATGTCTAAAACAGATAAGTGTTTTTTAATTAATGCTGAAAGGTAAGAATGTTGTTACTATGTTTTTAACATAAATATCTTTAAATGATGTTAAGTTTAAACATAACTGAATGAAAATTAAATGTTTTGTTGTCCCAGTCCTGTGTCACGCTCTATAGCTAAACATTATGGGGCATGTCACTGCATTGAACTGTAATTTTCAGAGCTTAGTTTTATCATAGGTAGAAAAGTAGAACCACTGATGGGTGAAACCAGTCTTTTGAGCTTCATTCATTGAAGGATGGCAGGTGTAGAAATATTATGCATTTCAGGGAAGGTGACATGCAAGAAATTAAGTCCCTTTACTGAAATGTACAGCAACCTAAGAGTCGGTTATATTATGTATAAGCATGCCACAGTGCAGCTCTCATCATGGGGTGAAGAAATACGGCATATACTTTTAAATGCTAATGAGCTAGGTTTGAGTTATTAGCCTGTCATGGGGTATATATATATATATATATATATATATATATATATATATATATATATATATATATATATATATATATATATATATATATATATATATATATATATATATATATTTCTAAGAATTTGGTTTGAAATATATATATTCTAAAAATAGGCCTTATTTACTGGGTGGCAGCGTGGCAAAGTGAGTAGCATTGCTGCCACACAGCAAGGGGTTCTCAGGCCTAATTCTTGACTTAGGTGCCTTCTGTGTATCATCTTCATGTCCTCACTGTACCGCTGTAGGTTTTCTTAACATACTCCAGTTTCCTCCCACTTCTTAAAGACATCCAGTAGATGGAGTGGTGAGTATAAATTGTCCTAAGGGGTGTGTTTACCATAAAAATGCATAGAATAGAAGAAAGGTCTAGCAATCCCATTTGCCGAGAAAACTCTGTGGATTGTGGTGGCTGTTTATGGGGTCACTATAGTTGCCGGTTGTGACTCAAGTGTGGATGGGATGGATGATCAACGAATGATAATTATTAAGTGTCTTAACATGATATAGTGCCAGAGTTGAGAAAATGTCTTTCAGAACTGAAAATAAACACCTGCATAAGTGAAGAGGTATATTTGCTGTCTATCTATCTAGATTTCTAAATGGTTTGGATTCATGAAACTAACCACTAAGCCTGCACTAAGTGTACACTTAGTTTAATCTTTCTGAATGAATGGACAGCACAAACAATGTGGTAGGGAAGTTCTAGAATATGGAAAGTGTACACTGTGTACACTTAGCGGCAACCTTTATGAATCCCAGGGACTATAAATATAATTTTCAGTGGTAAAATTTCTCTGCATCCTTAGAATACCTATGTGATAAGAAGGACATTTGGCAGCAGAGTGTTTTGGATTAAGAAATTTGATTTACTGTTCACTGTAGATTCATTATCTGAACATTTTGAAGAAGTTTACTATGCAGCATTATTGCATGTTGCTGAGGAAGAGATCATAATCATACTTAACTC